>NW_017732094.1:10859-11793 GCF_001890085.2 Hipposideros armiger | reverse complement strand
TGTTCTTTCACCTCGAAAGTTTTTGCCTGAAGCCAAAGACTTTGAGCGTTCTTTTCGATAACTAGACAAAGGGACAAGACTGGTAAAGCCCAATGTCCTCACAGTGCAAGGAGATTAACTCTATGTAGGGATAACCTTGCATAGAATATTAAATACAGTAAGTCCCCGACTTACGGACGTGTTCCGTTCCGGGTGAACATTCGTAAGTTGGATTCGTTCGTTAAGTCTGACAAAATGAGTCTTATACACCTTTGACACAAGTATACAATGTAAAGCATAAAAAAACTAAACACACACACAAAAATACTGTAAATAAACTATTTTTACTCTTACAGTCACCTTAAAATGGTGGTACAGTACAGTACAACAACTGGCATATAGGGGATTGCATGGAGTGAACTGATAAGAAGAGAGTTACTAACTGGAGGAGGGAGGGTAGGTGGGAAATGGTGGAGCTGAAGAATCATCAGCAATAGATGGAGGGCAAGATGGAATTTGGCCCACACCTGAGCTCATACATGTGAGCTACTTCCGTGATTTTTTCACATCTACAAATGTTCATAATGCAATGTCTGTTCGTATCTGTGAAAGTTCGCACTCGAATGTTCGTAAGTCAGGGACTTACTGTATAAAAGAGATAAACCCTTCCATTTGGAAAGATACATCTAACAACATGACTGTGTAGATCCTGGATGTGGGTGAAGAGAAAAATAAAAGTTTTCCCTGAGAATCTGTAACCACAGATTAGCTCCACCCAGGTTTGCAGTTGGAATTCACACTGTTCGTTCAGTCCCAAGATTCCCACGTGGAGATTGTAAAGGTGTCCTGAGTTGGTGCCCTGCCAAATGGCTGGCAGAAACAAATATAAATCCTCTCAGGAGTGCTCAATTTCAAACCTGACCTCAAAGGATTTCAACAGATAAAACATTCCAAG
>NW_017732094.1:7908-10242 GCF_001890085.2 Hipposideros armiger | reverse complement strand
TTTTCACCTCAGTGTCCTCATCTTTAAATGACACCTACGTTGCAGGTTTATTGTGAGACAAAATGGTAAACTATCTAAACCACTTAACCTAGTGTCTTACACATAATTAAACACTCAAAAAATTCTAGCCACAGATCTTTCACTCAGATAACTCTTTCTATGTAACTTTACAGCCTACCATTTGTATAATATGTCATGGGTTCCACAAGCCCATTTAGAATTTTTCAATATCATTATCATACCCAAATAAGTCCATTATATTATCATTTTCCATTGAAGTGGCTATAGTGTTTATGTGCCAGAGGATGGCTTACCCAATATTAAGCTCTGTAAGATAATCATATAAATCAAATTAATTCAAGAAATATTTACTGAATGTCCACTATGGTCTAGGGAAGGTGCTAGTTGATGGCCAGGTTCCTCCCTGTGTAGAACCTAATGGCTGTATTTTCCCTTCTTCCTCACTAACAGAACTTTGGTTTTGTGAAGAGCAGCAATGTGCCCAGCTAAAACAAATCGAGACATTTTCCTACTTACCTTGAAGGCAGGGATGACTGTGGTAATGAGAAGGAAGCGGGAGTCACTGGGTGAGAGGCTTCCATTTGGGGCTGGATTGTCCCTTTGCTCTCTGTCCTTAGTCCTTGTCCTTCCTCCTCCTTGAACTGTGAACATCATGGCTAGAGCTCCAGCAGTTGTTTTGTGGTTATAAGGGAAAGGCTCAAAAAATTGCAGAAACCTAGGCTTTGACACCCTTGAGTTGATGAACCAGAAACTACCTACTTCAAGACTTCTTGATAGATCAGAAAAATAAAGGCTTTAATTTATCTTTTGGCTTCTGTGTTTCTTGCAGTTAAATGCAATCTTAACTAATACATCTACTCTCAAAAAGTTATTTTATCCATATATTTTGGGGGCCCAAGTACCCAATATCAAGACTATAGTTTAGCCATTTTAATCAGCTTATCAGGTGCAAATGACCTGAGTAACATTAATCACCCAACATCAATCATCAAAAGTGACAACCAAAATGCTCATCGGTAGATGACTGGATTAAGAAANGTGTTTTTTTAAAACACTAAGTTTGAACATCTTTAGATTGGACAGGTATTTTTAATTGGCCACAGTGCCCAACAATCCCTGGTATCTTAGTATAAGCCACTGCCCGTTATCCGCCTGACCCCTGAAGGCATTTGATTGCACAACCTCAAATATAAATCAACATTCTGCACCTCTATCTAGAGTCTACTAGAGCTCACTTCTGCTAAATATATAATCCTATATAGGCTTTGTGCTATTACCTATGTTAGTTTTTAAAAATCAGAAAACCATTCAGTCTCAATAACTTGGGTGATTCAGAAAAATAAAATTACTTCAATGACCTCTGTTTAACAGTTTATTCCACTTTTCACTAACCTTCATCATCCACACTAACACATTTTATACTCTCTAGGAATAGTGAGCTTATAGTTCAATGAAATATATCACAGTGCCATGCATGTAATGTTACACCTTTGTAAACCATCATCACCACCATCTCTAATTTATTCACTTGATAGGTGCTTATTAAAGTACAAATATCAATGCCATTCTTAAGAGTTCCTTGACCCTCACAGGCAGACTGAGTTGATCCTTCCTGTAAGCACCATTAATACTTACACAGCTTTTGGGGGTTATATTGTAGCTATTTGATTGCATGGCTATCCATTTACTAAACTGTGAGCTTCATCAATCCAGGAACATTCCAAGTGCTTTGGGCAACACTTGGGACATAGTTAGTATTCAATAAATATTTTTCAAAGGAAGGGATACATTGTTGCATAGTATCTTGAATTATCCAACTCACTTAGAGAATGAGTATAACAATGCATTTAAGAAAACTGGAGCTGAAACCAGACTGCCTGGGTGCTAATTCTGACTTGGTCACAATTAGCTGTGTAAATATGGATAAGTTACTTAGCCTTTCTGGCCTCAGTTTTTTCATATGTAAAACAGGTATAAAAAGTACCTTCCTCAAAGGATAATGATGAGGAGTAACTGAGTAAATGTATTTTAAAAACCTAGAACAGTCCCTAGCACAAATGATCAACACAAATTAGCTATTTTTATTATGAATCTAAGCATAAAAATAATGCCTTTTGTGGGCATCATAAACATATTGTTCATAAAGGTAAACAAATAAAACTGTGTAATCCTCACAATTTTTTTAATTTTAACAGTAGTTTTTAAAATCTTGGAAAGGCTTAGTGGCCAAATATATTTTTGCTTGTACATATGAAATATACAGTCTTCAGAAGGAAAATATTATATGCCCACATTATTATAATCAAGATGTTA
>NW_017732094.1:4207-6078 GCF_001890085.2 Hipposideros armiger | reverse complement strand
CCTGGAGGTAGAGGAAGAAAGTCTAATGCATGTATAATTGGAGGTCAAAAGAAGTAGCTAATAAAGAGAAAGGGGAGCAAATAGTATTCAAAAAGATAATGCCAAAGACATTTCCAAGGCAATGGTTAAAGGCTCAGTCTTCAGATCCAGGAAACTCAATGAATCTTAAGCAGAAAAATATAAAGAAATACACACAAACACATCACAGTAAAATAAAAATTACCAAAATGAGTGTGAAGGTCTTAATATCAACGAGAGAAAAACACAGACAATATGAAAGGATAGTTACTAAAATAATTGTTGGTTTTTGAACAATAAAAGCCAGAAAAGAATGGATTCCTTGGTTTACTGAGAGCAAATAATTGTCAAAACAGTTCTATTTCTAGTACTGTAGATTTCAAGTCATTTTTAAGCAAAAAAATAAATCAGACAGTATATAACCAAAAGACCCTCACTAAAAGAAATTTTCATTTGTATCCTTTAGGCCAAAGGAAAATTGTCAGATGTAAGATTTGAGATATTAAAAAGGATGGTAACATATCATACCAGTACATATGTGGACAAATCTAAAACAAACATTGATTGTATATATTAGCAATAAAAAATTGTATGTTTGGGTAGGGTAGGGGCTAAACAGGCTAGGATTAAAATAATAATACAAGTTAAGGAATTCTAAGGTATTCGATTTGTTGCAGAGAAGAGTAGAGACATAGCCTAATACTTTAGAGGCCTCAAGTAAAGTGTGCATATGTGGTAACTAGAAAAATAGTCATAGACTATATAACTCCAAAGTTAGAAGAGAAATATGTAGTGAAAAAAATATGTTTAAAAACTCAATATATCCAAAAAAACTGAGGCAGGGACATGGCTGGGGGTGGGGGCAAGAGAAAAGTGGGTAAAAATATCAGCAATAAACGAGTGAATTGCAAATTATGTTGAATTGAAGTCAAAGAAAAACACTATATGATTTCATATAATTAAAGTTCACAAAAGGTCAACACCAAACCACATACTGTTTAGGGATGCATTTAAAGGAACTGTCATTTGGAATAATAGGTATTTGGAGGGAGAGATGGTGGCATGTGATGGGAGGGGTGGACACAGAATGACATGCAAGTCACTAATGTACAAATATACATTAACACTCCATTTCTTAATCTCAGTAATGGAGCAATGCTTATTTTATCATTTCTCTTAAACTGTGCATATAATTTTATGCAGTCTTATTATATGATATAGCTCACATTTTACTGTCAGGACTCTTTATAAAACAAACCTACATTAATTCCCTTGAGTAGGTTCATGGTAGAACTGCCTGGAGCATCCTGAAGTAGATGACTCCTTGGGTTCCCTCCTGGCCCTGATGTTTAATTACTTAGCAAAATATACAACTATTACATTTGTTGTATCAGGAGAAATAATGGTGGAAGATTTAGATGGGAGCATCTGAAAGGCTGGCCTCTCAAACTACCCATACTCTTTAGACAAAACTGGCTGTTGCAGAAGGAGCAGCTGAGATTTGGGAAGCCGTAGGTGAGGTCTCCTTTCCAGGGATCATCACATCGGTCTTCGCAGTTGTCTGTTTCCGGACTCCCAGCCTGATGCTCTCATGGAGGTTCAGTGGCTCCCATTTTATGCAGCCGTTACACCTTGGCAAATGTCAGGCATGTAGGACTCATCTCTGGCATTTGTGGCGTGTGGAAGATAAGCTACAATAAATCAGACTGACTAAATTCCCCAATCCCATCTGGTGCTCCTGCTGCATAGATAGATGCCATTATGTTTTTTAAAAAGAAATCTGACTGGCAATGGCGTGTCTTGAGTCAGGAAATATGTGAGCTGGTCGCCCAAATAAGTCGGGGAGAAAAAAA
>NW_017732094.1:0-1246 GCF_001890085.2 Hipposideros armiger | reverse complement strand
GGGGTGGGAGGGCAACACATGGGGGGAGGGGGGTTGTTACTCTGTGAGGGTGAAAAGGATAACTATTGCATTGTTCTGTACACCTGAAACTAACAATAAAAAATAAAAAAAATAGAAAAAGTGATGGGAAAAGGGCCGGCTGAGAGATGCCTTGGTTAAGAGCTGGCTTGGGATGCCAGCTCTGAGCAGCATGGCCCAGTTCAGATCTCACATGAGGGCCAGTGACGCTGCACCCTCTACAGCTAAGATGGTGAACAACAGCTCGACCTGGAGCTGGGCTGCCGTGAGTCACCAGCAACGGTGTAGGCTGCAGTGGGGCTGACCAGCAGCCGGCGTGAGCTGCTGTGAGCAGCCGTCCAATGGCTGGTGACCGATCTGGTGACCGATCCGCCTCACCCAGGAAGAGCACAATGGGCCAGTGAAGCGACATCCTCCACAACTAGACTGAAGGACAAAAACAAAGGACAGCAACTTGTCTGTTCCCCTTCCCTGATTCCCCAACTCTGTTCTCCTCCCCCAATTCCCCAATAAAAAATAAAAATAAAAAAATTTAAAAATAAATAAATAAATAAATACTAATGAAGATAAAGAAATAAGTAAGGTGTGTCATTCCTTGGAGAAAAGGAATTTGAGAAACCGAACTTTGAATGAACTTCTTTCCAGCTGCCTACCGACATCTGCAAACTTAATGAATAGAATCTCTGATGTGGGATCTCGAATTCTGTGCTCAAATCAGCAAAACAATTACAAACCAACACTACAATTACATTATCACTTGGATATTTTAAATGGAAACTTCAAACTTCATAAACTTTTGGTTCACCCACTCCTCTGGAAACTTTCTCTCTTGCAAAGATCAGATTAAATGGCACAGAGGCTTTCTTGAGGTCAAGAACATTTAAGTTGTAACTTCCTCAGGCAGGTCACTGATGCACGTTTCATTTGTATTTGACTAACCTTTGTCATTAATCAAATCCTATGGGCCTTATTTAAACAATTTACACTTGAAGTCAATAGAAGTCAGTAGAAAACATATTTATGTTTTCTTGCCATGTTCAGTAATGAATACATAAATTTTATCAATCTTTTAGTTTATTAATTTATCTGAATAAATCTGTCATCCACCAAAACTCAAGCTGTGAAATAGAGCAGTAATAAAATAAATAGTGTTGCTCTGTAAACCAACAAATGTAGTTCTGATTTACTGAACTAATGGAATATAGTTCCTAACTTTAACTGAGAGTGG
>NW_017738357.1:0-952 GCF_001890085.2 Hipposideros armiger | reverse complement strand
TTTTTTAGATTTTTTTTTTTAATTGGGGAATTGGGGGGATGGGAACAGTGCTGGGGAATTGGGGGAAGGGTAACAGACAAGTTGCTGTCCTTTTGTTCTTCAGTCTAGTTGTGGAGGACATTGATTCACTGGCCCAAGTTGGCACCATCATTGCGCTCTCCCCGGGCGAGGCAGATCAGTTGCCAACTTCTGGACGGCCGCTCACTGTGGCTCCTGGCCGCTCACGCTGGCTGCTGGATACACACGGTAGCCCATGGCAACCCACTGCCACAGGGGCTGCAGCCTATGCCTTTGCTGGCGACTCACGGCAGCCCAGCTGCAGGTTGAGCTGTTGTTCAGCACCTTAGCTGTAGAGGGCAGTGTCACTGGCCCTCATATGTGGGATCCGAACCGGGGCCCTCTGGCATCCCAAGCGAGTTCTTAATCATCGCGCCACTCTGCCGGCCCTGTGATTCATTTTCTACAGCATCAATTATAAGTGATTAAAGACACCTTTTTACATAAAAGCAGGTGCAAATATTTTATGGAATGTGGCAGAAACTTCTGTTTATTTATGCATATGCATTTTTCTTTTGTTCTTTATGGATCCTGATGTTTATTATATAATAGATGGCAATATGCCCAGCTAAAATGTCTATGTTACCCAGCTTCCATTATAAGCTAAAGCCATCATGGGAATCTTCTTAGAAAACTCTAAAAAGAGGGCTAATTTTGCTGTTTTGAGCCCTTTTTACCCTTTCATTTTATTCTCCATTTTCTTGCCTCTATCATGGAAGTTTGAGCTACAGCAGCTATCTTTGGTTTCAAAGTGACCTTAAGAATGGAAGCCATGTGCTAAGGATAAAAGATCAGAATCATGGTAGGGACCTGAGTTCAGATTCTAGGGTTGCCAGCAGAAATATAAGACATCTCAGTTCATTTTGAATTTCAGACAAACAACAGATAATTTTTA
>NW_017738356.1:0-1071 GCF_001890085.2 Hipposideros armiger | reverse complement strand
ACATGGACAAGGTCCTCTCTCTAATTCCGTCTGTCCATGGGACAGAAATGGAAAATAGCAGATCTGCTTTCAAAACGGAGGAAGACTTGAATTGCTCAGGATTTCTCTCAGTGTCTCTCTATTACATTTCTCCTGTTGCTACTTTAAATCAGTGTGGTAGCATCCAAGCAAATGTTTTGATGTTGTAGTGGATGGGGCGTTTAGAAAAAGGAGATGGCAATTTTTATTACAGATTTAGGCTGAAGCCTTTTAGGCCTAACTAGCTTAAGAAAAGAAGGCCTTCCATGTGATCCAGCCCCACCTCAGATAACTGCTATCAGCTCTTTACGCTCTCCCTATAATAAAATAATGTGTTCACACCATTTTCCATGGGTATTTGCAATGCCTCCCTGTTGGGGTGGAGCATATTCCTCTGTCATCCTAACTTTGGGCGTGACTATGTGATTTGCTTTGACCAATGCTATGTAAGTAAGTATAATGTGTGAGGCTTTAAATTAGCTTGCATGGTTTGGCTTGTGCTTTTGTGCTTCTGCCATCTGTCATCAGATTTTGCCTGGGTCTTAGAATGAGACATGTGGAGCAGATATGAAGCTGACTTGCATTCTAAACAACAGCCACCCCAGCCAACCCCCAGACCTGTAAGTGAGACTAACGTCTCTCCTTGTAAGTCACTAAGATGGCTGGGCTGTTTGTTAGAAAGATTTATCATGCAACGCTGACTAAAACAACATATTACACAAGTTGTGTGCATTGCAATTTATGACCACAGACAACTACAAGAAAAATGTTATTTTAGAACATCAGAGCCATGACTCACATGATCTCTTTTCAGAGCACTGTTGTGGTATTAAAGAAAAAAAATTAAAAAAAAAAAACATAAGTCTGAGATCCAAAGAAGAATCAAAATTAACTCAAGATCTTTATTTGCATATCCCCAACAGTTTGAGGTTGATACCTTAATCAATGCAAGGCTTTTAATAGTGCCTTCTCTCTTTTCTGTCTTCTTTCCTCAAATCATGTAGCTGTCCTCACATTTCTCACACCAAATATTCTCCTCTGCAAACCCACACA
>NW_017738355.1:0-1011 GCF_001890085.2 Hipposideros armiger | reverse complement strand
TAGTTCAATAGTATCCAATAAGGTTGTAGTATAATTTGACTAAACCTAGGTAGAAGTATGTCAACATCGTTCAATAGTATACAGTAAGGTTTCATCATGCCTGGGGATCAATTCTAGAGCCAGCATGCAGTCCAAGTGATCCCTGGGTGCCCCTTACTAAGGCACCATCTTAGAGGCTTATCTCAATAAGCCCAAAGCAGCCAGTATTTCCCATTGGACATATACCACTGTTTCTTTTGTTCAGATGCAGACACATCAATTGGCTTGTACTTAGTAGCGATACTGAATATAAAATATATATCTTGAAAAACTGGAAACTTGCACCATGAGGTGCCTCAGGAACTGAAATGAACTGAGGGGAGAGTACACATAAGTCTTTTCATTGTGCTCATTCAGGTGCGCACAGCCACTGAGAAGACTTGCCTAGTCTTCTTCGACTATACATGAAAGCTACAGTGGCTTATACAGAGATAGATGAACGGATGGATAGAAGGATGGATATGTGGATAGATGACGTGATAAAACAAGTGTGCTCAATGTTAATCTAGGTGATTGATGTACAGCAGGTCCTCGAATAATATCATTTTGTTCAACGTCATTTTGTTATAATGTTGATGAGATGCCGTATGTACTCACTTCTTGTTTATATCAGTTGGTTTCATCCAAGGTTGTTTTGCTTAAAGTTGCAGAACCTGTCAACAATATTGAGGACTTACTGTATATGTGTTTGCTGCATAATTCTTTCAACTTTTGCATGTTTGAAAGTGTTTATAATAAAATGTTGGAAAAAATAGATTATGTAATGTCATTGTAGAGCTATTAAAACATATTAGTGTGGAGACTATACTACCACATGGAAATGTGTTTAAGAATTCATGTGTTTAAGTAGTGTGGTGGATTGTAATATTGCTCTCAATTATTCATTCCTCTGTCATAGTATTACGCCCTGTCTCAGCCTCATGGCGGGTGAATGCATCTTCTCCCTTGACTTTAGGCTTGGACATGTGACTT
>NW_017738354.1:0-1044 GCF_001890085.2 Hipposideros armiger | reverse complement strand
TGCCACCTGTTGGCAGCTCAGCAGCTGCTCAGCTTGGGCCGGGACTCGAACTGCTGTTGCTCAGAGCTCGCACTCTTGAGCGAGCTCTTAACTAACTGAGCCACTCAGCCAACCCTAGATATATATTTTTGAGAAATGTCTGTTCCCATCTTTTCCTCATTTAAAAAATTAACTGGCCCATTCTAGGAAAAGCTAACATAACAGAAACTCAGATACAAGTTGGTATGGATATACCATACCAAGTGCTTTAAGAGGTACATCTGAGTATGTGAAATATCTTTCAGAGTCAGCATCCATTTTGAAATTCATTTTGGAACCCCAAGCAAAAACTATAGAAAAAGATGACTTTCATAATACATCATTTTATCTCACTGACGGTATTGAGATAATTAAGTCTTCAGTGAATAAGTGACTCAGCTATTCCATTGTTTTGGAAATTTTTGTCTATGAGCATGTCATTCTATGATACCTCAGTTTATAATCACAGTCATTCTTATTAGGGGTAAGAATGAAAGTTGTAATTTTATAAATTTTTTCTTAGATCTTCTGAAGCTCTCCCCTTTTCTGCATAGTGTAGTTGCAGTAGGCAGCCCACTGTGGGGGCTGTTATTTCTGTGTAGAAAGCAAATTTAATACAGTAACATTGCCAAGAAGCAAAAGGTAGGCCACCGTTAAGGGATATAATTTATTACTTATAACTAATTGCAGAGGATAATTTCCTCTAATCATAATAACTTTTGTTTATAAAGCATATCTAGCTAATTTTTTTTTTTTAAGATTTTTATTGGGGGGTTGGGGGAAGGGGAACAGACAAGTTGCTGTTATTTTGTTCTTCGGTCTAGTTGTGGAGGACGTTGCTTCACTGGTCCAAGTTGGCACCATCATTGCGCTCTTCCTGGGCAAGGCAGATCAGTCACCTGCCTCTGGACGGCCGCTCACTGCGGCTGCTGGCTGATCACGCTGGCTGCTGGCTGATCACGCTGGCTGCTGGCTACACACAGTAGCCCATGGCAACCCACTGCCACAGGGGCTGCAGCCTACGCC
>NW_017738353.1:0-1072 GCF_001890085.2 Hipposideros armiger | reverse complement strand
CAGCGTCACTGGCCCTCTTGTGGGTTCCGAACCAGGGCCCTGCTGCTCACAGAGCTGGCGTCCCAAGCCAACTCTTAACCAACGCGCCACTTGGCCGGCCCTTAAGGCTTTTTTTAATGAAAAGAACATATTGAAAGGGAACAAGTCAGACAAAATAATTTTTTGAGAAATGATAATATATGGTCTGTGTAATATGTGCATGTAGATGTCATTGAATGGAGTCTTAGCTACTGATATTTCAATTAGCTAATGAGCGCTTAAGAAGCTGTTTATAATTTATATTTCAGAAAAATATTGTGGCAAATAACAGTTTATTCCTTTTGTGTCAAGTCCCATGGGTTGGTATTCATTTTCGTGGAATAGACAGCTATAGATGAGGTTTCATTCGGGTACAAATTTTTTAAAACATGCAATAATGGTAACTCTGTACTCACTGAATATAATTTCTTATGAATTCTATATTTTGGGTAAAACAACTGATTTTTAGATAAAAGTAGGGATGAGAAAAAAGTTAAAATAAAAGTAAATATTAGTATATTGTTTCCTCCATTCTCTGTTGATCTTAAGCATTTGTACTCTACTTAAGTTATTATTGAAAACTTTACCTCAATATTGATCACTTAGTTGTATTCTTAGTAACACACACAGACACATAGAAAGCACATTTCAGATTGCTAGCTTAGATTCATGTTTGCAAAGTACATGGCTGCTTAGGAAAAATTACTATATGAAAATTATATATAATGAATTAATTATTAACAGGAGTGCAAAGATTTAAAAGCTGAACAATTTAAAACATTCATAGTTTTCCATATTCCTTTTATCAGAACAAACTGAAGATAATTGTGGATCATAACAAATAATATCCTGTGGAACGTTATCATATGAAAGTAAAGGATGAAATTAATTTTATTATAAACAAATCTCAATTGGGGAGGGATAATGAAGCTATAAATAAGTTGACCTGACAATCAGAAATTGTTCATTCTTTTTTGTTTCAAGATTAATTTAAAATTTTGCCATTTCACTTGTTATCATCTAATGTATTTACAATATTTTGGAATATGTATTT
>NW_017738351.1:0-1072 GCF_001890085.2 Hipposideros armiger | reverse complement strand
AAGAACAAAATGAGTCCCCTCTGGAGACCATCAATTTGTTCTCTGTATCTGAGTTTCTTTCTGTTTTGTTTGTTCACTTATTTTTTTAGATTCCACATATAAGTGAAATTATACGGTACTTGTCTTTCTCTGCCTGACTTATTTCACTAGCATAATACCCTCTAGGTCCATCCATGTTGTTGCAAATGGAGATTTCATTCTTTTTTATAGCTGAGTAATATTCCATTGTGTATATGGACCACGCCTTCCTTATCCATTCGTCAACTGATGGACACTTACTTTCCTTCCATATCTTGGTTACTGTAAATAATGTTGCAATGAACATAGGGGCGCATATATCTTTTTGAATTAGTGTCTTGGATTCTTTAAATACCCAGAGGTGGAATTGCTGGGTCATAAGGTTGTTCTATTTTGAATTTTTTAAGGAAACTCCAACCAATTTCCATAGTGGCTGCACCAATTAGCAATCCTACCCACAATGCACCAGGTTTCTTTTCTCCATATTCTCACCACTGCTTATTGTTGGATGATTTATTGATGATAGCCATTCTGACATGTAAGGAGACTTTTCACTGTGGTTTTAATCATCTCACTGATGATTAGTGATGTTGAGCATCTTTTCATGTGTCTAGTACCCATCTGTATGTCCTCTTTGGAGAAATGTCTATACAGGTCCTCTGCTCAATTTTCAACCAGATTGTTTTTTGGTGTTGTATGAGTTCTTTATATATTTTGGATATTAACCCCTTATTGGGTGTGTCATTGGCAAATATCTTCTCCCATTTAGTAGGATGTCTGTTCGTTTGTTGATTTTGTAATGTCTGCAGCTCAGATCTCTTTACCAGGCAGATATCGCTCTCCAACTCCCCCTGCTGGTCATCTAGGTCCTTCCAAAGTCCACAGCCTCAGGCTGATGTGACTCCCACTTATGCATCAAAACGAGCAAACATTAAAGAGAAGCCACATTTGTTAATCATGTTTCACTAACTTCAATGCCACATTAGAGAAAGGGGGAACCCCTCAGTGTGAAAAGGTATGAACCACTTGTCAGAAAAATAGGCATCTATTTTTT
>NW_017738350.1:0-1072 GCF_001890085.2 Hipposideros armiger | reverse complement strand
TTGGGACGCCAGAGGGCCCCGGTTCAGATCCCACATATGAGGGCCAGTGACACTGCCCTCTACAGCTAAGATGCTGAACAACAGCTCAACCTGGGCTGCTGTGGGTCACAGGCGATGGCATAGGCTGCAGCCCCTGCGGCAATGGGTTGCCATGGGCTACTATGTGTAGCCAGCAGCCAGCATGAGCGGCCGTGGAGAAGCCAGTGGCTGATCTGCATTGCTGGGAAGAACGCAATGATGGTGCCAACTTGCGCCAGTGAAGCAACGTCCTCCACAACTAGACTGAAGAACAAAAGGACAGCAACCTGTCTGTTCCCCTCCCCCCAATTCCCCAATAAAAATCTTTAAAAAAAAAAAAAAGGATTCTCTTCACGGGGTCCTCTTGATCACTGGGAGATTTTCTCATTCTTAGCATTCTAAGCTAGTATAATGCTCGCTGTTCCATAGCTTTCCCATATGTACAAGGTATGATCAACAGATACGGTCAATGTTTATAAAAATCTCCCATTCCGTTGGTTGCCTCTTTATTTTGCCAATGGTTTCTTTTGCTGTGCAGAAGCCTTTTAGTTTGATATAATCCCATTCATTTATCTTAGCTTTTACTTCCCTTGTCTTTGAGGTCAATGTTTAAATTAAAAAAAAAATTGTTACAGCAAAAGACACATTGCCATTAATCCCTCTCAAAATACCCTCCCTCACTTCAAACACACTTATCCCATCATTCTTGCCACTTTCTAAAGCAGTTTTTGAAGTCTGCTTTCCTGAGTGTATTTAGTTGGATTGTCATGGCTGTCTTGATGTTCTGAATCAATTCAAACTGTTTTCTTTTCATGGTCATTTTGACTTTGGGGAAGAGCCAGAAGTGGCACAGTGCCAGATCTAGTGCATAAGGTGGATGAGGACACACTGTAATATTTTTATTTGACAGAAATTGCTGTACCAGAAGCAATGTGTGACACAGAGTGTTGTCATGGTGGAGGATGACGTAAAGACAGTAACGAAAGAGGACTTCCAGAACTGCTTCAGAAAGTGGCAAGAATGATGGGATAAGTGTGTTTTAAGTGAGGGGGGG
>NW_017738349.1:0-1072 GCF_001890085.2 Hipposideros armiger | reverse complement strand
CAACATGGCTTAGAACCCATAACTTGTTTTCTCTAAATTTGAACCTAGACCATAGTGCTTACTGTTAAGGTAATGCCTATTCTTTGACAACAGATGGTAAAATTATTATAAACTGTCTTATTATAAAAAAAAAAGGATGCCATAGTCATTTTTTACTATCAACTTCTAGGCCTGAAACATAGGAGTTGCTCAACAGATATTTGTTGAATTATGAGTGAATAAACAAGTAAATAAATAAAGAATGCATTTGATGGTTTAATCTGAAGCTCACACCCTGGGATGAGAAATCTGCATGATTGTCTATTATCTAGGTATTTCCTCAATCAGTTGACTCAAATGAGATGTTTTATGTAGTCTTGTAATCCAGTATATCTTTGTCTTCTTATGTCCCTAACAAATATACTCAGTTCCTGAGAAGAAACAGGAGATAAAGGAAACTGCCTTCCTTTAAATAATACCAAATGGGTTTAATTTATTCTTTGTTTTGGGGTAGAAATTAAGAAAATGAAGTAAAGGTAAGGTGTATAAGTCTAAATCACATCTTGGGAAATCGAGTAACTTTCAGCAAAGTGGCCAGCCAGGTGACCATACTAACTTAGATTTGCCTTTTATCTAAACATATATCCAGAGGTTACTTTTGATAGATACTATGCATTTTATACTCCTGGAATATGTTATCTAGAATTTTGAGCTAGAGAAGTTAATCATAATTATTTTCAAGTATAAAAATATCAAATTTCCAAATCTTGCAGTGATGGAATATATATACGTATAATAAATTTTATTGACTGATTTCACCTGGTTATTGTAAAAGATAATACACCTCCTATAAGATAAGAAGCTTATGCAATTATTCTCAATGAAAAGTGAACATCAGAATTATATGTAAATCTTTTGAGACATATACATGTCCACTATGAATTCACCATCAATCTAAGTTGACTGGGCCAGATATTTATTTATTTTTTTTTTACGTTTACTAGGTAAATCAGATACATACCTCCAAATAAGCATGTATGGTGATTACTCAAATTCCATTCTAATAGTGACAACTGAAAGGCCGCATCAGTTT
>NW_017738348.1:0-964 GCF_001890085.2 Hipposideros armiger | reverse complement strand
CCCAATAAAAAAATCTTTAAAAAAAAAAGAAGAATGAACTAGGAATTTAGGAAACTTCGACATCTGAATTTTTTTTTCCTCTGCATGATACTCCACAGAATTGACTTTTATGTACTGAAAATATGAGGCACGAAGAGGCATTTCCTCCATCAATCTTTTATTTATTATCAGCTCACTTGAATTAGTGACTTCCTCTTTTTCTCCTAAAAGCCTGAATGGATAACAGTCAATTGATTTCCACAAAACCATTCATTAATTTGTCTCTGTCTCTGCTGTCACTCCTCATTGATAGATAATAATTTAAGCCTCTTTCATCTTTCCATATTCAGAAGAGCCTGAGCTCTGCCCTTCAGTTACCCTTCCCTCAAACCCTTTCCTATGAGCCAAAGATTTTTGAAAGCTGAACTAAACAAAATCAGGACAGTACTTAAAATGTACCACTGATTCATGCAATGTCATAGTTTCCTTTTTGCATTCTATCATCTTGTTTCAAAGTATAGAGCAGAGCTTCTAATTAGCTTTTTTAACCACAACTATCTGTAGAAATGACATATTTACTGAACTGTCCACAATGACCTCTGAATAGTTTTCAAAGATATAATTTAAAACACAACAGTTTACTAATCATTTAAATGGACTCTGTAGTTGTATGCTTTGTCCTTAGAAAGGAAAACATAATTCAACTGTGCTTTGGAACAGATGTTTTCAAAGCATGGCACAAAGGGTCATTCTAATATAACAATCGCTCTTATAACATGATTTATAGGCACTATTCTAACATGAATTTATTTATGACAATTGGTTAATAAAACAGTTTCTTTTATGTGAAGTCTATTTTAAATATGCATTGGCATCATTAGTATTATTGTTGTCATTTTAATTTCTCAAACAATTGGAAATGTCAAAGATTTAAAAAAAAGTCCCAACACATAGCCTTTAATGATTGCGAGTGTGAAGGGGATAC
>NW_017732093.1:881380-883010 GCF_001890085.2 Hipposideros armiger | reverse complement strand
CTGCAGTGGCCAGCACAAGGAGGCATGAGGCTATGGGGTGTGCGGAGGGATGGAATCCAGTGCTCTCAGTGGACAATGGAAATTAATAGTAAGGTTTGGATGAATAATTGGCTGATTCGTTGATCAACCTGGGCTTAAGAAATATACCTTGGTAGCATGGTAGGGTCCCAGACTGACTATATTCCCATTGGTGGTTCTGTCTTACGGGGGGTGGGGGTGAGACGGTCGTCCTCTACGGGTATGACTCACCCACCTCACCTGCCAGGGATGTGAATACGCTAATGGCCAAATGAAGGTCCCTGGAATCTACCCTGCATTAGGATCACCACAAACCCAGCACATACCTTCAACACAGAGTTCTTCAAAATGATGCCTGGCCCAGGTCATCCTCCACCCTCACCTCCCCTGCCTTGAGGGCCTGCAGATGTTGGGCCTCTCCTTACCTGGGCCCAGCAGAGAAGGGCATGAAGGCAAAGGGGTGGCGTCCAGTCACATTCTCAGGGGAAAAACGTAGAGGGTCGAAGACCTGAGGGAACAGCCTTTGCTTCAATACATGTCAGGTCTGGAGGGAGGGTGACCCCTACAGCCTCCCACCCATCTGACCTCCGGGCTCAGGAATTGGGTACCTCAGCGTCGGGCCACACTGAGCTGTTCCTATGCAGGGCATAGATGTGCAGAGAGATCAGGCTGCCTGTGGGCAGAGCAGAAGCTGGGTTACTGGGTGCCCCTGGGACTGCCAGGCCCACCTCCTCACAGAGCCAGAATTCCCTAGTATCCTCCAAACTGGGCACCAGCTCCTGCCTCAGCACTGCCAGTGACAGAGAGTTCATGACCATGCTCAATACATAAAAGTGCTTTTAATCATCACCACACATACGAGGACTGACAATTAAGTTCACAAACTTGTTACAACAATGTTGCTAACCTTTTTGATATCAGAGGGGTTATTTATTATGAATATGTACCAACTGAACAAACAGTTAACCAAGTTTACTATTTGGAAGTGCTGAAAAGGCTGCATGAAAAAGTTAGATGGTCTGAACTTTTCACCATAATTCATGGCTCTTCCATCACAATGCACCACTTCACACGGCACTGTCTGCGAGGAAGACTTGAGCCAGTAAACAAATAACTGTATTGGAACACCCTCCCTACTCACCTGATCTGACCCCCAATAACTTCTTTCGTTACCCGAAGATAAAGGAAATATTGAAAGGAAGATAGTTTGATGACCTTCAGGATATCAAAGGTAATACAATGACAGCTCAGATGGCCATTCCAGAAAAAGAGTTCCCAAATTGCTTGGAAGGGTGGACGAGGCGCTGGCATCAGTGCATAGCTTCCCAAGGGAAGCCCTTGTAAGGTGACCATAGTGATATTCAGCAATGAGGTATGTAACACTATTTCTAAGATGAGTTCTCAAACTTAATTGTCGGGCCTCGTAGTTCCTGTAGCTGCAGTCCTAGGCACATCACCGGACACAGACATTTGTGAAACAGGGAAAAGAGGAGGGTGGAACCCACTCCACTACAGGCCAGGACAGGTGAGGATTCTTACAAACTTTCTGCTTTCAATTGACTGATTTGCAAGGCAACTTATTCATAGCATTATGCTACCAATAGTAAGAGCT
>NW_017732093.1:877392-878428 GCF_001890085.2 Hipposideros armiger | reverse complement strand
CCTGATCCTTCTGGCCCAGAGACCTGTGACTTTACCCAGCCTGAACTGTCAGCTCTGCTCACTTGACACACAGCATGTCACCTGACAGAGGAAGAGATCTTTGTCAACATCCACCTCCCATCCTCTCCACTAGACTGTAAGTGTCTGGAGGGCAGTGCCAGGTCTTTCTCATCTTCTGTGTCCCTAACTCAGCAACTAACGCAGGGTAGTGTTCCGTGACTTTATGAAGTGGGTAAATAAAGGAATGGATGAATGAATGGATGGATGGATGAATAGAAGGATGAAGTCTAAGATTCTAAGATTTTAGGGTGCTGAGATTATTCAGAGTCTTAGAAGTCTAGAGTTGGTGTTCAGGCCTCTTGGCATGTGACCTAGCTTCCCTGCAACTACAAGTCTCCCCAGTGTGACAGCAGCCACACCCGGCACCTTCCCGCCTCTGAGCCTCTGCTGCTATGTGCCATGGTACAAGGAACAGGTCGTATTTGCTGGGGACAGAGGAGAAAACTGGTTAAGAGCCCTGCTGCTGTCCAGTGTGCCTTTCTCTGGAGGATGGTCTGGAGGACCTGTGGGACCAGTTCTCACGTGGAGGTGGATAACCGCACACTCACCCGAGCCCCCAAGAGAATGTCCAGGAAGTCCAGGTGCCTCCGTTTCTGGATCTTCTCCTGCTCTTTCTTGTCCTGCAGAGCTCCTTTACGTTCCCTGATGACCTGGTCTGGACCAGGAGGAGCACATGGTGTTACTGCTAGGGACTCATCCTCTGCCCACAGGAAAACTGAAGTCCTGCTATGGGAAGGATCCCAGAGGAGCTGAGAGGAGCTCAACTAGAACCTAAGCTCCCTATGGGTGGGTTTGCTGGATAGGCCCACCTGTGTGCTCATGGGCCACCTGGCAGGCTCGCAGGAAGCGGCGGCCATGAGGGGTGAGCCAGTAGATGAAGTCGTTATGGTACAGGATGGACTGGAGGCGCTGCTGCATCAGCAGAGTGAGATCCTGGACTGCCAGGTAGTAGCTACTGTCCCTGCACAGCAGAGGG
>NW_017732093.1:875015-876214 GCF_001890085.2 Hipposideros armiger | reverse complement strand
TGCCACTGTGGGCAGAAAGGACCTCAGGGCCTCAGTGATGCTCCTCAGTGCCTTCCCCCTGGGAAAATTGGGGTGGGTGGGGGGTGGACAGCAGCCACAGCCTCCAGGAGCTTGACACAGGGATCTCACCAGCATGGCACATGTGGAGTCGGCAAACACGGTCACATACGGCTTCAGCACATCATAATGGAAGCCAGGTGTCAGCAGCTTGCGGTGCTGGAACCACTTGGGCCCCTGGAGAACCAGCAGGCCTTTCCCTGGGCAAAGGAGGGGAGTTAGAAGGTTGGATGGTCCAAACAAAGCTGCCCCACCCCTGGCAGCCTGGGGCTAGGCAAGCCCCAGCCCACCGCACAGCAGCCCAGTTCTCCCAGCCCAGCTTCATATCCCAGCTGAGCTCTGCCTTATAGCCACCCAGCCTCACAGCCTCTGGTGACACCAGCCTCAGGCTACCACCCTACTTACCCTCAAGCCCTTGCCCTGGCCAGCACCACCTGTAGTATCTCCTAGGATCAACTCTAATGCCACCTCCTCCAGGAGGCTGTTCCTCATACTCACAGATTTCCCAGAGCCCTAGCCCTGCCTGTGCAGGGAAGAAGACACACCCAGCAGGAGAAGGCACCTGGGTCCCACTTCCCTGAACAACCAGGAGCTCTCCAGCCTCCTCCCCGGTCTCCTCACTCAGCACATGAGCTGAGGAGGGGCCCATGGGACCAGGTGGTCTGGTGGATGGATAACTGACTGAGCAAGGACAGAGCGGGGAAGGATCCTGGTCACCCAGCACCAGGGGCAGGGGTGGTGCCCACTCACCAATCCACTGCAGGAAGTAGTCATACACATCTGGGGCCTTGGGGTCTGGAGCAGACAGAGGAGGTGGGGTCTAGTGAGGACCGGGGAAGTCCCAGAGGAGGTTTGTTGATAAATAGGATGTGGACATCAGCTGCCCAGACTTAGGGTGCAGGCCCAGGACTCCTCCCCACATGGTGCCCTGAGCCCTTGGCTCTCAGGAATCCCCACCCTCTCCTGAGAGCTCTTACCCCCTCGGCTGTACACAGCTTTGGCATAGTCCGGATCGTAGATGTTCAGGAAGCCAAGAAACGGTCCGAACCAGAGTTGGTGGGCACAAGGAAACTGGTGGGCCCAGGACACCACCTTGTCCAGGCTCCCTGTCTGCCGCATCTGTCATGGCGACAGAAGGCCAG
>NW_017732093.1:834981-874725 GCF_001890085.2 Hipposideros armiger | reverse complement strand
GCCCTCTGTCTACACTACCGCCAAAGGAACTTCTTTTCAGCATTCAAGCTTCTTCATTAGAAAGGGAATACCAACCTGTTGTGCAATAAAAAATCACCTCGATTGCACCTCTGGTAAGTCGTTTGACATGTTTTTATCGAGGATGTACTATATGCAGGGCACTGTTTAGATGCCTCAAAAGAACAAGAAAGACGTGATCCTGACCTGTCATTCTCTGGGGGAGACTGATAAAAAACAAGGAAATAATTATGTAAAATGATTGCAGACAGTAGGAAATGCTAAGAAGGAAAGAAACACAGTGCTACGAGAGGGACTAACAGGGAAGACCTGCTTAGATAGAGAGATCTGGGACTGTCTCTTTTTGGAGAGATATTTAAGGTGAAACCTAAAGGATGATAAGAAGCTAACCACGTGAAGAGAAAGGGAATAGCATCCAGGTAGAGGGAACAGCAAGCACAGAGGCTCTGGGGTGGGACAAAAGTGTGGCGCCTTCGAGCAGCTGCCTCTTGGTGGGAGAGTGGCCTGAGATGAGGTTGCAGAGATCACCCAGTTGTGGTTGTGTACTCTTTCGTGGTTTTTCTAGCCAAATCTAGTCACCCAGAGGGGTTTTATGTAAAAATAGAGTATACAATAAATACTTTTCCAAAACCTGCCTTTTTTCATATAAAATATCTTGTCCTTTATTTCAAACTAGTTCATTTAACACTCCCTCAATATTTTTAACAATTACATAGTATTCCACTATAGAGCTGTACCATTATATACTGATCCATTTTTTTTCTTTTGAGGACCCTTTCAGAGGCACACTTAAAACCCATCAGTGACCTGCCCGTGGGCCTCAGAATAGAGTCTGAGCTCTATAATTTGTGAGGAGGTATAGGTAATCTTTATGAAGCACTGCTGTTAGCCACACTTTCTTCTAAGCATCTTACATTTTGACCTCATTCAATCCTCACAACTCTATGAAGCCCAATTTTAGTGAAAAAGAACCCACGGTATAGAGATATGAGTTGCTTGCCAAAGAGCGCACAGTTTGAGAGGGAGGTGGGATGTGAACCAGGAAAGTTGACTCCGTGGCTCACTGTCTTCAGAGCTTGACAGACCTGAGTTTGAATATGGATTTTCCCTATTTTTTAGATGTAGGATTTTGGCAATTTCTTTAGGCTCTCTGAATCTTATTTTCCTCATCTATAAAATGGGGATAATACTTAGCTTATAGGATTGCTTCGACATTAGTGACATCATGTAGGTCATGTGTCATATTAGTTGAGGTCAATGTGACATTCAAGGCCCTTAACTGATCAAATGCATGAAACGACCCAGGGCTGGATTTTGTACATAGTGAATCCTCAACTGGTAGTTCCCTTGCCTTTCAAACCTACCTTTCCCCAATGTCTTCTTCCAAGCCTCCTCCATGCATCTTCTGACACACCCTACTCCCAAATGCCCCCAAAGTGCAGTGGAGAACGTGCTCTGAACATGCCCTAAGATATAATACTTCCATCTGTGCGTAAAGGCCTCACCAAACCTTGTCCCCTGTCACATGGGAAGCTGACCTTGGCTTACACTCTTCAATTCTGTTCCCTTGGAAACTTGATAACTGCAAGATGTCACCTGTGTTGCTAGACAACATGGCTATGGCAAAAGTGAACCCTAGTTGGTAAATAGCATCTGGACTGGGAAGAAGCATAAATGAACTATAAACATCCGATGGAGACACCATGTTTTGGGCTTCCCTGAGTGTGAGTGCATGGCCCTTGCAGGAACCCTGGGACTGTCAGTGGACATGGGGAATCCGTGGGGCTGGAGGATTCTAAGACAAGGAGGACCCACACCCACACAAGTGGATCTCATCTCCTTGCCCCTGGCAAGCTCCTCGCTGATGGCTGTTTGGATACTGTGAAGAATGTGTGACATGGCTTTGTTGGCAAGCTGCCCACATCCTCGGAGTAGACAGATGCTAACTGTGCCTATGGCAGCCTTGTGAGTGTGAATAGGAAAACTAAGACAGCCTCCTGGGGTATGCATCATCTATGTGCCTTTGCTTATACCATTCCTTGGTCCTAGTATAACCTGTACGCAAGAACTTCCGGTTCCTTGACATCCATCTTGACTGGGCCCTGCTCCAGAACCTTTCTATCCTGCAGTGACTGAAATCTGCCTCCTCTGGACCTTTCCAGCACTGTTAGTACCTTACCCATGTTTTGCTTTGTGTTATAATGCCTTGCATCCACAACAAAAAATGTTAACAATATTAACATTGGCATTGATTGAGAAGTTAATATGTTCAGACAGTGCACTGATCCTGCTACATAAATTCTTTCATCTAATCCTCAGAAAATTCTACAAAATAGACACTATCATAATTTCCACTTCATAGATGAGAAAAGGAAGCTCAGTCACATGGTTAATTAGCCATGGAACAGGGATTCACAGCCAGGAACCCTGACTCCACTCTAGGCTGCTAGTTTCCTGAGTGCACAGATCATATCTGTGGTACCTCCAGGTCACCGTGGAGCTCAGCATAGGGCCTTGGAAATAGTATATACTTGATAAAGCCAGTGTTCAATGAGTGCAATGAATAAAGGAAATTAAAAAGAAGGAAAACAAAAAAGGGCGGGGGCAGAGAACATACAAAGCATCTGGCTAAAGTAAACATGGCCAGAAATAGTCAGTCTCATTAGGAACCAACCCAGGGTGTTGCTCAATTTGGGGAGTCCAAGGAAAGCCCCCACCAGCACTCCCTCTGTGCCAAACAGCATGGCAAAATCCCATTTGTTTTTCCCAGCCGTCCCAAAACTACATGCTCTGGCTAATGTCCAGATTTGCTGCTCATTTCTCCATTCTGTCTCTTGACATAGGAAATGGAAGGGAACAGATATGTATTGAGTATCTCCTATATGTCAGGTGTTATGTGAGTGAATTCACAGATTGCCTCACAGAGAATGGATAATTACTCCCATTTTTACCGATGAGAAAACTGAGGCTCAGGCATGTGAACTGACTGCCCCTTGCTTGTAGTGTAGTATTACTCTAACTCAGGCGAGGGCCCCCACATTCTCTTTTGTGCATTCAAGCCTATTAGGGCTGTTGTGTTCAGTTGTATAAATTGTGCACTGCACAGTCCTAGGGTGTGACATTCATGTTGAGGTCTTGCGAGTGCTGGCCCTTCTTTTTCTTCCTGTAAAGGTCCCTTTCATAGTCCTCACCCACTCAACTAATCAATGTTGTATCTTCCAGGAAACCGCCTTGAAGAAGGACACTGACTGTATGCTAATATAGCCCCCAGGGATCTTTGTCTGACCTAAGCCACTCCCCGCAAGGGTCCTAGTGACTGGGCCTAGCGACCTTGGTCCCCAGCCAGCCATCCTTTGCCTTGTCTGGGACTCCTCTCCTTGCAGGTCCTCTGCACAATTCAATCTAATCTCCCAACAGATATTTTCCCTTGCTGCCTCTAAACTCACCATCCTGAGTTCAACCCAAGGAGGCTGTAAGAGTTTTCACTGCCCTGGTGCACACAAAAAGCTTATCACTACACAAACTGACAAACATCATCTCCATCCACAGGTACGAGGGACCATCTGGTGTCTCTTGACCCCTTTTCTGCCTCCTTCCTGGTTGGTTCTCCTGGAAATATCCCCCTTTCCTACTGTGTCTCTTCTATTTTCTCATCTGCTCTTCTATGGGTTTTCTTTGCCAACTTTATGATCCCCATGGCTGCTCCCCTTCTAGCTACCCCTCCCAGGTCCAGGAAACCCAACTGGACAGGGGACAAGGAGAGGCTTAAGCCACAGAGAAGCTAGACTCACAGGATCTCAGGGATGGAAGGAGCCCTTGGCTGATCTGGTTCATCTGAGCTCCACTCTCTTCCTCGTCAGCCTTACTGTGCCCCTCTGCAACTACCCCACCTGGGACAGGAGACCCTGACCTTGCGCTGACCACATCCACAGCCTGAACCAGCCCCTGTTTCCCCATGCCCAACTTTCTCCTCTGTGCCCTTGATTGCCCCAGGAACCTGGTAGAAGTGAGGACAATTCTGGGCACATGGCCCCACCACTGGACCTGCAGCCCATCAAAATGGCTGGGGTTTCCTCTCTCTGGAGGTCACATGGCTGCCTGGCCAGCTCCTTTGAATTGCACAACTGGATGCCTCAGACCCATCCTCAGATGCTACAAGCTGGGACATCTACAGGGCTCTGAGGTCTGGACCAGATTGTTTTTCCCCAAAAGGAAAGAAGCAGGGAGAGAGCAAGGCATGGAGATAATGCACTGACCCCAGCTCGCCAGCCATAAGCCCCTCCTCCTCACATTTGCACTCTTTGTTTACCTCATCAAGAATAACCAACAGGAGGCACTGGGAGGAGCAAGTGTAAGTTAGTCCTCTCCACCGCTTTCCCACAGTCTAAGTTTTGATCTGAGGATCAGATCTGAAAGGGAATTCAACATCTCCTAGTCAAACCATACCCCCTTTTTATAGGTGGGAGCAGTGCATCCCAAAGACCACAGAACTGTCCCACGTGAGTCCTTCACACTGAGAATCCTGACTAAAGTTCTATCTGCTGCCCCTACTGTTAGCAAGCCTGTCCAAGCCATCAGCCATTGACCTAAAGTTCATTTGGCGGGTGTTCAAGAAACAAGCTGTCTTGTGAGACTGATGCAACCACAGCTCTCCCAGGGGGGCTGTTTGAGAACAAAAGCAAATCTACTTACCAAATGGGGTAGGGGTTCAGAAAAACAAGCAGTTAGGGAGGGGAGAGGGTAGGACTTTCCTCTCACCCAGCATGTTAGGGTTCCCATGGGGTTTCCATGGGAGCCATACTAATTAATCTCAGATTCCCAGTACCCAGTGCTGCCTGGCCCAGTTCCTTCACCATGTGCAAATCCCTGCCCCAAGAACTCAAACATCTCTAGCAACAGGAAACTTACTACTTTTCAAAGCAGCCCAAATATCTTTGGACTGTCCTAATTCTTAAAAAGGCTTCTTAGTCACCAAACTGAAAGCCACCTGCCTGTGTCCTTCCTATGAGTCTTTGCTCTGCTCTCTGGGCCCATACAGGCTCCCACTGCCCAGGGAGGCTCTGCAGGGACTGGGGGTTGGGGGCCAGAGCCTTTTCCAGGCCTGCTCTCCTCCAGGACAGACATCCTCAGATAAACTTGGGTGAGTTAGTCTCAGTCATCTCCTCCCATGGGCACTGCCTCCACCACCCCTGCCCCCCCCACACGCGCACACACACTAGATTGGTCAGCACCCAGCATGTGTGTGAGCTCCAGCCAGGGCCTAGGACAGCAAAGGTGTGTGTATTCGAAGCAAAAAGGTTAGGAGCACCTGCCAAGAAGAACCAACTAAAACTGAGAAAAGGTGGCGCCTCTGAAATAATGATACAAATCAGTGAAAAAATGGCTTCAATTTATACAAATTCTTTGGGGATTCTACTGTGGAGTTGAGCAGAAAGCAATGGGGAACCTGGAGGGAGGGGATCTAATGGGTAATGCCACAAGGAGCACAGAAGTCACCCCACACCCTGCCTACTCTAGTGACAAGTAGGTGAGTTCATCCTCCATCCATCCTTCCAGAGACAAATGTACTGCTACACATGTACATGTGAACACATGTGAACACACAATACACAGAGAAGGAAGCTCTGGATCAATAAAAAGAGCAGAGAGACTTTGGGTGACATCAAATAGTCTCCACAACTCTCCTAGCCACCACATATTGGCTAGGATGTAATGGTGGCCTTGCCTAAAGTCACACAATTTTTGATTCCAGGTCTTTCTGCTCCCAAATGTCTTCCCTGCCCCACACACTGCCCTGTCTTCAGCTTCAAAGATGAACTCCAGCCTCCAGGAATGACCAAACAAACATCTAAGAAGACAGGAGGGCAAGGGTCCAAGAAGTGCCCAACAGTCCAGAGGTTGCAGACATTGGTACTGATAAAAATGAATTGGCATTTTGTGATGCTTGACTATAGAGTTGGGAGGACTGTGGGTGCAGCTGGGCCCCTTGTTAACTCTGTTACCCTGACTCCATGTTTAACTTTGTGATATCTTGGGGGTGGGGGGGGGTGGTAAGGGATGATATAAATGGAAAGAGCCATCTTTTCTCCACGTATGCGGCAGATTGGAGCACGGTGTCAGAATTGTGCGTGGGCGGCCGGTAGGAGCCCGGGTATCAGAGCAAGTGCAGTTTCTAGCACTGCTGCGGTAGTTTCTTTTTCTTCCTTCCTCCAAATAAACTCTTTTGTTTTGAGTCATTTTTGGAGAGTTATTTTCACCAGTCAACAATACTCACCCATGTGAGTGGATTCACTGCCCCAAGTTGGGTCTTTCAGAGATTCACTCACACAGTCCACAATGGGCATAGAACACCCACTCTCAATGCCAGGCAGGGTGCTAGTTCCTGGGAACACAGTGTGAACAAGACAAAGCCATGCCCAAGCTTACACTCCAAGTGGGGAGAAAGGAAATAAGAATCAAATACATCAGTAATATAATTCCAGGTAGTGATAACTCTAGGAAAAGAACAAAGCAGGATGAGAGTCAGGACTGCTACTGCAGATGGGGTTTGGGTGGTTCAGGGAAGCCCTCTCAGAGGTGACATGTGAGCAGAGATCTGCAGAAACACCTCTAAAGAGCCCCATAGCATTGGCCACAGTCTGCTCCTCAAAAACTTATTTTTCTTCAACTGTCCCCTCTGCCCTTTTGTTCCTTGCTCCCAGCAAATTAGCTCTGCTCCTCTTCACAGAGAAAATAGAAGTCCTCACATAGGAAATCTCTAAAAGTCAGCCACCATACCTGAGGAATCACCTGCCCTGCACCCAGCCTCCCCACCTTCCCTTCCGTTCCAATAGAGGAGGCCCGCAGGGCTTGCCCAAGATTAATCCCTTTGGCTTCCCACCCTCCCCCCAGGTGCCTCACCCATTAAACAGGCTTCTCCCAAATCACAAACCCCACCCTCTACTGGCTCCTTGCCATCTGCATTTGTTGATCAAAACAAAAGCTAGTTGCTGGGAAAGAGGAATCTTATCTGGCTCCCAAAGACTGAGTTGACTTGGAAGAGGGAAAAGGAAGCAAACGCCTCAGTGTGTTTTGCAACAAGAATCTCTCTACATGGGTTAACACCTGCCCAGCAGTTTGCAAAGTACCTATAGTTTAAGTCTTTTGAGCCTCTTCTAACCCAGCAAGGTAAGGATGCTTGTGTCGCTGTTATTGACAATGAAAGGGAAGCACAGAGAAGAAGCACAATGAAGGCCCGTGATCAATATCTGCTGAATGAAAATGGGCCAGAGCTCCAGACCAGGGCTATTCACTGCATGGCACAAGGTCAAGGGAACTGTCCCAGTAATGAGAAGGGCCAGGGAATAGAACCCTGCAGTCTCAGGGGATTACCTTTCCTGGGCTGGGAGCTGGCATTCCCTGCCCCCACCCCAACATACAGGTTAGATTTGTGGGTCCCTCCCAGGTGCCCCAACCTTAGGCCAACAATATGGCTGAGTACCCACTATGTGCAAAACCCTCCCTGGGCCCCAGAGTGGAATGGGCAGGACCCTAAAAGAATAGGATATGACCCCTCCTCAAGGGGACACATTCTGAGAGTTGAGGAGAATGACAGGTAGAAGCTTCCAGACCTCCAGACAGTAACTGAAGGCCAAGAAGGGAAAAATTAATCCTGATGGACAGCTCTTTCCGGTCCCTGGTCCTTCCACCACCAGCCCTCCTTCCTTCCTTTCCTACTCCCACCATCACTAGGCCTAAGAATCAAATTTGCAGTCACTTTTTATGACCTGATTGATGAGGCAAAAAATAGTTAATAAAAGTGAGCCCAAAAGGGGACTTCCCAGGCCTGCATCCCCTCTCCAGGAACAGCCCAGCCTCATCTCCTAGAGATCAATCAACCTGTCCAAACACCCCTAAAAAGGGGAGATAAGACCCTAACTGGAGTAAGCTGGTTCCTGACACATGTGCAAACTGCTGAAACCTGTCTGTTATTTGAACTATAATACAATTCAAATAAAATGGACACTAAGACTTGCCCCCACACCCCGATGGGTTTTTCTGTATGCATCTTGGGTAAGAGCATGCACAGAAAGAAATTAGTTATGTAACCAACATATGTCAATCAAATGACCTCAGTCTATATGGCACATGTCCTGCAGTAAGGAAATTTACCTACCCTTGCCTATATAAGAAAAAGATAACCTGAAGTTAGGTGCAGTTGTCTACCTCTCTGCCAGCACCTTTCTTCTTGAATAAATTTTATAACTTCTATTCCTTCTGAGGCTGTGAATTCTTTCACCTTTTGCGAACAGCCAATGGCAAAACACTAATCATGTGCTGAATGAAAAGGCAGGAGTCCTAGGCCCAGCCATAACTCAATTCTTGAGCTACTACATGGACATAGGTAAATTCCTTGCCCTTTCTGAACCTCAATTTTCTTGTCTTTTTATGATACTCTAGGAAAAATAATCCCTACCCTGCTCTCCCAATTTCTCAGTTCAGCTGTGAATATCAGCACAGTAGAGCTGACAAGCCCTAGGGAATGCAAAGGAGTTGGGCCTCCCATGGTTCCCCAGGAAACCTTTGTAGTGCTAGAGAGCAACCATTTCTCCCTCACCCTTCCTGGTGTCCAAATCTTTCACATACTTGTGTTAGAGCCAAGAAGCCAGAGTTAAGCCATGTTCCAGGCCCTCTATCTACTCTCAAAGTGAGTTGTGGGGGTGGGGGTAGGGGGTAGGGTGGTGTTGGAGGGAAAAGACAGCTAGCTCTGACATGGGGATAGGGGAGCAATGTCCCTGTCCTAGAGAAGCCCATGGGCTAAGGGAAAACCCAGTTTTGATTCTCTGATGGAGGCAAAAGGAAGTGGAGGGGGTGCAAGAGAAAAGGTTTCCCAAATGTCTCTCATGCCACCATTAGGGTCAGACCTCAACCTTCCCATGACCTCCTTCCGTACTTGCAAAGCCTCTCCCAAACCCCTCTTGGTCTCTCTTCTTGTCTTCTCTATCACTCTCTCTCCTCTATTGATACCACTTCCTCCTACTCTCCAACATTCACTGTTCATTCAGTGATGCCCGACTCTATGGCAGACTTTGTGCTGGACCCTGAGGGTACAGGAATGAATCAGACCTGATGTCTATCCTTTAGAGGTCACGGTCCAGTGGGGAAGATGAACAAGTAAACAGAAGATAACAACCCAATGAGACAAGTACTGAGATACAGAGCGTGGGGTTGATGCAAACTCCTCCTGGTTAGGCACCCGCCCGGACCTGGGGCATGGAAGGCTCTGGTGTCTCTTTTCCCCTCTAGGTAGTAAGTTTCTTGACAGCAGGGCCTGGGTTTAATTCATCTCCCCAATGCATTCTTTCTTTTCCTGTGTGTCTCCAGGATGCGTGTACATTACTAGGCCATCCTGAGAGGGTAGTTATTTGTAGGGGCAAGAATAAGCATGGGCAACTTTCACCTGAAGACAATTCCCCAGACTGAGAATAGAAGAAGTGACTATGCCTCTACCCTCCCCTTAATCTCTGGCATCTATACCTGGGCTCCCAAACCTCCCCAAGAGCAAAACACTAGGGGAGGTTTTTTAATCCAGATTCTTAGTTTCAATATGTTAATTAGGATATCAAGGGGCTGGAAGCCAAGGAGCCTACTTCTCCCAGTTGATTCCAATGCAGGTGTTCCTTGCTCTGTATTAAGAAACCCCTAGGGCCGGCCAAGTGGTGCGGTGATTAAGAGCTGGCTTGGGATGCCAGAGGGCCCCGGTTCGGATCCCACATATGAGGGCCAGTGACACTGCCCTCCACAGCTAAGATGCTGAACAACAGCTCAACCTGGAGCTGGGCTGCTGTGAGTCGCCGGCGATGGCATAGGCTGCAGCCCCTGTGGCAGTGGGTTGCCATGGGCTACCGTGTGTAGCCAGCAGCCAGCATGAACAGCCAGCAGCCGCAGTGAGCGGCCGTCCAGAAGCCGGCGACTGATGTGCCTCGCCTGGGAAGAGCGCAATGATGGTGCCAACTTGGGCCAGTGAAGCAACGTCCTCCACAACTAGACTGAAGAACAAAAGGACAGCAACTTGTCTATTCCCCTTCCCCCAACTCCCCAGCGCTGTTCCCATCCCCCCAATTCCCCAATAAAAAATAAAAAAATAATAAAAAATCTTAAAAAAAAAAAAAGAAAGAAAAAAAAGAAACCTCTGGCCTAGATCCCCATGAAGGAAGGGACCTAAGAGAGGCTCTTGACAATGGGTGCTAAAGTGGTCTCCCCCCACCCTAAGGAGGAGGGCAAGTCAGGATCTGAACCCAGGAAAATGCCACAGCTCCTGAGCCAGCCCATAAGTACGGCTGGGAGAACCCCACTTTTGGGAGCACCAACCGCATAGATGCCCTAAGAGGTCTCTCAGGTGACAGCACCCATCTCTGCCTTCACTTTAATTTTCTGCCTTAAAAATTGAAATCGTTACACTGCACAGTACAAAGAGGATGCTGGTTAAGCTTTAAATGAGATTGCCTAATTTTATCAGATTGTCCATGGGTTTTTTTCCCCCCAATACTATTGCCAAGCCCATAGCAGAGCTTTGTCTGAACCTTGGACCTCAGAATGATGGGAAGGAGTCTGTGGTCTACTTGGGCTCCAAATTTAAAGTGCCCCCGCACAGGCCAGCTCAGAAGGCAGGAGTGAGGGGGACAACTGATGGGAAAGCTGAATGAGAACCATGGCTCTCAGGATATCACCTTCCTGCCCAAGTAGGGTGTCCCTCCATGGCTTCCTAGGGATTGGGCTGGATTCTCTGAAGAAAAAAAGGTTGTTTTCTTTCTCCACCCCTTCCTCCTTTTACCCACCACGTACCTCTAGGGCATGCCCGAAGAGCCGATAGGCAGGTGGCCTTGGGAAGTTGTCCATAGCCCTGGCCAGTGACTGCCTCCGCACCAGCAGAAAAGCAAACTTGAGAAAGCCTAAAACCAAGATCAGTCCAGAAGCCCACAGGCCCAGGCGGGAGAGGCTCAGGGAAAACAAGACAGACGCCATGGCTGGAGAGATATGCTCCTACCTCCTGTTGCCTCTAGTTTGCTTTATGCTGTGGATCCAGGCACCCTGCCATGTCCCTCCCCCAGCCAAGCCCTGCAGCCAGCAGCAGCCCAGAGTGGGTTGAGCTTCATAGGTCAAAGACAACAGCCACAAAAGTCACAGATAACAGAAGAGACAGCCTGGCTGACTAGTTCCAAAACTCAGCTAGAGAGAAACCATGCGGTGAGCCTCAAAGAAGCCAGGCAATCAGTATCCTGCCTTGATGCCCTGGAGCAGTAAACAGCAGGCAATTCTTGCTATAACCGTTAGCATGAGGATTGCCTTTTCATATAAGCTCCTAGGATGTTTCAGGCACTTTCTACACACTATGTCATTTAAACCAAACAAGGAGTGCATCGGTACTCACTCTTTTTTTTTTTTTTTTAAGATAGTCCTTCCTTTTTTTTTTAATGATTTTTTTTTATTGGGGAATTGGGGGATGGGAACAGCGCTGGGGAATTAGGGGAAGGGGAACAGACAAGTTGCTGTTGTTTGTTCTTCAGTTTAGTTGTGGAGGACGTTGCTTCACTGGCCCAAGTTGGCACCATCATTGCGCTCTTCCTGGGGAGGCAGATCAGTCGCCGGCTTCTGGATGGCCGCTCATGGCGGCTGCTGGCCGCTCACGCTGGCTGCTGGCTACATACGGTAGCCCATGGCAACCCACTGCAGCAGGGGCTGCAGCCTACGCCGTCGCTGGCGACTCACAGCAGCCCAGCTCCAGGTCGAGCTGTTGTTCAGCATCTCAGCTGTAGAGGGCAGTGTCACTGGTCCTCATATGTGGGATCCGAACCGGGGCCCTCTGGCGTCCCAAGCCAGTTCTTAACCATCGCGCCACTCGACCGGCCCGGTACTCACTCTTTATACCCATTTTCCAGATAATGAAACTGAGGCTCAGCTTGCCTGTGTTGTCCACTGACTCTTTTAATATGGGCCACTGGAAGGGCCTGCATTTATGCCAGGCTCATGATGCTTTGAATCCTTTCTTGTGAGGCACTTTCAGGGACAAGGTTCTAGCCCCAGAAAGGAAATCCTGGGTCCCAAAAAAAACAACTCCACCCCCAAGACCATAGTACAAACTTGACACTAAGGAACATGGAACATTACTTTCAGAGTGATGAGGAGAGATCATCAAATTCAATTCCTTTAGATTGATAGAGCAAGCCACTTGGGTCCAGAGAGGGGCAGTTAATTGTCCGAAGCCTAACAGTAAGGTAGTTGCAGCTTTCATTTCCTCAGCCCAGGGTTCTGTTGAAGAACAAGCTTCTTGGCCCAGGCCCCAGCCTTGCCTGTAGAGAGTCTGCTGTTTCTCCCCTGTCAGGGCCTCACAGGAAACAGAATTCACTGCAGATGTTTGAGATGAAAACATTTGGATACAGGACTCCTTTCATAGGGGTAGGCAGAGTTAAGGAATCAAACAAGTTATGAGGTAGCTTCTAGAGACTAGCAACAGTGGGAAAACCATCAGCATCCCTAGGCTGAAAGAAGAAGGGGAAGAAATAGCATTCCTGGACCCTGGCAGAGGCAGCTATTGCCAAAGAAATGATGCCAGAGCAGGGAAAGAGGAGAGAAGGAATGTACCGGCCTCTTTTCTCTCCCACACTCCAATCTCCTTTGGTATCTCCTATCAACCAAATCTAACCAGAAGTGAGATGGTAAAAGAGGCGCAGGGAGTCAGCATGCAGAAGTCAATTTCTCAGCAGAGCTGAGAAGAGCAAAGGCTAGGCCTGGCATGCAGGCGGCAGGGGGGAAACCAGCAACCACGTGGACATGGAATCTGATCTTAGGACTTAGATCACAGGTATTGACTCAGAGAATGGTAAAATGCCAACATAGCATCCATCTCCTCACTGGAGAGACACCCTATCCAGTCCTACCCATAGATAGAGAAGGCAAGACGGCAGCACAATAAAAGGAAACCCAAGAGAGCTCCTGAAATTTTGCATTTGTACTTCATTTCATTAGATTAAGACATTGAGTGCCCCCTTTTAAATGCAAGTCATTCAGGTCAGAGAGTAAGGGAGCATCAGGAGCGACCAGCAGACATCCATAGTTTATGGTGAATTCGTGTATCAGTGTGGTCTCAGTCTGATGGTGTAATAGAGTGCTTGGGGCGAGCCTGAGGAAGCTCCCACATGATGAAGGAACCATGGTTCCTGGCAAGGGCCATTTAGGACTCACCTGGGAAGTGAATAGGGCTAGCCTAGAAGGTGGTAAGTGGGTTTAGCGGTTGAAATAGTTGGTTGAATCACACCTAGCATCCATTCTCAGCTTCTGCCTTGTAACCAGTACCATGAATTTATTGGTTTGGGGGTGCAGTGGGATTGACCTCACCCTCAACTCCATCATGGGCCCATATTTCTCTAAGACAGTCTGCATTCACCTTGCCCACAGAGATGGACTCTTTCAAGGATAGGCACACAACCTAAGTCAGTCAATTACGGCTAATGAAACTTGGTTTTGGTCTTCAATTTAAGCTCTTTGTAAACAGACTCTGATATTGGATTTAGACCTGGAGGCATGTGCTCTCAGGAGTAAGCAACATGGGGAGGTACGGCAATGCCGAAGGAACTGAACTGAACAGAGAGAAACTGAATACCAGTCATATTGTTTGAACTCCTGAATCAAGCTTCACCGGGAGCTAGTAGTACATTTGGACCTTTTCATTATGTGAGCCAATGAATCCACTTTATTGTTTAAATTTCATTTGTGTTTTTTTCTTTTTTTATTACTTGAAACTAAAGGATTCCTGAGTTGTATACGGGGGAAAACCCAGGTAAATGGGAAAGGCTTCATTAAGTTGGGCTGAAATATATTTAGGGATCTAACCTGTGACAAACTGAATGGAATAACCTGGGACGGGACAAGTGGGATTAACCTGATATACTTGGAGTAGTGGGGCTAGCAGTGGAAGTGAGGAGGTGGTTTCTTGAACTTCTGGTGGTAGTTATGGTGTCCATCTGGCTCCAGGGGTACCCATCTGATTTAATCACAACCAGAAGTGGATTTTGACCCAGCAAGCTCATGGAGATATTCTAAAATTATCACATTAGCAGAAAACTCAGGGAGGAGCAAAGGGCATTCTCAGACCGGGGTGGGGTGGGGAGTGTGTGTGGGTGTGGGGGGGTGGAGAATGGGCGGGGAGAGGGGGGGAGCGGGAATCCAGCCATCTCACTGGAATATTAAAAGGAGGTATAAAGAAAGTAATGCTGGGCCAGCCAAGTGGCGTATTAGCTAAGATTTGGCTTGGGACACCAGCTCTAAGCAGCAGGACTCCAGTTCGGATCCCACATTAGGACCAGTGATGCTGCGCCCTCTACAGCTAAGATGGTGAACAACAGCTCGACCTGGAGCTGGGCTGCCATGAGTCACCGGCCATGGTGTAGGCTGCAGCAAAGCTGCAGTGGGCTGCTGTAAGCTACTGTGAGAGGCCGGCAGCTTGCGTGAGCTGCCAAGAGCCATGGTGAGCGGCCATCCGGTGACCGGTGACCAATCTACTTCACCCGGGAAGAGTGCAATGATAATACCAACATGGGCCAGTGAAGCGACGTTCTCCACAACTAGACTGAAGAACAAAAGGACAGCCAACTTGTCTGTTCCCCTTCCCCAATTCCCCAACACTGTTCCCCTCCCCCAAATCCCCCAATTAAAAATTTTAAAAAATAATATAAAATATAAAAACAAACGAAACAAAAAAAAAACATGACTCCCAAGCCATGGCAACTCTGGTACTTTAAAAAAAAAGAAAGAAAGTAGTGCCATTTCTATTTTTCTTTTTGAATAGAAATTTCTTGAAGATTCTATTCCCAGCTTTAGGACCCCAGACTGAGAACCACTTTCTCATGCTGAGACGACCCAGAGGGTTCTGGGCAGAAGTGGGGGTAGAGCTCAGAGTCCTGGCTCCTGGCTGATCCACTGCTGCCAGCTCAGCAAATACCTAGCAGCCCACAGGTCCCAGAATCAGGGAAGTTCCGGTTTGGCAATGGGGTGGGATTGTTGCCTAGAGTTGCCAAGAATAGCATTGAGGAATGAAGGCAACTCTCTCTGCCATGAAGCCCCTGATGCTTTTTTCAGAATCTGAGACCCTTCCCTCAAATGTGTTGTCTCCAAGTAGCACACAGGAAAATGTCCCCATCCCCACCCCCCCAGATCTTTCACCTATGGTCAATTTATCAGTTTCCTGCCATCAGAACTATAGAGCTCAGTTCTGGGGACCTCAGCAATAAGTCCTTCAGTTTATAGATAAATCCTAGAGAAGAGAAGGACTTAGCCAGCAAGTGACTAAAAGAGCTGGGAAGAGAACTTTCACCTCTAGATTTGAACATTCTCTGAGACCCTGGTAGGTCTGGAAGTCCCAAGAGAAAATTGCACATGGAAGGGGGGCATGAAGTCTTAGATATTCAGGGGATGGAGCCCAGAGTGGGGAAACAGAGCTCATCAGATAGGCTCTCTGGAAACTGAGAGGAACTAGAGGGTCCTGAGCTCTGTGGTCCAGAGGGCAAGGGTCCTAGAAACAAACTCCAGGACCTTCTCTAATTCTCTAGTCTGCTGAGAGAGTACAACCTGGAGCCAAAGAGGAAAAGCAAGCCTCCAGCCAATGCCACAAAGCTGACAGGAGAGGAGTCACAGCTGAGAGTCTGGTAGAGATGGTCACAGTGGCTGGCTGCTCTCTTGGTTCTATCTTTTCATCCAGCTCTATCCATGTTACCCTGATGTGATGGCAGAAATGCAGCCTGTATTAGTCAGAGCTCTCCAGAGAGAACTCATCTATGGCTTCCCATTGCCTTTAAGCTAAAGGATAAAGTCTGGAATGCAGCCCTCATAGGACTGCTTAATCCAGCTGCTGCTTCCCCAACCTAGCTTCATCTTTTATCCATGTCCCGCTTCCCATGCGGTTGCCACCAACCTCCATTTAGGTCTTCCAGGGCGCTCGGCTCCCTCTTGCCTTCAGACTTTCACACATACTCTTTGCTTAGCCAGGAATCCTCTTTCCCTTCTCTTTGCTATGTATTAGTCATCTTCTAGCTAAAAAACACTTCCCACAGGAAACTTTCTATGAACTCCTCTGCACGAAACCAAGTGTCACTGTTTAATATATTTCTATTGGGCTTTGCACTTGTTTCTCATAAATCTCAGCATGTTTTCATTCGCTTGTTCAATGTCTGTCTTCCTGACTTGAATTTAAGCTTCCCAAGGAGAGGAACCAAGGCTGTCTTCTCCCACTGCTATCTCCCCTGCACTTAGTAAATACTAGTTTTGTAAAAGAAGAAGTAAACTGGATCCAGAGCCACCAAAAAACCCACAGGATGAAAAGTAGTCCTCGGGTTTCAAATTTAAAGTCAGCAGTGCCCTTGGGAAGCACTGTGTCTGTAATAATAAGGGTAAAAGCATGATTACAGGATGTTGGTATAGTAGAGGAGGCAGGGTGTGCAGACAACTCTTGCAACACCTATGGATAAGAAGTGAAGGGCAGAGATTTGGATGGTTTCTTGAAGGAATGCAGTGCCAGGTAAGGGTGTTTTAGAGACTTGGGCAAGACTGTAGGCTGGAAAAAAAGATTGAAAATGGAAGAGAAGGGGGATGACCAATGACACTAGTCCAGGGCAGGTAGGAAGGATGGAGTCTGTGGCACATGTAAGGGATTGGCCTTAAATAGAAGGAGGGACATCTTACTTAATGAAGCTGGGGGAAAGGCACTAAGGATGGGTATGAAAGTTCACAGGTTTGTGGCTGAAGGTAGAGATAGGCTTTTGAGAGAGTCCATACTCAATATTAAGAAAGAAGAAACCACTGGCTTTAATGACTGATTAGAGGTGGAGAATGAGAAAAGGGAAAGAATCAGGGATGCTCCCCAAATTATTGATTATTGAGCATCCAGGTTGATGGCAGTGCTGTTTACCGAAAGAGAGAAGACTGGAAGATAGCAAGTTCTAGGAGGAAGGGCAAGGAAGAGGGCAAGGGAGGAGAGATGATATGATCAGAATTGGCTAATAAGTTTGAGGGGCTTATGGGCTATCCCAGTGAAGATATACATTAAAGTCTTTTACACAGGAGGAAACCTGGAGCAGCAATAAAGTTTTGAAAGCTGTATCAGTTCAGAAACTAGAGGAATTGGGGAGCTCTGGGGATCCAGATAACAAGAACTAGTGGTCAGGCTCATCAGGACACTGCTGTCAGGGGGAATCATCTCAGATTCAGGTTCTAAGAAGAACACACCCGATTGGCCTAACTGGAGTCATGTGCTCACCCCTTCAGGGGAGTGTAGGCATGATTCCTCCAGGATTATATCCAACCAATGAAGGAGTGATGCATACAGAAAACCAGAAGAGGGAGGAATGGAAGCTGGTCGGGAATAGACAGAATATCTCCTTCAGGAGACATCAGCATAGGTGGTGATTGAAGCTGTGGAGGTGGACAAGATCCCATGAATTTTGTAGGCAGAGTGGGAAGACAGAGGCAGAGGGGGAGGAGCAGAAAATGTTTATTTCCTGATGTTTCCTGAGCTCACAAGAGGTCACTTGCCCTCAGAGCTCGCTCAGACACCCGGACTTAGCGCCTCAGGGCCTGTTTCTCTATAGGAGCTGAACGGGGCGCTGAGAATCACAGCTGTGGTTTCTTCCTTAGAAGAGTCTAGTTTTTAGCAATCATTTTGTACCACCTGGTATTCTTCTGTGAAGTTGCCCACAAGCCTGGGTCCAAATTTTATCCCATATCCAATGGGTCTGGTGCCCTTCCCTTTTAGGCAACTGGTTAGCATCCCAGAAGATGTCAAGGTCCCCTTTGGTCACCCCAAGCCATCTCCAGTTTCACACACACACACACAGACGCACACACACAGACACACACAAACACACACACACACACACACACAGCGTTTTTACCTACATTGTTTTGCCCCACTTTGCACTGATTGGAGAAGACACATCCAATCAAGGGAGGCATAGCTCTTACAGGCAGGTACTTCATGAGAAGGCAAACCAGTCCCACTAGGTCTCAAGCATTGAAGGAATAGATGGGGTAGAAGACAAAATGGCTTGATCCCTTGGCTTAGGGGATTTAGCCTTCCCCTCTGACCTGTCATGGCTTCTTTGTGGCCATATTTGATGACACGTCACATTAATTCTTTCTCCCAGCATTGCATTATTGACAATGTATTGAGCTGGTCTTCCATGTGCTCATTTTGGGCAGAGAAGAGAGACCTGGGACAACCTCCTGGCTCCCCTGATCTCTGTACTAGCCTCTCTATGAAGTCAATTGTATCCATTCCAAATTAAAGCTCCTCTTCTGGACAAAGAAGACGGAAGGAAGTCAAGTAGGATCTTTTGCTCTTACCCTTCTGCTTTATGAGCCATTGCTCAGGACATATCCCACCGAATTCTTCTTGGTACAAGCATGGCCTCAAAACCCCTCACACTTCTCGGGCCTTATTAGCTTTCTGATCCCACTCTGTTCCATCTCATTGTCGTCTCTTTAAATGGATCTTGCACATTCAATCAGGAATGGGCTCTGGGGTCCACCTTCCATTGGTCTGCTTACTTCACACTCATCTTTCCTCCATCCCTCTTATTTTGGCTCCTATACCTCCTTGGTGGACCACTCTTTCTGGATTCATCATCCCAGCCTAAGCTTCCAGGACACAACTTGAGAAGTCTGACTTCTAGTTCCTCTTGTAACAGCTCATGTGAAAAGCCAACTGCCTCACCTCAGGCCACCTGCCTCTACCAGAGTCCTGTTGTTGCACTCCTGGCTTCCAATTTGTGGCAAGAACCTCTCTCAGACTTTCCCACTCTTTCTCAACATCAGAGGTGACCAGGGAGCAACCAGTACAGTCATAGATGCCTGTCAGAACACCAGAGAAGCAGGAACTTGTTCAAGGTCAGGCCACAGAACATGGGTGCTCCTCAGAATAATGCTTCTACCAAAATCTTAAATGAAACAAAACAAAACCCTTGCCACCACTTACCTCACCAGTGTGGCCACCCCTGCCTGATGATCCAGCACCATCTCACCTCCAAACATGTTTTCCAGGGAGTAGTTGAAGCCATCTGCTCACAAGGCTGCCTTCTCTCTCTGCCCACTCTCACCAGATAATACCAGCTCTGTGCCTCATACATGCTGTCATCCTTCCCTTTGTTCCCCTTTACATTTTACTCTTCTTCCAGGATCCAGCTCCAGGGAAGCTTCCTCTCCTAGGACTGCGAGCTTCTTCTTTCTTGCACCATTGAGAATGAACCACATAATTCTATATGGAATTGCTCAATGGGTATGAAATGGAGAAATGGCATTTTTGAATAGATGACTTATTTACCCAGATGTGTGATACATTTGTAATTTTTATTTATGAAACATTCAAATACATACTTCAGATGAAAGACTAAGAATTTAGGAGTGAACTATCCTGTTAAATGCAACTTCCCTTCAAATTGTTTGGAAAACATGATGTAATATATATGTATGCGTATATAACATATAATAATGTGTATACACAGAGGGTGCCAAAAAATGTATACACATTTTAAGAGATATTATCTATGTATCTTGTAAAAGTGACTATATTTTGAGTATTACAATTTTTATAGTTTTCTCCTTTCTTAAAATGTGTATACATTTTTGGCACCTTCTGTATGTATATAATATACATGTATATATATGTAGAGTGTACGTGTGTGTGTGTACATATATACATATACAGAGAGAGAGTCTCAGAGGGAGTCAGTCTGGGTCTTCCAAAAAGCACACCAAGACAGGATTAAATGTGCAAGAAATGTCTATGTGAGAAAGTGGGGAGGAAGCCTCAAAAGGCTGGAAGAGCCATCAGATTGCAATGCAAGTGTGACCCTAAGTGAAGAAAAGAAGGAAGCAATTTTGGGTAGAAGTGTCCTGGAGTGCTATGTAAGAAAATGACAGCCTAAGGAAAGTTTGGCAAGAGTTCTTGAGCCAAAATCTACCATGAGAAGAGTTCCATATCTTCTAGGAACAGGCTTGTTTTAGTATCCCCACTGCTCTCAATTGTAGGCTGGGATCAGCACATTGGAGTAACCTTGGAGTGAACATGGTAATGAGTTTCCGAGTACAACATTATGGTCAATTATGGTCAATTGGCCATTATGGTCAATTATGCCTCTGTAGTTGAAGGCCTGCCAGAAGCATTATCATGGTTGTCACAGACAGAAAGCAAATATGATGAAATATTAATTACTGAACCTAGAATATATGTATTGGGTTGTCGGAAAAGTCATGATATATTTCATCTGTTTTTCAAAGGTCATTTATTTATATAAAGAACAAAGATCAATCAATGATATATTGCCTGTTTTGTTTGATAACCTTTTGCCATCTTTCAGTGAGCTTCATAATTCCTCGTTCATAGAAGGACCTGTCTTTATTTGGGAAAAACTGAACAAGGTGCTGATTTACAGCCTCATCTGAATTGAACGTTGTATCATGCAAGGAGTTTCGAAGAGGGCGAAACAAGTGGAAGTCTGACGGCGCAAGGTCAGGCAAGTATGGTGGGTATGGCAACACATCCCATCCAAGCTCCAATAATTTTTGACGGGTGATCAAACTTGTATGCGGTCTCGCATTGTCGTGATGGAACACAAATCCTTTACAACAAGCTCTGGGCATTTATGGATGATGGATTCGTTCAAACTGTCCAACTGCCAACAGTACACATTCAAATTGATTGTTTGGTTCCTTGGCAGGAGCTCGAAAAACACAACATCTTTAAAATCCCATGACACTGAGAGCATAACCTTCCTCTGATGAATGTCTGCTTTCGATGTCATTTGAGGCGAATCATCATATTGGTACCAAGACTGTTTGCACACCACATTGTTGTAAACAATCCACTTCTCCTCACCAGTTATCAGTTGCTTCAAAAAAGGATCGTTTTCCTCACATTTAATGAGCATATTGCAGATGTTTATACATGCCGTCAAACGAACTTCTTTGAATTCATGCGGAACCCAAATATCAAGCTTGCTTACGGATCCCAGCTTCTTCAGGTGGTTGTGAATGCTTGAATGACGGATGGATGCTCAATGTTTCTGCAATCTTTCGTGTTGTGTAAAGCGGGTTTGACTTGATCAATGCTTTTATTTTGTTGTCATCAACCTCAGTGGGCCTCCCTGACCGAGGAGCGTCGTTGAGATCAAAATCACCAGCATGGAATTTCATGAACCATCGTTGGCATGGATGTTCTTGTAGAGCATTGTCACCATAAACGTTATGCAACTTTTCACAAGCTTGACGCGTGGTCTTCCCTTTATGGAAGTAAAACAGTAAAATATGGCGAAAATGCACAGTTTGGTCTTCCATCTTCAACTTGTTGTAAAATCTCCAAAACTCAACCAAATCACTCAATTTTTTTTAGAATGAAGCTAGAACTGTCAGCTGTCAAATGACATAGCAATAACATAGATACAAATGACTCTAGTACTTCCAAAAATGAACTGTGCCATCTGTTGCAAACATGCGTCATGTCTTTTCCGACAACCCAATATGTTCATTATACTATGCTTTCAATTGTTCTGTAAATGTGGGCTTCTTCCTAATAAAAAGTTGAGGGGAAAGAAGAGAAAGGTTTGTTTAGTACTTACTATTTGCTAGTCTGAGACACCAAAATTCTGCATCATCTGTTTAAGAGTTTACTAGAAATTATACTTCTCCCAGGGGGAAAGCAAAAAAAAAATTGTTGTCTCAAACCTTAATGTTAGGTAAGAATTTTTTTTTTAATTTCCTCAGAGAATTCTTAACCAGAAACCGAAATTAATTTGGGATTGCAGCCTAAATTCTACCTAGGTGGTAGGAAGGACCTCAAGCAAAGAATTTAGTTTAATGTACTCCTGGATTTGTAGCACTCCCCATCCTGGAAAAAAATAAATGCAAATCTTATTAGGAGCAACTCATGTTTAACATAGGCCTCAAAAAAATCTTACAGCAAAACAATAAAAAAAAAACACAAAAAAAAACCAGCTCTAGTCAAAACTCACAATAGGGCCGGCTGAGTGGCTCAGTTGGTTAAGAGCTTGCTCAAAGGTTTGAGCTCTGAGCAACAGCGGTTCAAGTCCGGCCCGAGCTGAGCTGCCGCTGAGCTGCCAACAGGTGGCAGGATGGCTCGGCTAAAAAAAATAAATAAATAAAAATAAAAATATAACTATAGGAGTCTACTTTTGGGGCGGCCGAGTGGCGCGATGGTTAAGACCTGGCTTGGGATGCCAGAGGGCCCCGGTTCGGATCCCACATATGAGGGCCAGTGACACTGCCCTCTACAGCTAAGATGCTGAACAACAGCTCAACCTGGAGCTGGGCTGCTGTGAGTCCCTGGCGACGGCGTAGGCTGCAGCCCCTGTGGCAGTGGGGGGCTACCGTGTGTAGCCAGCAGCCAGCGTGAGCGGCCAGCAGCCAGCGTGAGCGGCCAGCAGCCGCAGTGAGCGGCCGTCCAGAAGCCGGCGAGGGAAGAGCACAATGATGGTGCCAACTTGGGCCAGTGAAGCAATGTCCTCCACAACTAGAGTGAAGAACAAAAGGACAGTAACTTGTCTATTCCCCTTCCCCCAATTCCCCAGCACTGTTCCCATCCCCCCAATTCCCCAATAAAAATCTTAGAAAAAAAAAAACCTCACAAAACACTAAAGGAAACAGTCACCATGAACCAGATCCAAAAGAAACAACAGACAGTAAAAGCAGACCCACAAAGCCTTCAGATATTGCAAGTATCAGGTGCAGTTTATAAAATAAGTATGCTCTGAGACTAATGAAATATTTTTAAAGACTAAATATATAAGTAAGGAACAATAAACTATAAAGAATATCAAAGTATATTTGAAAAGGAACCAAATATAACTTGTATAAATGAGAAATATGCAAATTAAAAGTAAGATTGAATTGATAACCTTAATAACAGATTAAGCTAAACCAAAGAGAGAATTATAAACTAGAAGATAAATATGAGAAAAATAACTTTTATGATGAAACAAAAGAGATAAAAAGAACACATGCTATTGGTTAATAAACATGCATAATTTAGTGAAAAAGTCTAACCTACCTTTATCAGAATTCTACAAGAGAGAGAGAGCATGGAGAAGAGACAATTTGAGGAAATTATTATTTAATTATTAATTAGTGGGAATTTTCATAACTGATGAAAGACAACAATCCTTAGAATAAAATATTTAATAAATTCTAAGTGGGATAAATGAAAAACAAATCCACATCTCAACATATAGTGAGCCTGCAGAACAGCAAAAACAAAAGATGACCACCAGTAAAAGGAAAAAAATTAGAAGAATGACTTTCTTATCAACAGCAACAGTGAGGCTGGACGATGTAGCCTAACATCTTCAAAGTCTAGAGAAAATGACTATCAACCTAGATTTGTATGCCCTGAGAAATTATCTTTCAAGAATGAGGAGCTAAGAATTTGCACCAGGAGACTCTAACTGAAGAAAAGTCTAAAGGATATACTTTAAAACTAGGAAAAGTAAGACGAGCCGAGCGGCTCAGTCCGTTAAGAGCTTGCTCAAGAGTGCGAGCTCTGAGCAACAGCAGTTTGATGCCTGGCCCGAGCTGAGTTGCCGCTAAACTTCCAACAGGTGGCAGGATGGCTCAGCTAAAAAAAAAAAAAAAAAAGGCATTATAAAACTAGAGAAAGTAAGTAGGTTCCAGAAGGTCTGAGTTGCAATAGTGAGTAGAGAAAGTGTCAAATACATGGGTAAATGTAAATAAACATTGAGTGTATAGAACAACTATCATAATGTTTGGTGGAATGTAAAAAAAGATATAACTAAATTAACTGATAGTAATATTATATAGGCAGGAGGAAGGGAAGGTGAGAGTTAAAGTGTTCAAAGGTCCTTGAATTATTCAGGAGGGGATAAAGTTTTAATTTCATTTTAACGCTAAACTTTGATATGTAAAATATATGTTTTTAAATGTCTAAGTAGCCACTTAAGAATATATTTAACAACTTTTAAACTTGTAGGTGAAAAATGGAATGGGAGAAAATGTTCAATCAATCCAAAAGAAAGCAAGAAAAGAGAGAAAAAGAAGTATAGGAAGGTGGGGAATATTATCTAGTATATTTCTATTTACAGAAATAGAAAGTGGAAAGCACAGAATAAAATGGAAGAAAGAAGATATGACCTGCATGGAGGAAGGAAGGGGGTGGGAACAAAGCTGCACCCAGCTGAAAGGGAGAGTGTGGAGCAGAGCTACAGACGCATACTGAGGACATTTTTGGTGACAGTGCCCAAGAAGCAATTTGGGTGTTTTAGCCCACACCCAACCACCAATAATCTCCACAAGTATCCTACCAATGTGTCCTTCAGAAGTACAGCATAAGTAAAAGCAAAGTACTTGTTATACAAATGCAGAAAACAAGTGCTGCAGGTATTTCCCACTCTACTCCCAAAACATACCACCCATTCCAACCAGGGTTCTTGTGAAGACTTGATGCCAAGATTTTGTTTACACACGCATAGCCAGAAGGTGTTCCATGAAGTTTCGTGGCCCTTTTATTAGATTTCTCTTGAGTCATAGGGCTGGGCTAAGTCAACTATAAAGACTCATAGAAAATATAACCAGTTTAGTGTCAGACCAAATGGCAGAAAAAATTCGACATGCGGTGCTGCCTGGAGAGAGGGAAGGGACTAGAGAACAGGAACTCAGTTAGAGAACTCTTACTATGCCAGGCCCATTACACAACCAGAATGCCAGTCAGGAACCCCAGAGCTATGAAATGATGAGCTCCCCATCACTGGAAGTGAGCAAGCAGGGTTGCAGTTCCAGTCAGTAAGGGAGAGATAGAGAAACTGGGTCAATGTCTTTAGAAACTCCTTCCTCTCTAGTTCAGGAAACAGCGTACTTAACAAAACAGGCCCAATGATGGCTCAGTCTCTAGCACGGACAACCAAGGATTCTGGGACAGGTGCAGGTCAGGGCAAATGACCAAGGTGCCTGACTCATTTTATTGTAATACCATCCTGTAGGTCCTGCCCCTTGCCTGTACCTGGGCTTAGGACAGCTTCCAAAACCTTTGAGAGCTCACTAAGTACCTTTGGTCCCTGTTCCAGGCCTGCACTGGGAATGACTCCCTTTTCTATGGTCAGTAAACATTACTTGGCCCTCAGGCCTACTAATGGGGAGCCAAGTAGGTTTAGAAAAAGAGCCATACTCAGAGAAAGGTCATATGAATTGAGCAGGGATGGGGCGAGGAGTGGGTTGGTAACCTGGGCCAGAGCCATGTCAGGGGAACAACTGCGGGGCCAGAAAGCAGGACACAGTGGATGGAGGAGTAAGTGGGAGGTGAGGAATTTAAACAATGAGAGTCAACAATAAACTGTCTGAGCATGGTCGTTAAGAGGAGAAGCTGAAGAGCACTGAAGGGTGCTTGATTTATAAGATGAGGAGCCTGAGCATTTTTTAATGTTGAAGGGGAGATGCTGGTAGAGAACAAGGTTGAGAATGCAGGAGAGAGGGGAGAGTGTAAGAGGTGGATGCAGGTCCCAAGCATGGAGGAGGATGTGAGATCTGTAGTACAGGATTGGCCTCATCAAGGTGGAGAAGGGACATGAGAATGGGGTAGGGTTTTGAGGGGACTCAGCCAGGACTTGCCCAGGTCAGTCTGACCTCAAAGCTCATCCTTTCCACTTCGCCCCTGAGTTGGAACAAGCTGGGTATGAGCTTGCCTCCCCAGCGAGACTGTGTGCTCCTTGAGAGCAGGAGTGGAGTCTGGTTCATCTCCGCATCACCAACAGATTTAGCATGGCACTAAGGAATATTTGTTGAGAAGACCCCAGAGACAGATCATCTAGTCTAATCCCTTTCATTTTATAGATAAGGAAACTGAGGCTCACTCAGTAGGAGGAAAGGGACTTAACCAAGATCACACAGCAAATTAGTACAGGTGCTTAGTTAGGACCCAGGTCTTCTAACTCTAAGACCAGAGTTGGGCCCCAGAACCCAGAATGAGTTCACTTACAGTTGCCTATTTATTTACCCACTGATCCTACTGTGTACACATGCCCTGAGCCTTAGGTTAGAAACAAGTTCCAGGGCTTAAGAATGCTGGCACAGCCCACCTCCTGCTCATTCTGCCAAAGGAAACAACTGCAGAAAGCAACTCAGCCAGTTTGTCAAGGTAGGTATGGGCTGGTGGCTGAGCTTATAGGCCAAGGATTAGGCTGGGGCCCCCTTTGGGGCAGTAGAGAAGACACAGATCAGAGCAGCTGTGGGAAGCGGTCTGGATATGATTTGGGGAGGCGGCTTAAAACCAAGACCTGAAGGACAAGTAAGAGATAGCCAGATAAAGAGGGGTGTGGAAAGGATATTTCAGGTAGAGGGAACAGCAAAAGCAACGACCTGGAGGTAGAATTGTAAAGAGGATATTCCAAAGCTCCAAGTTCAGGGTAGCTGGAACGAAGGAGCCACGTGATACAGGGTTTAAGAGTTGAAGGGAAGGAGATAGAGTGCAGGGCTGCCAGAGGTCAGCAATTCTTCCTATACAAGGAAGAGAATGGCACTGGGCACTTCAGGTGGGGAGCATGGAATGAGCAAATAACAGGAGAAGAAACTATTTGAATCATGGCACTGCCCCGTCTAGAAGCTACTAATGGAATTGCACCTCTACCTTCAGGATGGAAGCCAGACTCTTTACCACCGAGGCCTGGCACAAGCTGATACCTGCAGGCCACTCGTGTTCCCTCCCTACCTGCACCCTGAAGTTCCCTCCTCATCTCCTGCCCAGGACAACTTCTGCAGTGTTGCTGTGCTGTTCTCTCTTTCTAGGATGCTTTCACCCACTCAAATGTCACTTTTTCCAGGAAGTCTTCCATGGCCCACCTTTGCAAACTGTCTCTCCCTGCGCTCTGCTCCAAGGTCCCTAATGCTGACCTCCACCATAGCTCTGGTTACACAGTTTTATAATTATGTAACAGAAGCAGGGAAAGTGGTATTTTTAAAAGTCATCTGCAATCTGGACCAGTTGGTTTAGGAAGAAGATGGAATTGTTCTCAGGGAAAGAACTTTTTTTTTTTTTTGGCTGGAAAAAGACCTTAAGAGGTATATTTTGATTTGAAAATCCCCTGGCCATAGGTTAGATATGAGCTGAGTGGACAGAGCCACTTTAAATCTCTGTGTAAGATGCTTACTTCTCAGTACTCTGCTATCTATATGCACCACTCTCTCTTCCCCTCCCCTTCCCAATTCTCACTCGGGCAGCTAAACCTGCAGCTCTTTGCAATCAGAGTTAAATTCTTGATTTGGAGATTCAAAAGCCAAGACCTTGAGTTGCAAAAACCTGGGCTTTTGAACTTCAAAAGCCTAAGCCCTGAAAGATTTAGAGCATAAACTCTATCACATAAATAAACAGTAGATCTGGAGAAATACATGATCAGTCAGAGCCCCTTTCCCGCAGCTGACACCAGAACTGAACTGAATGGGGGCAGTAGAGAGAGAGAAAAAGTGGTGAAGAAGAGATGAAAACTCTGAGTCCCTGAGAAAGGTCCGTGTGTTACAAGGACCTTAATGGAAACTCATGGAGTGAAAAAGGATACATGTCCACCCTACGTCAAGCCCAAGAAAGCAGCAAAGTCCAGGTGGCTCTGGAAAGGTGGTCAAGAAGGGGCTGCGTGGTACTTTCTAGGCTGATGGGTCTTAATAGCCTCACAGCATGGGCGCAAATGAATGTTCTGTGTATCTAGTTGAGGTTCAGTGGCGGCTGGGAGGGAGTTGGTCCTAGAGAGACCTTGTGGTTGGACATGAGAGAAGACACAGCAACCACCCTCATGAACTGACAATAAGCATGAGACAGAACCATGTATAGTTCGGGGCATGCCCCCTGAGAACAGACACCCCACACCCCAGCCTCACCCATATTGCAAAGACTCCTTGAAATTGGCACAAACATGGCGGAAGGAGCAAGGAGACCCTGAAGTGAACTGAGACACATTTTTGCCACCTGCGGGAAGGATGTTGGAAAAAGTAAATAAGTTTAAATGTAGAGAAATAACATTCCATTTCTTGCAGCTCTACATTTATTGACTAAGAATCTAACTGTTTGGTGGCTCTGCCTATGAACACAGGAATTAATGCAACTAAAGAGTGAGAGGAGGATTGAGGGTGGAGGGAAAAAGAGAGGACCAAGAAAGCTCCAGCCCAAGGGTGAATAAGACCAGCAAAAATTCCCTGTGGTATAGAGTACCAGTGAATTTTTGCTGAAATGAGTCTATATTACCCAAATTTAAGTTCCCATTTATATGGTCTTTGATACATTTCCTCTCTGTGGCCCCAAATCTTCAGCATCACCCAGTGCACACACTGGCTTGGCATTAGTGATGCCTCCCGAGGATGAAGGAGGAAGGGTAATGGTGTGTGTGGAACCAAGCTACAAAAAAATGGACAGCACTACGGCTCCCAGTCAAGATGGAGTAGAAGGTAAATGCTACACCCACCTCCTCCCATGATGACATGAAAATTACAACTAAATTATAGAACAACCACCCTTGAGAAAAAACCGAAGACTAGCAAAACAGATCTCTTATAACTAAGGATATAAAGTAGAAGCCACGTTGAGATTGGTAGGAGGGATATAGATGTGAAACAGGCTGGTCTCACACCCACATGTGGCAGTTAAGAATTGGGTGGGATGTCTCAACTGCAGAGGTCCCCACTGACGAGTGCAGAGTCCCATCCCCACATTAGGTAGCCCCAGCCCAGAACACCAGTGCCAGGAAAAGGAGTCCCCACAACAGCTGGCTGTGAAAATCAGCAGGGACTCAGTCCAGGTGAGATGGAGAGCTGCTAGAATTCCAGGAGTCCTTTTAAAGGGATTGCACACAGACTTACTCACTCACAAACACTTGCCTTGAGCTCCAGAGAAGTAGCTCAGAAAGCACTAGAGACATACAGGGAGGTACTGAATTGTCTGGCTTTAGGGTTAGGGCTGGAGGAGCAGCTCTCTCCAGTGCCCATGGATGCCACTGTTCCTTTGTTAAGCTGTCCCACCAACCAGGCTGCATGTGCAGGTGGGCACCATATCTGAGTCTCCATCAACCTAGCTAACACCATTCTCCTTGCCCCAGTGATTCCCTGAGACTCTATGCCACCCAACTTGTGGGCCCACCCAAGTCACTTCCAGTGGCTTTTCCACACTATTGACCTGTCTTGGCTTATGCTGCAGACTTTCCTAAAACTCTCTCAAAGGTTCACAAAACCCAAACAGGCAGCAGTTAGCTTCAGTGTGTCCTATACCTCTTGTTAAGCAGCCCCAAGCCTAGGACTAGCAGCAACTGGTCTCAGTTCACAGCTTAGCCTCTCCCAGGCACCTCTAAACCCAGCACAAGTGGCAAAAGTGATCACTGCAGATCACTATGTACCTCATACCAAGTGGCCCTACACACGGCACACGGAGTGGCTGACCTTGGCCTGCACCAGAGCCCCTCCCAAGAGGCCCCAGAGCTAACACACTGGGTGTCCAGCTTCATACTACAGCAGAGCACCTCCAAATTAGTGCCACAAATGATACACCCAAAGAGTGGACTCGGCAGGCACCTGAGACCAGCTAAAGTGCATCCCACTCTGTGGGGTCAGACCCTGCACAATAGCTTGTCTGCTGAAGTCATGGCCAGTCCTCATAGATAGTCAGCCTGAGGGTAATCCCACTCACTGATGTGACAGCAGCAATCAAGGTTAAACTGCAACAGGAGGGCACACACAACCCACACAAGGGACACACCTGGAGCACACAGCTCAGGTGACCAGGGAGACTGAGCCACTGGGTCCCATAGGACCACTCTGCCAAGACTGGGGAACATAGCCGGTCTACCAAATACATAGAAACAAATACAGTGAGGCAGCCAGGATTCAAAGAAACATGTCCCAAATAAAAGAACAGGACAAAACTCCAGAAAAATTAAGTAAACAAAATGGAAACACGCAATCTAACAGGTGTAGAGTTCAAAACACTATTTATAAGGATGCTTAATGATTTCAGGGGGAACTTCAACAAAGAGATAGAAACATAAAAAAGGAGATAGAAAACATAAAAAAAGAACCAATCAGAAATGAAGAATACAATAATAAATGAAGAATACGTTAGATGGAATCAACAGCAGATTACATGAAACAGAAGATCAAATCAGTGATTTGGAAGATAAGGTAGCATAAAACACCCAATTGGACCAGCAAAAAGAAAACATTTAAAAAATGAGGATACTTTAAGAGACCTCTGGCGCAACATCAGGCATTACACGTGCATCACAGAGGTGTTGTAAGGGTGACACAGTATCTTCCATTTTGAGATTTAACCCTCTAGTGCAGCGGTTCTCAACCTGGGGGTCGCAACCCCTTTGGGGATCGAACGACCCTTTCACAGGGGTCGCCGGGTACTCGTATGTGGGCGTATCTGCATGTGGGCCTGGAGACGGATAAAGGAGCGGTGTCTCAGTTCCTAAGACCATCGAAAATATGTGTTTTCCGATGGTCTTAGGCAACCCCTGTGAAAGGTTGAAAACCGCTGCTCTAGTGTAATTGGATTTAACAATGTAATTTAGCTTAGGACTTTTTAAAACTTTTTTTCTTTTGCTTCCCTCCTTAATGACTCTGTTTGCTTGAGGCTGTATACATACCAGTTTTACTGACCCTATTTACATCGAATTGGAAGAAGTCTTCTCAACATCTGTATAAGATCCACCCTTATCCCTGAAACCAACTAGACTCTGGAAAGTGCCTTCTTTTCTTTTTCAAACTGCCCAGGAATTGCTGGACCACCTCCTCGCTTTCTTTGTTTTGCTTCTTCTTATGTGTCTATAAAATCTTTTGGCCATGCTGGGAACAGGGAGATGGCCTTTGAACAAGAGTCTGCTATCCTCCTGGAATGCCAGCATTTTGAATAAATCTGCTTTTCTTTCCACCAACCTTGTCTCTTGACTATTGACTTTACAAGTGACAAGCAGCTGGACCTTAGCCTGGTAACAGTACCAAGAGGAGAAGAGAGAGAGCAAGGGATTGAAAGCCTATTTGAAGACATAATGATGGAAAACTTCCCTGATCTGGCAAATGAAATACATATACAAGTCCGGGAAGTATAGGGAGTCCCAAACAAGATGAACCCAGAGAGGCCTGCACCAAGACACATCATAATTAAAATACCAAAGCTTAAAGACAAAGACATAATATCATAAGCAGTAAGAGAATAACAGTGAGTTACTTACAAGGAAGGTCTCATAAGACTGCCAGCTGATTTTTCAAAGTAAACTTTGCAGGCATGAAATATTCAAAGTGATGAAAAGTTAGGACCTACAACCAAGATTACTCTACCCAGCAAAGCTACCATTTAGAATCAAAGGAGAAATAAAGAGCTTCCCAGACAAGAAAAAGCTGAAGGAGTTCATCAAACATCAAACCATTACTATAAGAGATGTCAAAAAAATTTCTTTAAGAAGAAGAAAAAAATAGTTGAATAAGAGACTATCACAAAGAAAACAAAATTCTTACTAAGGCAAACACGCAATAAAAGCAGTTGATCAACCAAAACTAAAGCTAGTACGAAGGTTAAAAGGCATAAGTTGGATGATCATGTGTTATTAGTAACTTAAGGGATGCATACAAACACACACACACAAAGAAAGAAATAAAAAATAATGACAAAAACATAAATATGGAGGAGGTGGGTAAAAATTGTAGTAATGATAGAATGTGTTCAAACTTAAGCCACCATCATCTTAAAATAGACTGCTATAGACATAGCTTGGTATATATGAAGTGCATGGAAACCACAAATCAAAAATATACAAGAGATATATAAAAAATAAAGAGAAAGGAATTTAAACACAAAAATATAAAGAGTAAACATACAAGGGAAGAGAGCAAGAGACTAAGAAAGGAGAAGAGAAGAACTACAAAAGCATTCAGAAAACAATTAATAAAATGGCAATAACTACATAGTTATCAATAATTACTTTAAATGTAAATGGATCAAATGCTCCAATCAAAAGATGAGTGGAGGGCTGGCCGAGTGGCTCACTTGGTTAAGAGCTCGTTCAAGAGTGTGAGCTCTGAGCAACAGGGCTGCCGGTTTGATTCCTGGCCCAAGCTGAGTTGCTGCTGAGCTACCAACAGGTGGCAGGATGGCTCAGCTACAGAAAAAAAAAAAGATGAATGGATAAGCAAAAGAATAATAAACAAATGGGACTACATCAAACTAAAAAGTTTTTTCACAACAAAGGAAACCATCAACAAAACAAAAAGATATCCTACTGAATAGGAGAAGATATTTGTCAATGATACATCTGATAAGGAGTTAATATCCAAATTTTATTTTTTTTAAAACTCATACAACTCAACACCAAAAAACAAACAATCCAATTAAAAAATGGGCAGAGGACTTGAATAGACATTTCTCCAAAGAGGACATACAGATGGCCAATAAACATATGAAAAAGATGCTCAATGTCACTAATTATCAGAGAAATGCAAATTAAAACCACAATGAGATATCGCCTCACACCTGTCAGAATGGCCATCATCAACAAATCAACAAACAAGTGTTGGCAAGGATGTGGAGAAAAGGGAACCCTCGTACACTGTTGGTGGGATTGCAAATTGATGCAGCCACTATGCAAAACAGCTACTCAAAAACTTAAAAATAGAACTACCTTATGACCCAGCAATCCCACTCCAAGGTATTTATCCAAAGAAATCCAAAACACTAATTTGAAAAGATATATGCACCCCTATGTCTACTGCAGTGCTATTCACAATAGCCAAAGTATGGAAACAACTGAAATGCCCATCAACAGACAATTGGATAAAGAAATTGTGGTACATATATATGCAATGGAGTATTACTCTGCTATAAAAAAGAATGAAATCTTACCATTTGCAACAATATGAATGGACCTAGAAGGTGTTATGCTAAGTGAAATAAGTAAGACTGAGAAGGACAAATAGCATATGATCTCACTTATACGTGGAATCTAAAGAACAGAATAAATGAACAAACAAAACAAATAGATTCATAGATACAGAGAACAAACTGATGGTTGATAGAAGGGGAAGGGGTTCGGGGGATGGGTGATAAATGTGAAGGGATTAGGAAATACAAGTTGGTAGTTACAAAATAGTCATGGGGATGTGGAATGAAGCATGGGAAATATAACCAATAACGTTGTAAAAACTATGTGTAGTGTCAGATGGGTACTAGACTTATCGGGGGGATAACTTCATAAATTATTGAAATGCCTCACCACTATGCTGTATACCTGAAACTAATATAAAATTAGTTTCTAATATAAACTAATATAAAATATATGAATGTCAACTATAATTAAAAATATATAGATATGGAATGTACAGTACAGGGAATATAGTCAATGGTATTGTAATAGCTATGTACAGTGTCAGATGGGTACTAGACTTGTTGGTGTTATCACTTTGTGAGGTATGTAAATGTCTAATCACTATGTTGTTTTGTACAGCTGAAACTAATAAAAGATGTATGCACCAAAAAAAAAGATGAATGGATAAAAAAGTAGTATGTATATACAATGGAATATCACTCAGCCATAAAAAAGAATGAGGTCTTTGCAACAACATGGATGGACCTAGGGGGTACTGTGCTAAGTGAAATAGATCAGAGAGAGAAAGACAAATACCATATAATTCCACTTATATATGGAATCTAACAAAACAAAATAAATGAACAAGCAAGACAAAAGCAAACTCATAGATGTAGAGAACAAATTAATGGTTGCCAGACATGAGGGGTTTTGGGGGATTGGGTGAAAAAGGTGAAGGGATTAAGAAGTACAAATTGGGGCCAGCTGAGTGGCGCATTGGTTAAGAGCTGGCTTGGGCCCTGGTTCGGATCCCACATGGGGACTAGTGACACTGCCCTCTACAGCTAAGATGGTGAACAACATCTCAGCCTGGAGCTAGGCTGCCATGAGTCGCCGGAGATGGCGTAGGCTGCAGTGGGGCTGGCCAGCAGCTGGCAAGTGCTTTCGTGAGCTGCCATGAGCCGCAGTGAGCAGCTGTCCAATGGCTGGCAAGCGACTGCCTCACCAGGGAGGAGCGCAATGATAATACCAACACGGGCCAGTGAAGCAACATCATTCACAACTAGACTGAAGAACAAAACAACAGCAACTTGTCTGTTCCCCTTCCCCCAATTCCCCAGCACTGTTCTCCTCCCCCAACTACCCAATAAAATCTTAAAAAAAAAAAAGAAGTATAAATTGGCAGTTACAAAATAGTTATGAAATGTAAAGTACAGTATGGGGAACATAGTCAGTAATATTGTAATAACTATATATGATGTCAGGTGGGTGAAAGGCTTTTTGGGGGGATCATTTTGTAAGTTATAAATATATAACTGTATACATATATGTCTAACCACTATGCTGTACACCTGAAACTAATACAATATTGAATGTCAACCGTACTCGAAAATTTTTTATAATTAAAAAAAAGAGAGAGAGGCTAGCACTGCCAGGATATAGAGTGATTGTAGTTAGGCGGTGGCTGGGGTTGAAGTCCTCTCAAGCGTTCCTCATTTATGTGCCACTTACATGTCACCTGGACCTCAGCTAAGGCTATTGCACATGGCCTCTCCGTGTGGCCTGGGCTTCCTAACAGCATAGCAGCTGAGTTCCAAAAGTAAGCTTCCAGAGAGAACAGCCTGACAGAAACTCCAAAATCTAGCAATGATCCAGCAGTATTACCTCTGCCTCATTCTGTTTATTAAGAGCAAATCACTATGTCCAGCCCATAGTCAAGGGGAGGGAAATTAGACTCCACCTCTTGATTAGAAGAGTATTAAAGAGTTTGCAGACATATTTAAAACCGCCACAAAGACCAAGAGTTCTCCAGGAGAAAAATAAGCCCCTGAGACTCTCTGAAATATTGATTATGAGGGTTATGCTGGTTTCCCCACCATGGGTGAAAATGGATCCCAGATGATTCTAACAAAGGGAAGGGTAGCCGCAGAGGCTGGAGGAGTTTGGGGAACGCAGGGCAGTGTTGCCAGTTCACCTGTCTGATATCCCCAGTAGACAATAAACTCACCACCCTCTGCCCTGGGCATAAAACAGCATTGGTGAATGAGTAACCCAGGGCAATTAATTAGAAGCTTCAGGATTTGTTTTCATAGTGTGCATATGATTGCTCAAAATCTGATAAATGTGTAACATTCGTAATGCTCAAGGAAACATTGCTATAAGAAAGGGTACAGCAACCTGCAGACTTGGGAACATTCATCTGGAATTGACTTTGTGACTGACACGGACTCTACCAGACACACCCAAATTGTTCCTCTGTGATCAAAACTCCCGAACTTAACCAGGCAATTGAAATAAGCACAGATAGATTGAAAAATTAATCCCTCCATACCATGGTTAGTGTCTAATAATAAACCGATCAGACCACATGTATTGCAGACATGTCTGTGAATGGGAGAATACAAGACAAGGGCAATAAGATTCTGCTAAAAGAAGGCCAATAAAAAAAAAAGGCACGGGGCTTGCTGACTCCAGTTGCCTCTGAGGACCCTCCCTCCAGGGAGATGCTGAGGCTCCTGAGAGTAAATCATTCATCCCCTTCCCTGCTTCACATGCCAAAGAGGAGGGATTACTTCTGTTTAACCAGTGCTTCCCGCTCCACGAGAAGTGAAGCCTTAGGACATAATGGCACAGCAGTCCCCCCTTATCCACAGTTTCACTTCCTGTGTTTTCAGTTACCCATGGTCAACCGCAGTCCAAAACTATTAAATGGAAAATTCCAGAAATAAACACTTCATAAGTTTTAAATTGCGGCCATTCTGAGTAGCATGATATCTCACACCGCCCCACTGTGTCCTGACCAGAATGTGAATCAACCCTTTCTCCAGCGTATCGCCACTGCACATACAGTACAATAAGATATTTTGAGAGGCCACATTTACATAACTTTTATTGCAGTTTACTATTATAATTGTTCTATTATTATTAGCTATTGCTGATAAGCTTTTATTGCGCCTTATTTATAAGTTACACTTTATCACAGGTGTGTATTATAGGAAAAAACATAGTATATAGAGGGTCCAGTATTATTTGCGGTTTCAGGCATCCACTGGGGGTCTTGGAAGATATTCCTGTAGATTAGGAGGAATTACTATATTACTCTCCCTCTGTACCTTTGCTCTCTCCTGTCTCCAACCTCACCTTGTTCCGCTCCCTGTCACCTGATAAATGACAGCAGTAGAGGTTGAGTAATGTGGGAGGCTAGCAGTTACACAGAGATTTTATAAAGACATGACAGAACTTTGGAAAGGAAAGTGGTTGGGGAAGAAAGGAGCAGGGAATGTGCTAAAAGCTTATGCCAAGGCAGAGCTCAAAGGCACGGTTTCCCTGTGGCCACGGCGGGATACAGTGGGAGGTGTACTCTAATTGTAGAAGCATGTCTGGGGAGAGGGGGAATCTGACCATCAGGGACACGAAAACCTGCTCATTCTTCATACCACTTTGCAGAGTTTCCCCATAACCTCGGAGGAGGTTGGAGCAGCAGGAAACAGAAACCATGGGCCTGAGCAGCAAAGCCATCTGTGGTCAAGTTCATGCATTCAACAGAAAACCGCTAAGCTACTACTGTGTGCTGGGCCCAGTGCTGAGGGCTGGGGACACAGAGCTATCTCAGAAATGGTTCCTGCCATCCAGGAGCTCACAGATGAGCGGGAGAGAAAGACACAAAACAAATAGGGCAGTCAAGCATTTTTGGTGCTAGGACCACAGGGAGGGGAGTGGAGGAGCAATTAGTTCCAGCTGGGGTGGAAAGCGAGGTCATGGAAGCCTTCCCAAAAGAGGGGTCACTAGAGTTGAGTCTGGGAAATAAACAAGCATTCTTTAGCAAAGGAAGTAATATGAGTAGCCAAGGCCACAGAGACAGGGACTAGCTGGCCAGTTGTTGGAGCACTGGGCATGAGGGTGGGGAGGACTGATGATGCCCTAGAGGCCATGGGGAATTCTGGTAGGTTTGAAGGGAATTGAGGTATTACCAGTGAGGCCCACTCTGGCTATGACGTGGGGATTGATGTGGGGAGGTAGAAAATCCTGGAAGGTGGAAGAGCAGTGAGGAAGGCTGACAAGAGGTGATGGAGGCTTATACCAGGGCAGTGGCCACTGGGCATCACCTGGAGCCAGACCAGCAGCAACAAGACCAGGACGATCAGCAAGGCCAGAGGCCAGAGGTGAGGGTCCAGCTCAGTCCGGCGTCCTAGATTCTAGTTTCAAGTTCACGTTTCCTGTTCCAGCTTGGAATAGAAAAGAAGGATTGTGGGCAGTGGCAGAAAGAAGAAAAGGGAAGGCATCTGGGAGACACTGGGCAGTGACAGGTCAGGAGGGGAAGCCAGGAACAGTGCCGGAGACCAAGATCACCTTCCGGAGCTGTAAAGGAGAGGCTGGTGCAAGGCACACTCTCTGGCTGTGTTTTTGCAAGGCTGACACAGCATCTCAGCATACAGAGGTGGTTTCCATACACTGGGTCCCATACATTTGTTGCAACATTGGTTGTAAACATCCTGCAGCTGATGCGTGGAACATCCACTGCCCAAGGCCATTTCCTCCCCTTCCTTGCCCCTGCATAAGCAGGGCTATATAAGTAAACCAGGGCTGCTAGACTGGGTCACTCTCCTCCCATCAGGAGACAGCTGTCCACCTAGCCCCCGCTTTCAAGTACTTCTTTGTCTGTCTTTTCTTAATCCTCCGTCGCCCCCACTCCGGCCCCTTCGACTAGCCGCACTGGATGTGGCAGAGCAGGATGATTTCCTCCTCAAGCTGGGAATCTGCGCTCAGACCTGTGTGGTGTTGACTCAGAGAAGGATGGCTGAGAGGAGCAGGGTGTCTGGGAAGAAGGAGGACCCTGCCTTGACTTCATTCAACAAGTTCATTTAACAGACATTTGTCCTGGGCTTGCTAAGGGAGGTGCACCAATCCTTTGGAAGAAGCAGCCCTGGTTCAAATCCCAAGTATACCATTTTCTGACTCCATGGCCTCAGGCAAGTAAGCCAGTTTCCCTGGCCGGAAAATGGAAATGGTTATTCTTTCCATGCATAGTTCTTTTAAAGATTAGAAATAATATACATAATAATAATTGTTGCACATAGTAGGTGTTCAGTAAATGGCAGTCATTATTTTTTGCTTAGAACTCTGCTGAGGCTCTGATATAAAGTGAGGATGTAAAGTGAGGGTGAGCCCAAATGAGACCTGGGCTTTAGAAAGTTCTGTGTTTCGATGCTTCCCTCTGCTGGCCAGAAGAGGCAGACTTCACTGGGAAGAGACTTGCAGGACGCTAAGACCAGACAGAGCTTCCTGTCTCCCCATCCAGAGTAGGAATCCCACTATATTCAGTGTTTCACAGTGGGGGGGGACACCAACCTCAGTGTGGATACTTCCAGAAGCTGCAAATATGGTGTAGCATATAGACCAGCCACTTACCAGCAGTGTAAAGTTGGATGCATCACTTCACTTCTCTGAGCCTGTTTTCTTGGCTGTAAAATGGGGTGATAATCCCTACCATGTTTCCCAGAGTTGCTGTAAATCCCAAAGAAGATCATGTCTGTGAAAATCTTACAAAGCCTGAGCTACTCCACAAATGTTAATGGTCAAGCACTTTCTGATGCCCCTCCCCCAGCATGATGGGTGCTGGGGACCCCAGGAAGATATAAGAAGCTGGCCCTTCCCTTGAAGAGCTCCAATCTGATGGGAGAGACAGTCATACTCTAGGCGAATATTGATGGGGTAGGATGGGAACTGTGTGTGCTTGGAGGAGTCAAGGAAAGCCCTGCTGTTATGTCAGCCTGTTCCAATGGCCCAGCTGATCAGCCTTGAAAGAGCAGAGGCTAAAGACAAGTCCAAGTTGACTTGCAGGCCTCTGATCATTGCATCTCTTGGCATAATCTTTCTTTCTGCTCCTCAAGCCCATCTCCCCCAAAGCAGTGAACAGAAAAATGTGAATGGAGGTCACCAGAATCAATCCGCTAAAACCACGGCTGCCTCTGAGTATAAACCCACCTTGTATTCTGGTAAGGCTCTCAAGACCTTGCTACACTTTGTAATACTCTCTCACAGGGATTCCTGAACCAACTCCTGAGGAAGTTGCCGTCTCCTCCAAAGCTTTGTTTTGACTTCACCTTGCTAACCTTGTGGGTTTCCACCAGGGAAATTTAATCTGGGCCCTATAACCTATAGAAAATTTGGAGTACATGGATATTAACAAAGAATCACAGGGACAAAGAGAGGTTCAGACAGATGAACAGGGACAAACTGACAGGAAAGCAGAGATATACTTGGCCCTTTCTTAGGATTTAACATTAGGAAAAACTTTTTTGCCTCGTAAAGAAAACTATAGAAGTGAGCATTTTCCAAATTGAACTCCCCAAACTACTGATTTCTTGCAAGATGTTAATAAATATTCTATGAAAAGGGGGCTCCATGATCAATTAAACTTGGGAAACTCTGAATAGAGAGAATTTTGTTGCAAGATGTCTCCGAGCCTTCAATATTTGATGCCATTAGGAATCTTCAAAGAGCATGTGGGTATAGTAGACGCAGTGTTTCTTAGGTTTGACTAAGGAACTGCTTATTGAAGGCACACTTATTCCAATCTTATGGGACTCGGCACATTTCACGAAATAAACTACTGATATATATATAT
>NW_017732093.1:798348-834881 GCF_001890085.2 Hipposideros armiger | reverse complement strand
TATATATATATATATATATATATATATATATATATTATGGTTCCTTTCATGCCTTGGCTTCCAGGGAACTCAATGTTAATGTTTATTTGCAATTGTAGAAAATATGTAGCTTAGGTTTGAAGCATAATTATCTCCTCCAATAATATTTCAGGACTTCTGGACAAGGTAGCTGTTTTTCCGTAGCAATATAAGGCACATGCTCCTGCTATAGATGGGGGAACATTTCCAGCTACCCCTGACCACCTTTAGGTTCTAGACCAGGTTTACAAACATGAGCCCCTGATTCTTAGGTCTGGTTACTCCCAACCTTGCCAAAGCTGCAAAGCCTGGGCCTGAGGAGGCAGCTTCAACTGGGTTTCTGCAGCCTGAGGCTAGGATCCAAGGATGGGCCTCGGAGACTTTGTCCCACCCCCAGGAATTCCCAGGCGGAAGGCTCACTGGCCATTTACTGTCAATGCTGGAATAGGGAAGAAGTACTGGGGTAAATGGTGACCCACTGACCCCTGAGGAAATTGCCTGATCATTCCTTGGGCTCATAGAAAAGTCTTAGCCCATCTTTCAAGTTGGTAAGGACTGAATTGGTAAGGACTGTCTCAGAATAGCAGCCCCTGTGATGACCTTACTAGATCCTCAAACCCTAGCATATTACTGCTCCCAAGGACAGCTGTAGAAACCCCAGAATGTAATATTAGCCTCAGTATGTTGGAGGAGAAACACTTCCTAAGGTGACCCAGTAGCCTTGGTGCTCAAACTTCTCCAAGGAAAGAGGGACCTCAAGAGCTCTTCCTACACCCTCTGAAGACTGAAGGAAGCACCCCTATTATTCCTCCTACACATGCACTCATTAACTCACTGGGGAAGCAATGAAGGATATTGATTAAGCGAAAAGTATCAGAAGTTAGGTCTGAGTTCATATCCAAGCTCTGACTCTTTCTAGCTATGTGGGCTTTGGTAAGTTGCTTAACCTCTCTGAGTCTCAGTTTCATCGTTTTAAAAATATAGATAATAATTATACCTATCTTGTAGTGTTATTGGAAGGATGGAATAAAGTTATTTATGTAAAATGCATAACACAGTGTTCAAAGATGTTTATTATTATTCACAAGCGTTCACTCTACTAGGCCAAAGCTTATTAAGTACCATGGATTCAGAGACAAATCAATCTATTTCCTCAGAGAATTCTCAGGCTAGCAAAAAAGATAGACAAGTGATCAGACAATAATACAGTACTACCAGTGCCATGACTAAGGGAAGCACAGAGGCTGAGGGAGCACAAAGGAGAAACTTCAGCCCTAATAAGTGAAAAGGACATTCAGGCATAAATGATTGGAAAGGGAGAAGTAAAGCTGTCATTACGTTCAAATAATATGATTGTCCACATAAAAAGAAAAAAATCCACAGACAAATTATTAGGAGGGTATAGCCAGGCAATTGGATGTAAGGTCAATATACAAAGGTCATTGCATTTCTATACATGAGCAACAAATAACTGCCAGAAAAAACATAATATCTAAAAGATGCCACCCATAATAGCAACCAAATTATAAAGCACTTAGGCATAATTGTAATTAAAATTTGTGTAAGATCCATATGCAAATAATTATAATACATTACTGAGAGATACATCCTCTACCAAGTGATCAAATCTAATGTCTCCAATAATTAGACAAATAACATTGTATGTCCTAACATGTGATACAGAGATGGACATCTCAGTGATATAGTAATCCTGTGAAAAATGTTTAACTTGCTGGCCAAGTGGCTCAGTTGGTTAAGAGCTCGCTCAACAGTGTGAGCTCTGAGCAACAGGGTTGCCCGCTCGATTCCCAGCCCGAGCTGAGCTGCTGCTGAGCTACAAACAGGTCACAGGATGGCTCAGCTGAAAAGAAAAAGAAAAAAAAAAGAGAAAAATGTTTAATATGAATCTAATCATGAGGAAACAATCATATAATTGCTGGTGGGGGTGTATATTGGCATAAACATTTTGAATCTAAATTGAAGGACATTTTGCAAAACGACTGGCCTGTACTTTCAAAAATATCATGAAAGATAAAATTCACATAGCTCAATGATGCACTGGAAACTCTTTTATCAAAGGAGAAAAAAGAGACAAGACATCTAAATACAGTGTAAAATCTTTGATCTGATCCTGATTTTTTAAAAATCAAGTATGAAAGATATTAAGGGAAAATTGGAGAATTTTTAATATGGGCTGTATATTAGAGAATAATACTGTATCAGTGTTAAATTTCCTGAATATGATAATTATGTTGAACTCATACAGAAGAATGTCCATGTACTTGAGAGCTATACACAGATATATTTTGTGGTAAAATTTCATATTTGAAAGCAAGTTACTCTCACATGGTTCAGAATAAAAGAACATATTAGTACTTATATGAATATGGAGAGCTACAGCAAATGTTGCAATGGTATGTAGATGTTGATTTCCTACTCTTGTGGAATATATGTATATATATATTGCCCTGACATTGTTCCAAAGTTAGCAGTTAGGAAAAAACTTTACAGAAAAATATTAGAGAGAATATCCAACCCATGTTTCTAAATAGAAATACCTAATGTGGTTAATTTTAGATTTAATGCAACCCCAATCAAAATCCCCACAGGGCTTTTTAAAAATTAAACTTGACAAGCTTATTGTAAATTAATATGGAAGAGAAAAAGGCTAAGAATATCCTAGCTATTTCTGAAGAATAGGGAGGAAGAACTTGCCCTAGCACTTATCAGAATGCATTATACAATCATGGTAATTAAAACAGTGTGATGGTACAAATTGGCCAATATAGATTACAATAGACAATCCCAAAGTAGACCTATCATATGACAAAAATGAAAACGTGAAATCAGATCCATATTTTGCTCCATATTAAAAAAAATCCATTCAAGATGGGCTAAGAACCAAAATGGATCATATAAAACTTTAAAAGCATTTAGTACAAAATATAGGTTAAATACTTTATAACTTTGACCTGAGGAATAATTTCTTGAACAACTTACAAAAAAAAGAGCTAAATATAAAAGAAAAAGAATAATAAATTGGACTGTTTTAAAATAGTTACTTCTTTTCATAAAAGGAATTTTAAAGAAAGGGAAGCAATAATTTACCAACTGGGGGAAAATAATTGTAACAGATAACAAAGAATTTATATCTATAAACTATAAAATACCTCAAATCATTCAGAGAAGGAAAAATAATAGAAAAATGAACAAAAGTCCCAATTGGGCTTTTCATGGAAAAGGAAACCATATCTTCAATAATCATTTGCTTAACCTCATTAGTAATCAGGTAAATGAAAATGAAGACTACAGTGATATCCCAATTACCCTTATTCAGTTTACAAAGATTAAGAAGTCTGATAATAGCAAATGTTAGAGAAAAATGTGAGTCAACCATTCTATACATTGTTGGTGGGAGTGTAAGTTGGCACAACCATTTTGAAAAACAATTTAGTATTATCTTGTAAAGTTGAATTTTCATATACTTTACAACCCAGAAATTATACTTCAAGATATATATGTGTGAGTGTAAGTGTGAGTGCACACAAAGAGACATGCATCAGGAGACATACAATAATATTTTTAGCAATACTATCCATAATAGCAAAATAATTAAAACAGTTCCAAAATCATTGGCAGGAAAATAGATAAATAAATTGTGATATATTTGCACAAAAGAATATTTCACATATAGTAGCAAAATTGAATTAACTATAGCCAATATTACAATTTGGATGGACCTTCATAACATTTATATCAAAAGAAAAAAGCAAATCCCAGGAGATTGCATACAGCACGATACTCTTTTTATAAATTTCAAAAACAACTAAAACAAAAGACAAAAATTGTGTTTGTATGTGTGTATGTGTTGAAAAATAAAAAAAAATGACAAATGTAAACTTCAGGATGGTGTTTACCTGGGGATAAGGAAAGGGGAATCAATGATTAAATGTAATTTTTGTTGATGTTACTTCTTTGGTTGGTTGTGAGTTCCTGTGTGTAAGCGGGGGAAGGAGGGGAGCAAGGAGGAGAAAGAAAGGAGGGAGGGAAGGAGAGAGGGAGGAAAAGAGGTCTGTGGAAGGACTAATAATGACAGTGTCATGAGCCAACATTATAGATAAGCCAATTTTGTGCAACTGGTGTCAATTAAGAAGAGGAGGAGGAAGAGACACCTAAGCAACCTGGGAGGGATCAGGGAAGGCTTTCCAGAATCAGGTATGCCTAAGCTGAACATTCAAGAGCACCTAGGATTTATTCAGGTAAAAGAGGTATAAGGGCTTTTCAGGAAAACTTAACATGTAAAGACAAAAGGCAGAAAGTTTGGGCCTACATGTAGCTGATGGTAACTGCTGAACAGAATAGCAGCCCCTGTGATAACTTTACTAGATCCTCAGAATGAGAACGAGGCAACTATGCGAAACAAGACTAGGAACTGTACAGGTCTTGAGTCACCTTCAACAGCCTCAGTCATAGGGGTGGGATGGAGCCTGGGAAAGTGACTGGGTCAGGACCATTCCCTGTGTCTGAAGACTTTTTCAATCTGCCTGGCCAACAAGACTCCATCAAAGCAATTACAACATCAGGGAACTGAACAGAGGTGGAACAAGACACACAGCCCCAAACCATCTTTTATCAAACCCCCAAGGCCTCTGATTCAAGATGTAGAAAGATTGCTTTGGTAGCACTGTGGGGATGAAATGGAGGTTAGGGTAGGGTGAGCCTATAGGCATGAAGACCAGGGAGGAGGTAAGAACAATCATGAGGTTCTTGTATTAGGCTAGATAAGGGCTGATAGTCTTCTGATATGGGATTTCCCTGTCCTTGGGCTCCTCAAGCCTGGAGTGTAAAAGTCTTTAGAGATTTGTCTGCCAAAGATTCCAGCTGAGTCTTCCTGGCTTGACCTGAACACTAAGGAAAAATGAATTGATGAGGTCTCTGTCCATAGTGCTGATTTGTAAGTCCCTCTCTTCACCTCTTGAAGACACACCTGCACTCCTATCGCAGCTCTCAGAACTGGCACAGAATCAACAAGCCCAGCATCACCCCACATATGGGAATGTTACTGGATGTTGGATGTTGTGAATGTTCTGTTATTGAGGGTCTGAATTTTGTTTCCTTCCTTTAAAGAATGTTGAAGTTTGTTTAGCAGGCAATTAAGTTATTTGTGGATCAGTTTTATCTTTTTTTTTTTTTAGCTTTATTAAGCCTTTACTCTAAGGCTACTGTAGCCTTACTGCTATGACCCTTTTGAGGTCTCTACTGAATGTCCCACGTGTTCAACAAGTTCTGTCCACTCTAGCCAACTGGAACATGAATGTCTACCAGCCAGGTCTAAACTCTGGAAATTATAGCTCCCAGTAGTTATTATTTGCCCACACCCATGAAGTTTCACCCTGTGCGTGCACAGCTTAGTATTTAGACAAAGACTCAAGGGAGACCCCTATAAAAATTTCTGGGCCTCTTTTCTTAGTAGCTCCTTCCTCTCTAGTACTCTTCTCTGCAATTTCTAGTGTGTCAGCCTTCAATATTCTTTTTTTTTTTAAGATTTTATTGGGGAATTGGGGGAGGGGAACAGCATTGGTGAATTGGGGAAGGGGAACAGACAAGTTGCTGTCCTTTTGTTCTTCAGTTTAGTTCTGGAGGACGTCGCTTCACTGGCCCATGTTGGTGTTATCATTTTGCTCTTCCCAGGCAAGGCAGTCACCTGCCAGCCATTGGACGGCTTCTCACCGCAGCTCATCGCAGTTCACAAAAGCTCATGCCCGCTTCCAGTCAGCCCCACTGCAGCCTATGCCGTCGCCGGCGACTCATGACAGCCCAGCTCCAGGTTGAGCTGTTGTTCACCATTTCAGCTGTAGAGGGTGTAGTGTCACTGGCCCTCATGTGGGATCTGAACCGGGGCCCTGCTGCCCAGAGCTGGTGTCCCAAGCCAACTCCTAAGCAATGCGCCACTCGGCCGGCCCCAGCCTTCAATATTCTTATCCTCAACACAAAAATACCCTTGTACTCTACTTGGGTTTTCCCTCCCTGCTCTTCCAGAAAGTGCCTTCCAGCCTATAGCTAGGGTGGTCATTAGACTTACCTTGTTTGTCTTTCTTCTCTCAGGAATCACAGTCCTGTGATAACTGTTGTCCAATGTCTGAACAGTTGTTTCATATATTTGTCCAGTTTTCTAGTGTTTATGCAGGAGAAAAAGTCCAGTATGATTCAATCATGTTCAGAATCTAAAATTTCTTTCCCTTGGGTCTTTATTCAAATGTCACTTCAAAAGTTGCAATCACTCCAACGGTACTCCCTGTTCCCCTTTTCTGCTTCATTTTACTCATTATCCAACACTATGTATATTTATCCATTTTATTTATGAATTGTTTCCCTTCATTAGAATGTAAGTTTCATGCAGGCAGGAACTTTTTGTGTATTTTCTTCCCTGTTGTTGTAGCCCCAGCACAGAGATTAGGGTGTGGAATACATTAAGTACTCAATAACATAGAATAGATGGATGGATGGATGGATGGATGAATGAAAAATTACCTTTTTTCAAAAACTTTTCGTGATGTCATCCCTACACTTTGTGCATCATGTGTCATGGTGTTGATCATATTTGTATTGTTTCTCTCTCTCTCTCTCTCTCTCTCTCTCTCTCTCTNNACACACACACACACACACACACACACACACACACACACACACACCCAGGATCTCTTAAAAAGCAGTGACTCAGAGAAGGCTGTGCCTGGAATAGGAGAATCCCAGCGGGGCAGCCCTCACCCGTGCCCACAATAATACTGGGAATCAGTTGCTACTTCTGGCTGCCTGGGACCCACTGGGAGAGAAACTATTGTTTAGCTTGGAGTTTGGCCCCTTCCTACCACACAATCCCTCCCCTTACCATTGTCCTTAGGCCTCTCATCAGGGTACAGGATGCAGCTGTCAACACAGCAGCAAAAAGAATGGGGAAGGGGTTGGGGGAAGCAGGTGAGTCCATCCCAGGAGAAGGAAAGCGCTTTAGCTGGTGGTCCCTTCCCAGATGAGCTTCAGACAAAGGCCCCAGGCAGCAGGCTCTGCCAGCATGGCACTAAGCACCAGGTGCAGAACTCAGGCTTCAGCGGCAGACAGATCCCAATTCAAGACCTAGCATCTGCCACTGATGTCCTGTGTTTCCCCGGGAAAGCCTCTTGCAATCTCTGAGCATTGATTTTCTTCTCAGTTAGAGAAGGGATAAAACGTTTGCCTAGTGAGGATTAGCAACAAGGATTAACACCAAAATGCCTGATACCTAAGTACGAGTATTTTTAACTGTTCATTTCTGTTTCTTGCCCCCCTCTTTAACCATAGCAAAACACCAAGAAAGATGATGGCAAAGAGAGTTCTTAGCGTAGATGGAAGCAGCATTTTCTATTAGGTAAATAGAGAACGGTTTAATGCTCTGTGATCGCCATCTTGAAATACTTAATTTTATTTTTGAATTTTTGTTTGTAAATGAAGTCCGATTGAACAATGGAGCATGTACTAGGGACCTGGAGCCTCAGCTCACAGAGGGTTCTACCTCTCTTCCCCACCCCAGAACAGGCTCTCTTAGTTTCCTGTTTCCCTGTCCTTACTCTGTCCCAGGCAGGGGCCTGGATGCAGGCACTGGGAGAGTCAGGTTGGGGGGGTGCATGCCAAGTCTTGAGGCAGGGTCCCATGCCCCTGTGAGTATCCCCATACCCAGGGGAGCACAACATTCAATAGCAAATAATGAACAGCATGACAGTTTGAGCAAGAAATAACAAAAGATAGGGGAAAAAATGTTTTTCCTGTTTTTTTAATGAGGGCCCTTACGTTTTCATTTGCACTGGGCCCCCAAAATTACATAGCCACCGCTAAGTACTATTGCTACCATTTTACAAAAGAGGAAACTGAGGCTCAGAGAGGCTCAGTAATTTTCTCAAGATCACACAGCTGCCAGTGGCAGAGTTCAGACATGGGCTTAGATCCTATGAGAAAGAGGACTCTGAGATCTTAAAGAGCTTAAGCCTAGGAACTAGAAGCCCTCATCCAATTTCTAACTATGACCCTGGGCAGGTTTGCTCCACATCTGTGCCTCATTTTTCCCAAGTGAAGTGCTCTGTGGAGTCTTCCAAGGTAGCAGAGGATCTCAAGATTTGGCTTTGCCACTTACACAGGATGGAAGTTTGAGCACAAGGAAGTCACCTTTGCCCACCTTCCTCACAAGAGCTGTTAGGAGGACTCAGTAGGCATCACCCACCCTGCATGACACTTCACAGTAACTAAAGCATGTTATGCCACTTCCTCCCCCAAAAGGCACTGAGTAAAAAGCTGGGCAAGGAATATTTTTATTACCATTTTATATACAGGAAAGTTGAGGCACTGGAACTGCAAAGTGACTTACCCAAGCTCACACAGTATTTCAGACAAGTTTTGAAAGGATAACAGGGCTCCACAGACACAGGGTGATAATGTAAACATCCCCAAATGAAAAGATGGGTCACACCTGGGCTTTTAGTGCAGGTGCCCTTATTCTAAGAGGTTAGCTTAATCTCTGGCCTTCAGAGGTTCAGGTCTGAGGGAGGAGGCCAGAGAGATGCCAAGAGCTTCTGAGAGAAGAAAAATACCTGGCCAGCAGCTTTCAAAGAGTGACTCAGCATCCCATGGAATGTTTATCCACCACAGTACAGGTGTTATCTATAGATCAATAGACAAACAGGCAGACAGAAGGACTGAACAACAGATCCAGCAGAAGCACCCCCTTTACTCTCAACTCCAGTCCTCCAGCCTCCCCAACCATGATCAGCCCACTGGCCAGTCCTGGGGGAGGTCTCCACCTGCAGAGAGGGCAGAGTCTGGTTGACCAGAAGTCATCGCAGTTGGGTGATGTATCTGTAGCCCTGTCTCACCCCTGTGGGTTCCTTTGCCCCTGGTTCCCTTAATGAAAATGTGGCACCTACAACACAGGAGAGCCATGGGAAGGGCTATCCTGGGCCAACCACCTCTCATGCCTGGGGCTTCTTATTACCACAGGATGTGTTTACGAAATGGATCCTGAAGTCAGGACACTTCCCTGTCCATCCCCAGATATTCAGAGAGGTGCTAGTGCAGAGTTGTCCAATAAAACTTTCTATAATAATGGAAATGTTCCATTCTGTGCTGCCTGATAGCCACTAACCATCTGTGGCTATGGAGCAAAGTGGCCAGAAAGGCTGAAGAACTAATTTAAACTTTTATTTAATGTTAATTAAGTGCATTAACTAATTTAAAACTTTTTATTTAATGTCATACATAGCTAGTGGCTACTGCATTGGGTAGCACAGCTCTAAAAACAAAAGGAGACAATAAAAACAACACACCAATGGGCCGGCCGAGTGGCGCAATGGTTAAGAACTGGCTTGGGATGCCAGAGGGCCCCGGTTCAGATCCCACATATGAGGGCCAGTGACACTGCCCTCCACAGCTAAGATGCTGAACAACAGCTCAACCTGGAGCTGGGCTGCCATGAGTCGCTGGCAACGGCACAGGCTGCAGCCCCTGTGGCAGTGGGTTGCCATGGGCTACCGTGTGTAGCCAGCAGCCAGTGTGAGTGGCCAGCAGCCGCAGTGAGGGGCCGTCCAGAAGCCGACGACTGATCTGCCTTGCATGGGAAGAGCACAATGATGGTGCCAACTTAGGCCAGTGAAGCAACGTCCTCCACAACTAGACTGAAGAACAAAAGGACAGCAACTTGTCTGTTCCCCTTCCCCCAATTCCCCAGCACTGTTCCCATCCCAAAAAAAAAACAAACAAACAAACAAACAAAACCACACCAAGATTTGTGACTTCAAAAGCACTTTCACGAGCATCTTCTTATTTGTCTGTCTTGTGAAATACATGTAATCTCCATTTTGCAGAGAGAAAAACTGAAGCTCAGAGAATTTAAATGGCTTCCATGCTGACAGAGACAGCAAGTATTAGAAGCATGCTTTAATCCCAGATCTCTTGATTCCAAAACTCCACTCATACCTCTGTACAACTTTGCCCACTTAGTATGTAAGCATCACATATTTATCAGGTGATTGTTATTAGGTGCCTGCCTCTGGGCTAGGCACAGTAAGACAAATAAGAGACAGGCCCAGGCTTTGGGTGGGTATCCCTGAACAAAGACAGTGTAATTGCCACAACAAGAATGTGGATATAAAAATTACTTTAAGGGCCAACCGAGTGGCACGTTGGTTAAGAGCTGGCTTGGGACACCAGAGGGCCCTGGTTCGGATCCCACATATGAGGGCCAGTGACGCTACCCTCTACAGCTAAGATGCTGAACAACAGCTCAACCTGGAGCTGGGCTGCCGTGAGTCGCCGGCGACGGCGTAGGCGGCAGCCCCTGTGGCAGTGGGTTGCCATGGGCTATTGTATGTAGCCAGCAGCCAGCGTGAGCGGCCAGCAGCCACAGTGAGCGGCCATCCAGAAGCCGGTGACTGATCTGCCTCGCCTGGGAAGAGCGTAATGATGGTGCCAACTTGGGCCAGTGAAGCAACGTCCTCCACAAGTAGACTGAAGAACAAAAAAACGACAGCAACTTGTCTGTTCCCCTTCCCCCAATTCCCCAGCACTGTTCCCATCCCCCCAATTCCCCAATAAAAATCTTTAAAAAAGAATTACTTTAAGTGACTTCCTTCCAAGTAGCTCAAAGCACTTTGCTTTAAATCTATATCTGATGACACTTAGATTTATATTTCAGGCCTCAACCTCTGCCCAAAACTTCAAATGAATATAACAAAGAGCCCATTTGAATACTAATTGGCTTCTCAGACTTGCCTCAAACCTACTCTTTACCATCTCAGTGAATGGCAATTCCTTTCTTCCAGTTGTTCCACTCCAAAACTCTGGAGTCATCCATTACTGCTCTTGCTTTCACCCCTTTCATCTAGTCCATCACCAAATATTGTTAGCTCTACCTCCAGAATGCTCAGCATCTCTACTACTGCCACCCTAGCCTATCACCATCATCATCTCTATCTGAACTGTAACAAATTGGTTTCCTTTGTCCCTCCCTTTCTCCCAATTCTCTTTTCCACACAGTAGCCAGGCTTACCTTTTTAAAATCTAAGCCAAAGCATGTCTTCTCTCAACTTAAAGCACCAATGGTTTCCCGAAGCCCTCACCGCAGTCCATAAGACCCTCACCTGATCTGGCCCCTGATGCTTGTCTGACCTCATTTTCCACCTCGCTCCTCTTTGCTTTTCAGGTCCAGCCACACCGGGTCTTCCAGGTCACTCCATCCTCATTGCACAACTCACTCCCTGTTTTCCTCCCAGTATCTAATCAAAGTGCCTATATCACAGAGGCACTCACCATCCCCTTGTGTTTCAATTTTCCTCATAACACTTATCACTTCCTGACATTTAATGTGCTTGTGTGTTGTTGCTCTCTTCCCACTAAAATTAAGCTGCAAGAATAGGGTTAGCAAATAAAACACAGGATACCCAGATAAATTTGAGTTTCAGATAAAAAACGAATTAAATTTTAAGTATGAAGATGTCCCAGATACTGCATGGGATATACTTACACTAAAAAACTATTTGTTGTTTATCTGAAATTCAAACTTTACTGGTTGTCCTCTATTTTTATGTGCTAAATCTGTCATTCCTACACAGGAAGTCAGGGACAGTGGTTGTTTTGCTCATTGCTGTATATCCAGCGCTAGAACTGCTCCTGACACATAGTAAGCTATCAATAAATATTTATGGAATGAATGATTGTGTTCAACCAGGTCATGAATCTGTAACACACCTAAACTTTTAATAAACAGCTGCGAGTCAGAGGGGCGGAGCCTCTAGGCTGGGTAAGTCCAGTTCACAGCTAGGGATCCGAGCGACTGACGAACTTTCCAAGCAGGTCGAGTAGCTGGGTGCTTTGCCTGCCAGCACCCGAGCCCCTCCGAAAAACAAAACTCCCTAACTCAGGCGAGCGACACGCCCCTCCGGGGGCGGAGCCTCCCCAACTGGCTGGTGGAGACCCAGCCTTCTCCTGAGCCAAAGCCTTTTAACACCTCCCGCCACCACTCGCGCCCCGGGTGTGACGTCACCTAGAGGGTAGCCAATGGAAGCGTTGCTTACTGGCAGGCGGCGCCGGCGGCGGCTGCCAAAGAGGAAGTGAGCTGGGGCTGTAGCGATGGCCCGGGGCTGGAACCCGCGGCTGTCTTCGCCGCCACCAGCGCGTCAAGAGGAGCCGCGGCCGCAGCCGGAGCGGGGGCCGGAGTCGCGGCTGGAGTGGAGGCGGTACGTGTGAGTTGCCGAGAGTCGCTGGTGTCGGAACACCTCAAACTCTGGGCGGGAGCTCTTCAGGTGGGCTAAGCCGCTGTTGCCTCTCCGCACCGCCCCCCCAGGCCCAGACCGCAGGGCTGGGGTCTCCCTAGGTGTTGGACCGGCTCCTCTCAAGCCCAGCTCTCTGACCCAGGGTCTCGGACTTCCTTCAAACTCGGGACGGAGGCCGGAGGACAGTGAGCACTCCAGACCCGGGCAATTTCTGGGCGCCCAGACTGTGTCTGTGTTGTAGCGGCCGGGAGCCCCCTCCTACTGCTACCTCTCCAGCCAGGGAGGCACTAGCTGCCCATTCCGCGTCTCTCCCTCTCCTCCCATTCAAGAACAAGTTTCTTTTCCCTCTCTATTGGAAATCCTGCCCCGGAAGTCCAAAACACCCATCTGTTTGTCCTCCAATTTTTGGGTCACCCTTAGAAATATCTACTTATCAGGGCTGAGAGTCGCTCATTATTGACTTGGCTTTTTTATCCCTTTGGGGAGACAGAAGTGACTCTCTTAACACCCTTTTAACTGACACTCCATGCCCAGAACTTTATCCATTTGGATCACCAGCTCCCTGGCTATCTCTAGGTGACTTCACCCACCCACCTGAGTTCCAGTTTCCTCTGGGCTCCAATCTCCAGTCCCCAACGTATCTGGTCAGCCCCACCCCTGGGTGGGAGTGACCAGGGGGCTCTGGCCCAGGATCCCCCACCCTGGAAGGCAGTTCCAAGGTAGCGAGAGAATTGGGCGTCGGGTACGAGCCCGGCAGCTCCGGAGTGGGTGCTCCACTCTCCCCACACAAGAAGATGAAAAAGCGCAAAGAACTCAATGCATTGATTGGCTTGGCTGGGGACAGCAGGAGAAAGAAGCCCAAGAAAGGCTCAGGCCACCGCCTGCTTCGCACTGAGCCTCCTGACTCAGACTCTGAGTCCAGCTCCGAGGAGGAAGAGGAATTCGGTGTAGTTGGAAATCGCTCTCGCTTTGTCAAGTAAGTGATGCATTGGTGAGGGGTGGGATGGGGGAAAAGCTTCTCTTTGCATTACCAAGGGGGCAGATTGAAGAGAAGAAGGGAGTACTTAGGAAGAAAAAGGGGTGTAGACCTTGGAAGGCAAAGAGGGAGAAAAGTTGCTAGGGAGTAGACGGGCTCAGGTTCTGAATGAAGGATAAGTTAAAAGTCTGTCTCTTAAGTGTGTACAAAGAAGAGCCCTGAATCTAGGGTGGAAGTGGTGGAAGTGTGAACTTGGGGAATGTGCCTAGAACCCAGAGAGACCAAGTTGGGAGCAGCAGAGAAGCTAAGAATAGGGACAGAGGAGCAGAGACGCTTTTGGAATGAGCCCTTTTTTTAAGTGTAGGACAGACGGGGATCTTAAGACTGCAGATTATTTTTTACACTCTTGATAAGCCTGAATCTGGGTGATGGGAGAATATGGTGAGGGACATACTGTATAATGTATAAGTCTTGAGTGTAATGGAGTGTGGAGGACAAAAAGAAAAGGCAGCTTTTTCCCAAACCACTTTTAGACGGTGCAGCCACTAGACAAATCCAGTAGTGAGCACTGAGGACATTGGGAATTGGGGCTCAGGGTGGGAAAGAGATGACGGCAACCGTCAAGTTGCCTTGGACCTGCTCAGGGAGCACATTAAAAAGAAAAGAGTATTCTGCTGCGGATGTGGAAGCAAGGCCTAGGCGACAGGTTGGGGTGCTTAAAGAGATTGAATCCTTTGAGATTTGTTTGTTTGAAGTGTCTTTGTCCTTCTGTTTTGTTAAAGTGCCATATTAGGTAGTTAAGGGCAATCCTAGGTTTGGGTTGTGAAGATCCGATATAGTGGAACAGCTCAACTGGAGTAGTTACCCTGTTGGGTTAGTTTAGACCTTGAGTGCTAGTTGAAGTTCGATGTGAAATCTAACCCCTCTCTGTTTCCTTCCTTCTAAGCCAATAAGCTAGAGTGCACCAGGTGTCCACTTAAACCTACAGTTCCTATTTCTTTCATTCCATTTACAGTAAAACTTGCTAAAAAGTTTATGAAGTTTTAATAAGCTGAAACAGGGTCCCCTGGGGTGAGCATGTATTTGAGAGAGAGAGGTAAATTACAGTGCAGGGAGGGAATTGCAGAGAAGCTCTCGTCTTTACACTTTCCTAACCTGAGATTGTTTCTGAAGACCTGAATTGATGGTAATGACAGTGAGCTGCAGTGCCCACAGGTGCTTCCTATGGCCCACAGGAACTCCCACTGTTTCATATGAAGTTTGAAACTTTTGTACACAATAGACAAAGTCTTCATAGGTCATATTGTTTATGAGTCATTTTCAACTTGCTATTGAGATTTAAGTGTGTTACCCTGTGTTCTCTGGTAAATCAACTGGTTTTTCATTTAAAAAGATAATTGCATGGCAACACATGAATGCTATTTCTAATAAAACTGTGCTCATAATCACTTTTGTACTCCTGGTTGACTTTGTTCTTATCACCAGGGGAGACTATTTACGATGCTGCAAGATCTGTTACCCGCTCTGTGCTTTTGTCATCCTTGCCGCCTGTGTTGTGGCCTGCGTTGGCTTGGTGTGGATGCAAGTTGCCCTCAAGGAGGATCTGGATTCCCTCAAGGAAAAATTTAGAACAAGTAAGTGGTCACACATTTCAGAGTATCATCTTGGACGAAGTGGACCACGCTGAATTAAGAGTTTTGCCCGCTGGTGAAGCAGTTGTACATTATACTATACATTTTTTCAACGTTTTTATACTCTTTTTTAGCTGTCAACTTGAATACAGTCACCGTTACTTGTTTTAAACACACAAACAAAAAACAGTGCTAATAGTACTAACAGTGCTAACAGTTCCATCAGGACAAATAGCATCTGAAAAATGGCTTTGTTAGTCAATACTAGGGATACAGAAGGGAGGCGCTAAGGTCCAGGAGTCTAGGACCTTGGTTAACTTCCACCTGTCGCAACTTTGTGTAAAGTGGCAGTGACAACAGTGGGCTATTTCCTTCTTCCTTACAGGGCCATTTGAGAAAGAATGTGGGGGCCTGTCAAACAATTTCTTTCTTAAAAACTGTATAGGAACATAGGGATAGGCAATAATAATAATAGCATTTTATGGAGTGCTTACTGTGTGCCAAGTCATAAATAGTATTTGTCTCATGAGTGAGTTTTAAAGTTTGAGACTTTTAAGTTAAAGAGTTTTATATATTCTGAATTATAAAGTTGTATTTTGCATATCCAGAGTACTTTTTTAAAAGGTATATTTGCATGATAGCTTTTACCAGATTTGACCTGAATATTTTCCTTTAGCAATACCCAGATCTTTGGTTCTAGGTTTCAAGGATTAATTTTCTAAGCTAAGGAACCAGTTTCAAGTTAATCATAAATACTGTAACTTTAACAGCATTTGCACACCCAGAAACTGACCACCAGGCTTTCTCAAGAACATAAAGAAATCTGGCCCCAGAACTGGAATTAGAGTTCTTTTCTCGCTTCCCATCTTAAGACTTAGTAAATCACACATCCTAGCTTTCCTCCACTCCAGCTTCTCTTTGATGCCTGCAGTTATTCAAGCTCTGAACCTAACCTAGGGACAGTTAACCCTTAGTGTGTTAACGACATTCCTAGTGATGTTGCTTGAGGGGAAAAAAACGTTGAAATACTAACTTTGGTTTTCTTCTGAGCTTCTGATTCAGAGAATGGGATTGGGTAACTCATAATTTTCTGCCAGAATCATCCTCACCTATATATTTTATCAACTGGTGGAATCAGAGTACAGTGTAAGAAAGAATGAGATTTGTATTCTAGTTATTGTCTCTCCTTAATGGTTGTCCTTAGCAATATTGCAAGGTGTTTCTAAGGCCAGTGTTTTCACTGCACTGTAGTAATTATAACTTGGAAATGAGGTTCTCAGAAACAACGTTTAACTGAATAACCACTGAAGACACCTGTCTGTGCCATCATCTGTCCATAATTAGTTTGTCTTCCTAGGTTTGTGCAACAGCTTGTTTTGATCACATATAGCAATTATTTATACATTTCAAAACGTTGCTCAATTGTACCTCACAGAGATTCCTTTCTCTGACCTGTGCCTGTGTTTACAGGACATCCATGTAATTTATACCTTAGCTTTTCAGGGAATTTCTTTTTTTAGAAATGAATATTTAAAGTTTATTCATGTAATAGACCTGGCAGTCAAGCAGTCAACAAATATTTACTGAACACTTGTTAATACCAGTCCCTAGAAATACTATATTCAAGAGATTCTAGGAATTGTACCCTGCATTGTGAGACCTGCTTTCTGTCAGTGAGCAAAACATTCCCCTAGGACTCTGACTACATTTGTCAGCCAACAGAATGAAGCAGATTTAGATTTGTCAGTTCAGCTGCTTTGTTGGCTTTGGTTTGCTACAATAGAAATGCCAGCACCTGTAACATCTAAAGCAGGACCTCTGAAGGAGGCTAGGGGATGGGGCCTGAGTCATATGTCAGTCCATGGACTGAACCATTGTGGACCACTTACACGAGAGTGTTTTGTGAAAACCATTGTCTTGACTAAAGGAGGTCAGTCTTGTTAAGTTAAATAACCTTTCGTTGAATTATGCTTCTGCTTTAAATATAGTTCAACAAGTTATTTTTTCTTGTTTCTCAAGAGGACAGTGGAATCACTAACTCCAAATAACACCATCTGCTGGTCTGGCTTTGATACTTTTTTTGAGAAATTCAGAGCCCATTGTTCTTTATTTTAATAAATTTCCAAGACAATTGTGAGGCAATGACGAAGGGTTGCTAAAATGTCTGAAGTAAAAAGCAAAGCAGATAGGCTTGGTATTTTTCCTTGTGATCAAGGAGTAACTTGATCCTTAAGCTAAAAGTACTCTCTGGCCTTGAAACTCATAGCTCAGTATTTTTTTTCCAGAACCTGGTACTCCAAAAGACCTCCACAGTTACTCTAAGGAAGATTCTATTCCCAACCCTCCCTCTCTGTCACTTGACTGTGAAACACTAGAGTAATAGAAAGAATTTGGAAGAGAAGGAAAGTATTAATAAATGACCTTTTTTGGTCATACAGACAGAGTAACAGTTTGGTCAATTGGTACAGAACTTAAAAGTGGTCTTGTGCTAATGAGGGTATTAGAATGTAAGTGTCTGTGGTAACTGGAACATACTAGAAAGACTGTTAGTCTTAAGAGCAAAAGGTTTGACTGTTGAATCCTGGCTTGCTCATTACTAGCTGTAAAACTTAAGTCACTTATTCTTTCTGAGCCTTCACTTTCCCATCCATAAAACATAAAGATGTATTTGTGTTACCAAAGCACTTTGGGCATTCCTCTGTCATAGCATCTATCACACTGTGTAGTAACTGTGACAATGCCTCGCTTCCCGCTAGACTGAGAGCTTCAGCGTTTTTTATGCACTAGTGCTTAGTTAAGGGCTGGGCACGTGGTAGGGACTCAATAACAAGATGAATAGTTAACATAATAGTTTATTGCAAACTATAAAAGCTTATAAAATATTGCCATCGGCATTATATGTGTTCTGTCTGAAAGGTGTATGCAGGAATCTTTATTTCATGATCTTAAATATCAGGAAAAGAGGTAAGTTCTGAACATTATTATACTAAATTTTAAATGAGTTGCTTTGCTTGTTGAAAGAACATAAATTGTTTGTTTGCTATACTTCCTCCCATTTATGTAGTCGGAGTGCCTTGATTTGGCTTGTCTCTCCTAAAAAGCCCCAAATCAGATAGTGAATAAATGTGATCCCTTCTTGGCTCAGATAATCCTCAGGATCCAGAGTGTTTTCAAGGCTTGTCAGCTTTATGTGTTTATTAGTTAATTGTAACCTAAGTTATTTATGTGTTTGTCTTCCTCTTCTACCGTCTACTTAATTTGTATAGACTGCAGGAAAGACAGAGACTCCTCCCCCACCTGCCCTCACTTGGGATGTTTGACCATCTAAGAATGGCAGATGTGTGGGATGAATTACTTGGCAAATTAACTGAAAGTCATAAAGAAATTCACTGAAATGCTAAGTGCTGCATTAGTTTAGACTGGTAAAATGTTCTTACTGTATGAGATGGATAGAATCCTGCAAAACATGTATAAATCAAATGTTACATTTAAAGCACTTAGAGAAGTCTGTTTATAAAGTAATCCTTGGCACATATTTTTGATAAATGAATAAAAATATCTTAATTTCTTTTAATTCTGAATTTTCAAATCGTGGGCCTGTTTGTAGTAGCAATACCACCACCATCCCTAATTTTTGTTGCAATTTTTTGTTGTTGAGTTTTGTTTGTTAAGTTTTCTTTAATAGGATAACATTGTCTCCATTTCATACCCTACAATTATTCCACTGGACAAGCATTTGAGTTCTTCTGTATACCTGGCACTGTGGTGGGCCCTGGGAATGCATAACAAATAAGATTTTGTCGCTGTCTTCAAGCAGCTCTCGGTCTGGTGGAGGAGACAGACAAATATATAGTTATAGCACAGTGTGTTAAGTGCTTGGTAGAGTTGGGAGTGATAAAGAGGTGGCGGTGGTCTGGGGGTGGGGGTGGGGGGTACAGCTATTTGTGCTGAATCTTGAAAAGAATTAACTAGGCAAAGGTGACAGAAAGGAAGGGGCAAGCCAAGGGCATCTAGGCAGAAGGAATAGAAAGTGCGGGGTCACTGAGGCTTAAAGAGATTGGTGTGTCAGGAAAATATGCTTGGGCAGAATATAGATTGAAAAGGTAGGTAAAGTGATGAGAACATGGGTGAGAGGTAAGCGAAGGCCAGATTTAATCAGTGCCTGAAATGTGCCAGGTATATTCTAAGTGCTGACCATACAGAATGAACAAAAAAAGTCTTGGCGCTTACATTTTGGTGAATTGTTTTATATCTATCCTGTGTGCCAGTTTTGGTTTTAAAGAAAGCATAGAATAACTAATCAGACAATCTGTGGCTTTAAAAGAAATGATGTAGTTTTTATTCTGGAGGACCAGCCATTATTGATATTTTATTTTCCATTAAAAAAATTTTTAAAAACTCTATAAAGTAAGAAGAGAAAGCACTCTTTTAGGCCTCTGCCTTTAGGTTGGCAAATCTCTAAACCATTGTTTCCCGAAGGAAAGGTCAAATGTCACCTAACATGTTCCTTTATCTTCTGTTTCACTTTGAGCTTTTGAGTTGATTTAAGATTTAAGAAAATACTCGGCTATTTATGAAAAAGATTTAAAATCTTAGTTCTCATAACAGTACTTGAAAGGTGGTAAGAACCCACCTTGCATTTTACCAGTTTGAGATAGGAGAAAAGTAGACGTAAGCACTTAGAGATATACTTTCACCGTGAGCATTAATGGAGTAAGGTTTATAAATTTTCATTAATCAAAAAGCTCCTTAATTGAGCTTATCAATACTTAACATTTATTTATCACTTACTGTATGACTGGTCAGCTGTGTTTAATACTTTATAGCCATTCTTTCACTGAGTCTAAAAACCCTGTAAAGTATATTTTATCTCTGTATTACAGATGAGGAAACTGAACTCAAAGAATTTGAGTCATTTGCTCAAGATCACAGTTAGTAAGTTACAGAGTTGAGACTCAAGTTCAACTCCTTCTGCTGATATTCATCATTATCATTTCTTTTAAAAGTTGTATTGCCAGTAGTGAAATAGTCCCAGTTAAAAGGGAGCTTTAGTGTTAAAGATATGCATTTACATAAATAAAAGAACAGTGCAGTTGATAGATACGAATTCAGTCATTATCCACCCAAACTTGACTTTTATTAATCTATTTTCTTTCCTACTGTCTGATCATTTTTTTTCCATCTTAGAGCCATGAGGGAACTTTATGGCTATTTATGATTCTTCTTATTTTTGCTTTTAGTGGAATCTAGTCAGAAAAGCTCATTCCAAGAGATTCCCAAACTTAATGAAGAACTACTCAGCAAACAAAAACAACTTGAGAAGATTGAATCTGGAGAGCTGGGCTTGAACAAAGTCTGGATTAACATCACAGAAATGAATAAGCAGGTAGCAAAAGTGTGATTTTATTTCTGTGTAAGCTATGAATATTTAGCTTTGTTTGTTTGGTATGAATTTATAGGTATAGGGAACTCAGTTCAGATTGTTTTACGTTCTGAAATGGTATTTTGCATACTGGGATCCCAACACATTCAGATTGTTTTACTTTTTGAAGTGGTATTTTGTATACTGTGGTCCCCACACGTTAAAGCCAGGTAAAATAGATAATAGTTATGCATTTACCAAATATTTAAAATGTTAACTCTTTGTACAAAGGAATCGTTTTACCAAGTAGAGCAATTTAGAGGGAGTTGGAAATTCTTGAGTCGACTTTTCCTGAGGAGCCGTGTAGGTGTCATAAAGAGTGCCATCTAACCCCCAACAAAAGTGGATAGCCTATTTTTATTAGATAATGAGAGCTTATTTTGTTTAACAGAGTTTACAAACTTATAGACACAGCCTTGGGGTATATTGCTACATACTATACTAAAACAATCTGGAAACCATCCCCAGCTATGATAGAACAGCATAGGAGGAGATGGCAGAGTTAATCAAATTCCTTGGCCAGGCAAACAAGCCTAGAGCAAAAACTTTTCTAGTCCCTAAAGTGGCCAGATCTCAGTAGTCATTGATTTCAAAAGAGGGACTCTGCCAGAGGAAAAGTGCTTATTCAAAGGATGTTGATCGAGCATCTTGTATGTATATAGTTACCACTGGATTACTATAGCCACTGTCCTCAGTTTTTGCAGTTTAATTAGGAAAGATGTTCATTGAAAAAGAAAACAAGTACCAAATGAATGGTACACTTGCAAAGTGCTTAAAAATAGATATGCTATCCTTGTTGGGGCTAAGAGGATATTCTCTTCTTCAAAATGGAGTACAAAGTTCAAAATCAGCCAGTGGCAGGGAGCACTGTGCTAGGATAAAGCACTTACACATGTTTCTGAAGCCACCCCCACCTTTCAGAAGTACTGTGGAAGTAGAGCAGTTCAGCACTTCAGACCAGAGATCAATGGCCTTGGCCTGCGGCTTTGAAACTTCTGCCTGGAACCCACCATAAAAAATGTTTTATATCGTCATCCAATAAACACACACATACATACGTGTAACTGAAATAAAAGTTTCTGAAATCATTAGCTTACCCTTAATATTATGATGCTTTATGGTATTTTATCTTCTGTTCAGTTTTATTTATTTTTTTTTTATTCATGAAATAATTGGTTGCAGTACCTAGTATTTACTCATTATCATTTATCCTTGGACTCGAAGTAATTAGGGAAAAGCAAGTATCCACTCTATTTTTGAAATAAGAATAGGATAAACTGTGGCCTTGCTTGTATTCACAGAGCAAATGACCAGTTCAACCAGAGATTACTTCAAGTGAAAATAGACCACAGGGAAGCACTGAGAGATAATTATCGTCTCACTGGAGCAAACCCTGGATTCCATTTAGGTAGTTAGTCATGGACTTTACAGTTCTGAGCGAGGATGAGATCTTTCAGGATGAAGAGCAGGTGATGTCAGCTATTTCCCATCTCCTTGTAATCAACATATGGGAAGAGCCAAAGGGGAATTTGTACTGGGTGTGAGAGAACACACAGGTTTTCCAATTTTTACTACTTACTTTGATTTCTAATTTCTCTTTAACCATGAATCTACAATAGAAACAAAAGAATCATTTTATTCTTGGCCTGGCTATTATTTTTAATGCAAACATTTTTAATAGTACCTGGGAAGACGGGTATTCAGGAAAGTTTACTTTAGTCCTAGGGCATCATATATAAAACTGGGGGAGATGGAACTGAAACCCTTTCCATTTTAGCTTCAGTAGATCTTCAGAGATGGTGGGACTGACTGATGAAACCAACCTAATGCAGAGACATTCTCTGCTGGCATGGGCACAAGAGGACAGGTAGTGGTGAAGCCTTATGTTGGTCTAAATAAAGGGAGTTCATCATTCTCTGTGATTTTCTAAAATTAATTTTACAAATCTCTAATAATCTGTTCAAGTAAGAAGCATTTGTCCTAAACCAAAATTGGTATTAAGATAAAATTAATATTCAACCATGTTTCTATATCTAGGGGTAACTGTCAATTAAGATGCTTTTAGTGGCAATTTTTTATTTAAAAAAAGCAATTCAGAGTGGTTTAAACAAGAAAATGTATTATATCACTTAACAAGAACTATCCTTATCACAATATGAGCTGAAGTTAATGCAGCCTGGGGGGGAAAAGCCATTAGTTTGAAATAAGTTACAATCAAATTTTGCATTGAAAATCTTTAAACTAGTAGTTAAAATCTCATCTACTTTTCTCTTTTATTTATGAAACCTCTGATTTCATACCCATGCTCATTTGCAACCATTGTAGGGACTCTCCTCCCCTTTCTTTGAAGATCATTAATTCAACAAATGTTTAATGAGCTGCTTTTATGGGGTTAGGCCTTGGATTCAAAACCAAAAAAAGATGTGATTTCTACCCTTGAGAGTTTTACAGTCAAATGGAGGAGATAGAAAAGTAAATAGCCTACTGAGCAATAAGAAGCTGGTCCATGTGAGCACTGTAAGGGCATTTTTAAGTATATGGGGGTGCCAAAAAAATATATACACATGACTTGTATTCATTTTTTGCTATTGGTATATATTGAGTATTAAAATTGTAATACAGTTTTTTTCCTTTCTTCAAATGTATATATGCTTTTTGGGAAGCCTGTCTGACCCAGGCTGGCTAGAGTCAGTAAAGTCTTCACAGATATCTTGAGCTGAGTCCTGAAGGGCAAGTAGGAGCTGACCAGATGAATTCTGCAGAAAGAAAGAGGGTGTTCTAGGTAAAACAGCAGTACACTGGATCCTCATCATTTGCAGATTCCATGTTTGCAAATTCCATCTACTCACTAATATTTTGTGACTCCAAAATCTATACTTGTGGTGCTTTTGCAGTCTGTCACTCACTGACAGGCACACAGTGGCTAAAAATTTGAGTCACCCAATATGAATGTTTCCAGTTGAGGTCAAACAAGACCACACTCTGCCTTGTTTCAGTTCATACTGAAAACAAGTTTCCTTTTCATAATATATTTAGTGCCATGTTTTTTTGCACTTTTGTGCTTTTTTTTTTTTTGCTTTTTTTTTTTGGTGATTCCGCTGCTTAAAATGCCCACATAGCATAGTGCTAAAGTACTATCTAGTATTCCTAAGTGCAAGGAAGCTGTGACGTGCCTTACATTGAAAATACATGTGTTAGCCTGAAGCTGATGTTGTATAATATTGTATGTCAACTATAATTGAATATATGTAGTCACATTATGTAGAGTATAGTGTTGGAGTGGAGTCAATGGAATTGTAATAGATATGTATGATATGGGGGGACAGGCAGCGGATTTGGGGAGGAGGGTTGTCACTTTGAGGGGTAAAAAGTATAACGTGCACTGTGTTGTACACCTGAAACTAATTAAAAAGAAAAGAAAGAAAATACATGTGTTAGGTAAGCTTCATTCAGACATGAGTTCCACAATATACATTAAATAAGATGTCTTTAAAAGAAACACATAAAACAAAGTTATGTATTATATTGATCAGTTGACAAAAGTATTGTGACCAGAGGGCTCTCAGAAACCTAACTCTGTACTTTCCTTAGGAGGAATGGTTCAGTAATCACGAATTCAGTGTTTGCTGCGAATTTCTAGACCATAACTGTGAATAACAAGAACTGACTGTATGTGCAGAAGCATAGATGAATGAAAAACAGTTTGTTCAAGGAATTTGGTAGTTCGTTATAGCTATAGCTTGGTGGAAAGAGGCCAGAAGTAAGAATATGTGAGCAAGAGCCGTGTCAAGGACCAAGAGTGCCCTTCTGTAGTATGCTCTGTATCTCTCTTGGCACTTGGTCCAGATACTTTCTGTGATCGTAATAGTAGCCCCACCTTATAAAAGGGGGATAGGTTCCAAGACCCTTACTGAATGCCTGAAACCGCAGATAGTACCAAACCCTCTATATACTGTTTTTTTCTATACATGCATACCTATGATAAAGTTTATAAATTAGGCACCATAAGAGATTAATAACAATAACAATAAAATAGAACAATTGTTAATATACGGTAATAAAAGTTATGTGAATGTGCACATACACACTCTCTCTCCAGCAATTTTTATATTTTTCAGTTATCAAGCCTATTCCTGAATCTATGTAACCATCCCTGACTTGCAGTAAATGGCTTGGTGTCACTCGTTTCAGGGGACCCCCTTGCTGAAGTCTTCATGCTTTCTGGCGCAACATGTTTTGTGTTCATGTCTTCCACCCACAAATTTAATGCATTTTCCTTCTTCACAATCTCATGGATAGAAGATTCGTTCTTACTGTAAATCTTAGCAACCTCAACATAAGGGTTTTTTTTCTTATTAAGTTGAGAACTTCCACCTTTTTACTTAAAGGAAGCACTTTACAGCTTCCCTTTGGCATATCTGAATTGTCAGCATCACTACTCTTGAGCTTTAGAGCCATTATTAAGTAAAACAAGGATTACTTCAACACAAGCACTGCAATATCGCAACAGCCAATCTGATAACCGAGACAGCTAAATGGTTGATGGGCAGGTAGCATATATAGCATGGATACACTGGACAAAGGAATGATTCGTGTCCTGTCAAGACAAAGAGGGGTGGCAGAAGATTTCATCCCTCTACTCAGAATGCGCACAATTCAAAACTTATGAATTCGTTTATTTCTGGAATTTTCCATTTTTGGACCACAGTTGACCGCATAACTGAAACCACAGAAAATGAAACTGTGTGTAAGGGGGGGACTAGTGTATTTGTGTATGCATCTAATTACACTAGAAGTTTGTACACTGTACTCTGAGCTTTAAGCACAGTGATGGTAATTAAGTTGATAACTGCCATTCATTAAATGCCTTCTTTGTGCCGGCCACTATTAGATGCACTACATATGAGATCTCCTTTTTTGCTTCTATAGCCCTATGGAGTAGGAGGTGGTATCTCCATTTTACTAATAAGAAAACCGGTTCAGAGAGGTTAAGTAGTTTGCCTAAGGTCACACAGTTGTGTAGTGAGTGGTGCTAACATTAAAATATTCAAGTCCAGGAGCCTGTTTTTTTTTTTCCAGTTTTCTTTTCTGCCTTCCATCTACCGGTATGTCCCCTATAGAATACCGTAAGTGCTCAGTAAAGTTGAAATACTGATGTTGGGTTCCTACTAGGGCTCATAATCATTCATCATTGATGATTGTCTGTTTTAGTAACTTTTTGCTTACTATTTAAGGAACACTTAATTTTAACCCCAAAGCAAAACAACAGCATTTCAGATGTTATAAAATGGTCTGAAGTAGTTATTCTCAACTTTGCAAATAAAAAAGTCACATGACATGCATAAAAGTCATGACTACTAATCTTTTGGCTTGAATGTGGGTTTTTTCTTAATGGTTTCTACCTAATTCACCTTTTTAGACTTTTTGAATTGCAGTGTGTGACTTTTAGAGATAGGTTCTGTAATGCTTGAATCTAATCTGACATTCCAGAATGTGTATCACAGACCCGAGCAGTCCGAGCGATAGTAATGTGAAGCGCCTCTTGTCTGTCCGTTCTAGTTACACATGTAGCTTTGCTGTAGCTTCCCACAGATTTTGGCATTATTCTACTCTTAAGAGAGGAACGCTGAGACATGGAACCCAGCTTTGCAGTTAATGGGAATGTAGCTTGAGTCCTAATGACCAATTTGTGGTCCAGGTCTTATAAGTCAGAAGTCCTAAGTGGCGTTTGGTAATTAGAGCCAACGATCAGCTCTCCAGAGCATACTCGTTTCAGTGGGGCAGCTGATACCCTAGGCCTAGAGAGTTTGGGGCATGGGGAGGAGTGGAACAGTACCTCACCTTATCCTGCCTGCATCGGCTTTCAGTTGCTTCTCTGGTTTTGGGTGAGATGGTAGCTGCCAACCAGCCACAGTGGCTGTTTGTGAGGCCATTACTATTCTTGAGAAAATTAATCAAATAATCACACAAATAAATAAATCATTGCCACTTTGAGAAATGCCATGCAGAAAACATATTCCTGGGCCTATTCATGCTATTGCTCCCTACCTATTACCCAATGCCACACTCACCCTTTAAACCTAGAAAGAATACCTGTTTTATTTTTATATATAAAACTCTTACCTCTCCATCAGAGTCTAATTTGAGTTTTTCAGTGAAGCCTGTCCCATTCCACCTGCACTGACATTTTCTCAGAACTTTGAGTATCACACTTAGTACTTAATTGTTTCTTTAATGTTACCTACCTACCTCTGCCTACTTCCTTCCCTCCCTCCCCTCTCTCCCCAGCCCTCCCTTTCCCTTTCTCACTCATATTATATGCTCCTGCCACCAGCCTTCTTTCTATTCTTCAGATATGCCAAGCCCTTCCGTGCACTAGGGCCTTTACCCTAGCATTTCCCTCTGCCCTGAAATGTACTTCATTCAGTCTTTGATTAATTCCTTCTTCTTATTTTGATCTCAGTTTAAATTTCATCTTCTTATAGAGGCCTTCTCTGACCATCCAATCTAAAGTAGCTACCCAGTCAAGTCAGTTACCAAGTTACTTTGCTTTAAGTTTCTTCTAACACATCCCACTATCTGATATTTTTCTTATATAAAATTGTCTGTCTCCTTGCACTAAACTGTAAACTTCAAAAGATCAACGACACTTGTGTTGTTCATCACTGGTACAAAATAGGGCTTAATAAATATTTTTTGCAGTAATGAATGAAAAATGGTATGATGCCCTTGAACATTTTCCTCCTAAAGGGAAAGAGGGAGAAAAGAACCTGAGTTCCCAAGTTCCCATACCCCTCATTAGACTCTTTGTCTGAGCACACTGCTGCTCACTCCAGGAGCTGCTTACAATCTTTGCATAGTACTGACTGTTGATAATTTTCTTCTTTGTTTTTCTCTTACGTTTTCCTACAATATAAACTCCATGAGAGCAAAACCTCCTGGTCATGCTTGCCACTGTCTCCACAGTGCCTGCAGTAGTACCTGACACAGAGAAGATGCCAAACTTTTGTTGAAGGAAAGAATAGGGGATCATGTTTACTTTGTTTTATGTATATCCGTCTGGTACCTACCACAGTGTTAGATGTGTAACAAATGCCCAGAAACTGGTGGTCGCTCTGTGAGGCCACTCTGAATATAATTGCTATTGGTAAATCTGTGTCCTCATCCTAGAATTTGGGACAGGAGAGCAGTATGGAACTAAGAATCTTTCAAGAATGTTTTGAGCCACAGTGAAAGGTTGTTAGAATATGATCTCTGCAGCCTGAAGTTTGAGTATTATACAGGTCCCTATTCAAGAGAGAAGTCCAGCTATTTAGAATTCTACCCCTAAATAGCAGAAGAGAAGACGCATTTTATTTTGATTCATTCCTATTTTAATACATTCAGTGCATCAGTCAGCGAGTCAGTGGGTATTTATTGAGCCCCTTCAGGGTACAAGTAGTACTTTGGTTGAGCTATTGAGTTTGAAATATTAATCACATTATTAAACCAAAGCTAAATCTCCAAGTAGTTGAAAGTGCTGTTCAAGTTGTCAGGGTACTATTTCTGTAGACTGTATTTTGTGATGATGGGCTTTTACTTTATAATATATGTTCCCACTTGGGCAGGAACAAAAGTTCAGTAAATAACTAAGGTGTTATTTATTTATTTATTTTACAAAAATGAAATCTTTCAGGCGTCTTTGATCATTAGCTTTCTTTCTGTCCAATTGTTGAAGGATTGTGTTGTAGTCACTGTAGTAATCATCTTTTGGGTAATTTAAGGTTTTTGGATCTTGTAGCTGCCAGGAATGGGGTAAAGAATAATACTTGCCTTTCTCTCTTTGGCTCTAGTGTTTAAATTGGGCAGGGAAAGACGGGGTATTATTGATGCCTCCCAAGTCTATTCAAGGTACTATACCTATAGTTCCTTTTCCTGTGAGCTGAACAGGGCATAATGTCTAGATCACAGAAACACATGAAATCCAAGGGTGCCTTGACATCAACATTAGCTGAGTTTGTGAAGGATGCATTCACTGTGCAGATTCTGTTTTCATTGTTTGTTACTCTTTTCCTTTCAGATTTCTCTGTTGAATTCTGCAGTAAACCACCTCAAAGCCAATGTTAAGTCAGCAGCAGACTTAATTAGCCTGCCTACCACTGTAGAGGGACTTCAGAAGGTAAGCACTATGGACACTGAGATTAACTTACTACTTCTTACAAGTTTTCTTTGAAAGCCTGGCATTTGAAATCAGCTGCTCCAGGAGGGCAGTAGTAGAGTGTGTCCCCGTGTTCTAAAGAGTTCAGAACATCTCTGTTTTGGTCTAGTTAGTTCAGCCTTTAATATGCAACAGGTGACTTTAGCTCTGATTTACGTGGGTTCGCACCTTTTTATTTGGCTCTCCAAGTCCCAGGATTTCTCTGCTGGGACTCTTTATGTCAACATACGTGCCTATTTAGAACACAAGCAACATCAGCCCCTATAGCAGGAAATAGAAGGGATTCTGGAGCAAGGGAACCCCAAACAATGGTTATCAAACCTAGGGTCTTTGACTTTTAAAAGTTAGTGTGTGATAAGTTTGATTTGATTATATGCCTGGCTCTATAAATATGTAAATGGTTTCCACAACAAAGTGAGAACTTCCTAAGCCACAAGCAGAAATAAAACTTACTATTTTATAGCCACACCACTTGTGTGTGCTCAGTCTCCATAGTTTATTATTTGTCCAGTATGGTCATCTGCTTACAATTTTTTTAAAAAAGTAGGAACAACTTTGATGAGATCAGATTCTTCTTGCCACCGTTCTTACAAAAGCAACTTCAGCAGTCTTGCATTAGAAAAGGAAACTGGTTCATTCTTGCATTCATTAATTCAATAAACATTTGTGGAGCTTCCTCCAGTATGTGCCAGGCACTTTGCAGTTGGTGAGGCTACTAGTTTCACAGTTTTGCTCTAGAGTCCACATGGCTCCGTCAGCTGCTTCCTTTAAAAGAAAAGGTCTTAAACAAGAGCTTACTATCTTCTTGCATCCTGATGGGCTCATCCAGCCAGCCAGTGAGGATTCTCTAACACTAGGTGTCTTTGAATGCCTGTAGCTTCTGTAACAATAGAGCTTGCACAGATAACATCCCAGCTTAGAGACTTCTACTTAGTATGTTGTCTGTTTGCAAATCTATGCCTTTATAATGTCACGCACTACTTTTGTTACAAGTGGCTCAGTTTTGAAGTGGTGGTTCATCTCAGATACCTAACTTCAGTGTACTTGTGTAAAAAATTTTTAAATGTTATCTCTTCTCTTGGATTTTTGACTATCGGTATAATATAAAAGACTTTGGTTTAAAATACTAATGTGACACTATAAAATTGTCAGTATTTCTTAATAAAAGACCATCACCCACCAAATAGTAACACTCTTTTGGATGTCCCTTAGGATAGGCCTTTTTAAAAAGATGGTTTCTGAAATATATTGCCAAGTCCCCAGTCCACGTAGGCCCCTTAGGCCTACTGAAAGCAAAGTAAGCTACTACTCATATCTAACGCTACTCAATAGTTGCTGATGGAATTCAAAAGTAGATAAAGGACAAACACTGCCAAATGGAATTTTTTCTTCATCTCTGCAATGCTTGTTTTACCAAAGCCAAAAACTGTTCCATCCATTTTCACTCAAAAGTCATCATTTGATCCTGACTCATTGGCCGTCTAAAGTGGTAGCTCTGGCCATCAGCCTGCCTGTAGCAGGGCTTGGCAGAGGCAGTTTGCGGGAGAACCTTATCTGTGGGTCCCAAATTTATAAACTAGTATTTTTTTTTTTTTTAGGAAAGATTTGGTTTTCCTCTAGGAAAAGTCCTTTAAATTGGGAAAATTTCTTGTTTTATACATACACATATGTACAGTTTCCTGTTAATTGTGTCAGTATAAGCTACATGAAATTCATAGTTTGAAGCTTTTTGAAATAATTAAAAACAGCTGGCCTCCATTAGATCAGTGTTTAATGTAAAATGAAATCACAATGATACACCACTATACTCCCAGTAGAATGGCTAAAATTGAAAAGACTGTGGGTACCATTATTGATGAGGATATGGAGTAACTGGAATTCTCATACACTGCTAATGGGAATGTAAAATGGTATAACCATTTTAGAATACAGTTTGGCATATTTATAGAAGTTAAGCATATGTCTATCATATGATCAGCCATTTACCTCCTAGGTATTGTGATGATGAGAAAGCATATAATGAAGGGAAATGAAAGTGTATGCCCACATAAACATGTTTACATGAAGGTTTATAGCAGCTTTATTTGTAATTGTCAAATACTGAAAACAATCTAGGTGTCCATCAACAGGTGAATAAACTGATGCAGCCATACATGGAATACTTCTCAGCTACATGCTGAGAGGCTACAACATGGGTAGATTTCAGAATAATTATACTGAGTGAAAGATGCTATACCAAAACAAAACAAAACAGAAAAAGCATACTCACTCACTGGTTCTATTTATATAAAATTCTAGAAAAAGCAAACTGATTTATAGTGACTTAAAGTGGATCAGTGGTTGCCTGGGGGCAGGGATGGAAGAATTACAAAGGGACATGAGGAACCTTGGGGGTGCTAGATGTTTATTATCTTGATTGTGGTGATGGTTTCACAGCCATATACAATATATGTTGAAACTTACCAAGTTATACATGTTGACATGTGCAGTTTATTGTGTATCAGTTATATCTTAATGCAGCTATTAAAAATTTTTTAAAGGAAAAAACACTGACTTGACTACATGTTTCTGTTCAGAGCGTAGCTTCCATTGGCAATACTTTAAACAGCGTCCATCTTGCTGTTGAGGCAATACAGAAAACTGTGGATGAACATAAGAAAGCCATGGAGTTACTGCAGAGTGATATGGTAAGGAAATCTGCAAATGCTACAGAAAGTCAGCATACCCCTGCAAACCCTTTTCTGTGTAATAGTAGTGATATCCACTTTCCATTGGTCCAAACAGACACTACCATGCATCTTTTAGAAAGACAAAAGAAGTAATGTTTGTTGATTTTTCTACAATGTAACTTAAGCAGTTAAGGTGGATAAAATTAAGAGCTGAGTCTTTTGCAAAAGTACTGGAGGAGATACAGAGATAAGACAGTTCCTGAAGGTGGCATGGGTAGGAAAGAAAATGGAAAAGCAGGAAAGAGAAGTGGCAAAGTTTTCTATAGCTACCTAACAAGTCATCCCAAACTTAGTGGCTTAAAACAACACATTATTATTTCTCACTATTCTTGAGTAAGGAATTTGTCAGGGCTCTTAGACTGTGGAATGATGAAAGGCTAAGTGAAGAGCAGTTCTAGAGGATGAAAGTTCATCTTGGATGTTCCCGCTCTAGCCAGGCCTGCAGTTGAATGTGTGACCTCTGCCTACACCATGTGGAACAGAACACTCCCACCCCCGCTGAGCCCAGTCAACCCACAGAATCCTAAAAAATAATAAATTGCTGCTGTTCTAAGCCACAAAGTTTTGGGATGATTTGTTATGCAGCAGCAGATAACTGAGGCAGAAGCAAACCCTGCAGTGCTCAGGAATTGTTTTCAAATGTCTTGCAGTGCTGTGCAGGTGCAAACTGTCTGCAATCACACAGGGGCCTGCATTCATCTTCAATGGGTGCTCAGCTCCATGAAGGATTTACTAAGGGTGAAAAGACTGGCACAGAACTCCCCAGCTGTCATGCTGGGGAGATAAGCTATATGCACATGAAATCAGGACTGTTAAGGCACACAAAAGTTCCCTAGCTGCTCCACTCCTTTCTAGGTCTACCCCCATGCTCTTCTCAGGCTTCAGAGTTTCAAGCTTAAACTGGGAAGTTTGTACTAAGGACACCTGGGCTATAATAAAGCTCTAACGGAGGGTTTCTTCAGAAATCCTTGTTCATTCTTCAGAACGAATACTCCTCACTGTTATTCACTGGGGGTGACCTGGGGTAAAAGCAATGATCTCTGTGTGTCCACACACCCTGGATTCTAGTTCCAGCTCTGCCACTGAATAACTGTGGTCCATAATAATAAAGACTTCTCTAACTCAACAATTTTTATTATTACTATTATTTTCTAAAATACTTTTTCTTAACTCAAAATTTCATGCTGTATAGAACCAAGGGGTTTTCCCCCTCCTCCTTTTCTCTTTATTGTTGCCTTTTGTTTCTTATAAAAGGAGGGCTGATAAACGTTTAGGATTTCAGATTTCAAGGGAAACTATTTTCACCAGTTGCTTTCTCTTACAATTAAATCTGCCTCTTTTAAACTTCCATGGTTGCCAATGGTAATCCTTCTAACTGGCACATTTTATACTGAAAAAAATCATAGTTATGGTCTCTGAAAAATTAAGCCATACAGACTTTTTCCACTAGAGTTAGAAATATTACAGCTTTTTCATGTTCCTGACAGTTCTTGCCACCAGTTGAATCATCACCATTTGGGAAAGAGAAGGAAGATCAGGGAAATATTTGTGGTTTAATTGCTTTTTTTTTTTTCAGGTGATAAGAGCGTAAAACTCTGCCTAAAGTAGTCTAGTCACAAAGTAAAGTAAGGTGTATGTAAACATGTACTTCAGTCTCTGTAAAGAGAGACTTGAGCAGTGAGGAGGGGATGGGAAAAGAAGTATAACCCTCAGACATAAATCCTGGCATGTGGGGGCTGGCTGAGTGGCTCAGTTCGTTAAGAGCGCAAGCTCTGAGCAACAGGTTCACCGGCTCGATTCCCACATGGGCCAGTGAGCTGCGCCCAAGCTGAGCTGCTGCTGAGCTGCCAAGAGGTAGCAGGATGGCTCAGCTGGTGAGAGGACGTGCTACTAACAACAAGGTTGCCAGTTCAGCTCCCGGATGGAATGGTGGGCTATGCCCACCTGCAACTAAGATTGAACACGACACCTTGAGCTGAGCAGCCACAAGCTGCCATTGGGCAGCCGGATGGTGACTGGACTTGGAGCTGAGCTAACTGTGCCCTCCACAATTAAGATTGAAAGACAACAACTTGGCTGTTCCCCTTCCCCAATTCCCCAATAAAATCTTTTTTTAAAAATCTTGGCATGTGCTGTTAAAACTGAAAAACTAGAAACATGCATGAGTGGTTGTACTCAGTGCCCACAGCCAGTAGTTACATGACTGGCTGTTCTTTGACTGTCCAAACCTCTTTATTCCTGGGGAAATAATGACATTAACCAGGTTCAGACTGAGTTGATCTCTGGGATGTTATAGTGATTCTGTAGTTTTTCTGGGAGTACAGGTAATGGGAAGAGGGGACTGGTTTCTATTGTGTTTCCCCCAAAATTAGACTGGGTCTTATATTAATTTTTGCTCCAACAATCTACATTTATTCATTTATTCATGTACAGAAATCTACATTTATTCAAACAGCCATGTCTGCCTGATGATCTTAACTGGGGCTTATGTTTGGGGTAGGTCTTATATTACAAGCATCCTAAAAAATCATGCTAGGGTTTATTTTCCAGTTAGGTCTTGTTTTCGGGGAAACACAGTAGGGAGTTCATTCTTTTCAGAGACTGAGAAACATTAGGAGGATCTCAGTTCTCAGGTAGTGCTCATCTAGTCCCTGCCTTAGGCTGGGCATCCCCAGAAGTACCTGGTGCCCTTGGGGCCTGGTGCAGGGCTGGTCACACTATAGGTTCCCAGGCAATATTGATTAACCTATGGATGCCCCCTGCGAGAAGCTAGAATATTCTGGGACTGTCCCAAATGATTAAGTAGACCCAGTAATTACTTCCCTATACTAACTTCCATTTCTGTTAACAGAATCAGCACTCCTTGAAGGAGACCAGTGGAAGCAACCAGATCATTCCATCACTTTCAGCTCCATCAGAACTTGACAATAAAACCCACAGTGAGAATTTGAAACAGGTACTTCTTTTTCTGGCTTAACTCCTTGTGACCACAGTGGACTCAGGAGGCATCCTGAGTAGTTTGAGCTCAGTGTTGTGGTGCCTCAGCAGGCATCTCATGTATATATTTACCTGCCTGAGAGCTGAGCAGAGAAGGATGTGTGATGCCATCTTAGGGATCCAAGATGCTGTCCTATCTCTTCTTTGGCACTCCGCTTTTTCCCCTGCATGTCAATCAGTGGAGTAAATTCCTTTTCACACCTTGAAACACATAGAGTGACCAGATTATCCTGAAACTCTGTATGAAAAATAGCAATCTAGGCAAGTTAAAGATGGATGGATAGCAGATTAATTCAGAGTGATGGTTATTGTGAGCCACAGTAAGTTCTCAATGTTAGAAAGCATATCATTGAAAATCAAGATTCTCTTAAGACTAAAGACAAGAGGATGAAAAAGGATATTGAGTTCAAAATCACACTTAAGAGAATAAAGAAAATCTTCACTAAGAAGAATTCCTGTCCTGAGTTTAATACTCTTTAAAACCTATCGTCATCATTTCTCTTTAAGTAGTAATCAGTAACTAAAGGATGTCAATAAAAATAATTGAATCTTGTACTAAATAATGCACTACTTATTATGGTTTTGCTACATGAGCCAATTCAGTAATTGGTATTGTTCCTAAGGTAGTTTTGTTCTGACAAATTAGGTTAATGGACATTTCAGTTAATAACACAGCAAGCTTTCCCGCCAGCAGGTGTGGTAAATATTGGGAAATCAATTCCCAAGCTCTCAACTTCCTGGGACCAGAGAGTGAATCATGTAGGTAGTCCTCTTGCTTCTTTCCCCCTCCTGTCTAGCTGAGGCCAAACTATTCTAGAGGGAGTAAACTTCAAGCGATTTAAAGGGGAAGAACAAAGCAGAGACAGACGATCGATGGTCTAAACCAGGAAAAGGAGTTTACTTCAGTAACTTGACATAATAATGGTTGTTCAGTGCTGCTGGCTTGCTTGTCTAGTACATATCTTTAGCTGCATTCCACAGCTTGATTTATTTCCACTCCAGGATATCCTGTACCTTCACAACTCTTTAGAGGAGGTAAACAGTTCCCTAGTGGGATACTAGAGACAGAATGATTTTAGACTCGAGGGGATGAATGAGACAGTCAGTAATCTTACCCAGAGAGTCAGCTTGGTAGAAAGAGATCTGGTCGCTATGAGCAAGGCAGAAAAGCAAGCAAACGTGTCCTTCAGCATGGTAAGTCTTTTCAGATCTTTTGTGGTGTGTTCTGTGTTAGTGGTTTGTTTTGTCTGTGCATGAATGACATTCCACCACCTTTTCAGATAGTGTCCTGGCATATCTAAGAGGCTACACGTTTGTATTGTGCTTAATCCTTGCCTCCTCTAATCCTTACACTAGCTCTGTGATGTGAATGGCACCGACAGTGTTGGTCCTGATTTGGAAGGGAGATGTAGAGAGGTTCAGTTGCTTGCCCGGGCCTCACCACAAGTTGCTGGCAGAAATGACAAGCCTCCTACCGTGTTTCCCCGAAAAAAAGACCTAGCTGGAAAATAAGCAGTAGCGTGATCCCTCCAGGATGTGGAGGGCACGCACCCCTCACAGGAGGGTTTTATGACCTGTTTCAGGGAGAAGGGTGCCTTTTCCAGGAACTCCTTCAGCTTAAAATATTCAGTATGCCAAGGTGCCATATTTTGGCACCTAAAATTATGCTACAGTTTATTTTCCGGCTAGGTCTTATTTTCAGGGAAACAGGATGTTATGTTACCGGTGACCCATCTGGTAGGGAAGCTCAGGCACATATTTCCAAGTGAGGTCTTCTTGATCTTTATAAGTAGGAGCAAAACGGGTGGGAGCAATGACAGTGACAAGAACTGAAGAATCTTTTGCCATTTTGTTAAACCTGAACTTGGCTTTTAGATTTATCCTGCTTCGTGTGCATATTAGGGGAATCCTTTTGCATATAAGGTCAGGAAAACCGTTTCAAACAGATCTGACCAGTCCTCAACTTAAGAGATCATTGAGTCCATCCTCTCATTTTACATGAGGAAACTGAATAACCTACTAAGTCACCAGTGCTGGCAGACCATGTGGTTTACTGGCTTTCATATTATTGTGAATAAAATGTTTCTTTAATCACCTTTCACATATACGAATCCGCTGGGGTCCATGTGGATTATTCTTTTTTTTTTTTTTAAGATTTTTATTGGGAAATTGGGGGGATGGGAACAGACAAGTTGCTGTCATTTTGTTCTTCAGTCTAGTTGTGGAGGATGTTGCTTCACTGGCCCAAGTTGGCACCATCATTGCGCTCTTCC
>NW_017732093.1:740198-798108 GCF_001890085.2 Hipposideros armiger | reverse complement strand
TTCCAAGCCAGTTCTTAACCATCGCGCCACTCGGCCGGCCCTGGATTATTCTTTAATAGCTGCAAGCCCCACCCTTAAAGATTTCATACTGCAAAGACACAGGCATGTATAAAGAAACGGAAACGAAATAAGGGAAATTGGACTATAAATTCAAGTAACCTCAAAAGCTGGAAGCAAGCCTACGAATAAAGTCGAACTCTGGCACATAGAAAGCAGTATTTGAACTGTCTTTGCCACATTGGAGCCTTGGCAAGTTGCCTCAACTTGGCTTTGAGGGTAGAGTAAGACCTGTGTCTCCTCCTGCTTCACAAGGGTGTGTAATTGACTACAAAGCTGTGAAGATTAAAGGAGACTTATTTTTAAAATCCCTTTTGAACTTAGCTAAACTAAGCAGGAGGGTTAGAAATTGTGGATGATTTGATGAGTATTAGGCTTCAAAGGCTTTCAACGCTTGTTGTGAAAACTCACCACCCCACACTCCCCATACTATCCCTCTCCTCCCCACTTTATTTTTCTCCAGAAAAGGAAGTTGGTAATAGTACCATTGGTCCTACTGTTTCTTCCAGCAGCATCATACCTAGCATAGTTCTAAAAGTTCTCTCTCGCTTTTAGTACTTCAAAGTTTTAAAGTTTGTGAATGAAACAACTAGACTAAGCACCGTTTTCATCTTGTATCTCGGTGGCCTTTCCTCCCTCTTTTTTCTCATTTTCCTACTAGTATTTCTGTTGAAAGTGTTCTGAGACCCTTTAAATAAGTTTGACCGATTTGTTAAAAAGTGCTAGATGTTTAGGTTTTAATGTTTGCCTTTAATCTTGTTGTTCTTTTTACCCTTTAAGATGGGTGATAGAGCTGCCACCCTGAAGAGGGAATCTTTGCATCAGGTGACCAACAGGACAGATACAGTTAAGAGCCAAAGCATACAGGTAAATAAGAGGAGGCTTACTCTGAAGTAAAAATAAACGCATCTTTGTGTTTTGGAGCTACTGCTTCTTTCTCAAAAGGAGCACTTTGGTCTCATTTGCTGAAACCTCAAGACAAAGTAATTAGTAAATTAGTATATTGAATAAGTGACTACTTCATTAGGCGCATACCCTGTGCCAAGCACTTTGCTAGGAGCTGGGGTGAGCACAGTGAGCAGAATAGACACATGACCTCTATTCCGGTGGCGCTCAAAGCCCATCAGTCAGAAATTATTAACACATAATTGAACAGATAATTAATCATGAGTATGATAAGTACTACAGAGGAGAAGTATAGGGTATGATGAGGGCGTTAACAGGGATCAGGAAGGCTTCCCAAAGGAAATGACTTTTAAGCTAAAACAATAAGTTATCTGTACTAATGATGGGAAACAGAGGCTTAAATAATCTAAAACTGGTGTCTAACCTAAAAATTGTTTATTTTTAGATTGCCGTCTCAGAACTTACATAGCCAATTCCCTTCACCTGTACCTTTCCCTTGTTTTTGTTCATCCAAGACATATTATCAGGATAAGGCAAGCAATCTGTGATATGCTCTGATATCCCAGGAAAGAAAGCTTGTTTGCAACATTCTCTGTGATTAGAGTATTGTTTCATATTATAAGACACAGGCTAAGCTGAAGGAAAATCCAGGAAAATTGTGACTGAGTGGCTAAAATATCATCTCAAATGCATATTGCAGTTCAGAGAATATGAGGTTCAGAGGCAATGAACTTAGAAATAAACCATAGTACAGGCAGTTTTCAGTGTAATACTTTCCATCTATAATTTTTTTCCTTACCAGTTTTATACTGTCTAGCTAAAAATCACACATGTTAAAATTTTAATGTTTTATAAGCTGAGCTCTTGTTGAATTTTCTGTTTCTGCAAAGAAAAACTTTTTAGAAAAACCTCACCTAGAGAAGGACAAGAAAATGTAAGCCAGATTTAAATGTTGAGCACAAAAAATAATAGGTGGTTACTTTTGGAAAGTAGTAGTGATTTCAGCAACAGTTCACATTTTTTAACAGTAAATATCAAAATAAAATACAAGTAATACACATTTTTGCTTAAATCTGTTGTCTTGCATACCCTTTGTGTTTTTTTAGCTGTCATCTCAGTGTATAAGTCCCTTTGAGCTGTCTCATCTAAGCATGCTAACTAGATGTAATTGCTCCTTACCATAAATTCTTCAAGCATTTAGGACCTAGTTTTAGTTACATATATTAACTCCCTAAATAAACCAAGAGTGATCTACTATACAGTAACTATTAGGGTAGAAATATAGACAGGAGAGAAATAAGTAAATATATATTGAATAAGAGAAACGTGATGAGTTGATGTTCTAATTAAACATAGGGTCAGGACCTTTTACCCTAGACTAAGCAGTTAGAAACTGGCCTCATAGAAACCAGACTTCTCTCTTTTTATAATTAAATGTATTTTTAATATGCTACTCTAGATCATCCTGGGAATGAGGCAGGAAATGGGCACGGGGAAGCTTTTTAAAAAGATATAAATAAAACTTTGAGTTAGAAATATTACAGCTGCTTCATGTTCCTGACAGCGCTTGCCACCAGTTGAATCATCACCATTGGGGGAAGAGAAGGAAGATCAGGGGAATATTTGTGGTTTGGTTGCTTTTTTTTTTTTTTAAGGTGATAAGAGCATTAAACTCTGCCTAAAGTGGTCTAGTCACAAAGTAAAGTAAGATACTCAGGAAAATTATTTAGTTAGTGTGAAATAGTTCCTCGAAAACAATATCCTACTCATTTAGGAAATGGGTGTCACAGAGGCACCTGAGCAAGGGTACATTTCTTTTACTGCTGACACATGCATGCCTTCACCGATCAGCCAAATGTTCACAGTGAATCAGATCATCTGTAGCATAATGTTCCCTTAATGGTCTAGGCTCAAATCCAGATAGGCCCTCATCAACACTGAGTACCAAAGATATCTGTAGTATTTGTTGATTCATTCCTTCATTGCCTGTATTTATAGGGAACCGACGGGGGGGTCAAGCACTACATGCTAAATAGTTTCTGGGAATATAATGAAGAATCAAATGAGGTCTTACTTCCACCTTAAACCTTCTGTGATCTTTGTTTTGGGCAGAAAGAAGATAGTTCAGATGCTCAGGTATCCAAGCTAAGAGAGAAACTGCAGCTGATCAGTGCTCTCACAAACAAACCCGAGAGCAACAGGCCTCCAGAGACCGCCCATGAAGGTGAGCTATTCAGGGCTGGCTTCTGAATATTTCACGCAGGCTTGGGCAGCTTGCCTCCCACACAGGGAGTGGAAAGGTGTTCCGGCAGGACTGATCGAACCAAGTGAATGATGCCTGAGTGCACCGAGATGAAGCTGATACACTTTGCTTTCATTTAGAAAAAGCCCATTTGGTACATGATTTGTACTCCACTCTATTAAGGGAAGAAGGGGTAATGTTTAGCTGGAAATAGACTTCTCCATGCTGTCTGCATCCAATTATAGGCAAAAAAACGTTACTGTCATAGCATGTATTAAACCAACTAAATGTTTATGGAAGTCTTTCGATTTCTATAAGTGCATAAAATTTACTTAAAAATAAATATTAGTCCTTCTGAAAAATTAACAAATAGTGGGATCGTTGGGTTGGAAAGACGCTTGGCTTTAGGTAGGGACATACTTCGTCAATATTGGGAGATGCATCAACTTCCACTGGTTTAAGCCCTACCCAGATGTAACCAAGGCGTTGGCTGTGACCCCTAGTCCCCACAAGTATTTTTCATTCTGGGGAAAGCAATACAACCTCTCTTATTCTTTTTTGGGTGGGAGATAGATTACAGTGGGAGACACTGTGCTCCATAATCATATGGTAACACTTGCAGCACCAGCTGGTCTGGTGGCACATACCCCCATATTAGGCTTATAGCACAGCTCCTAGGATATGAAATACACAGTGCTGTTCATAGTTGCAGCTTAAACTCTTAACATCTAAGCATGTATAACGCTATTTTGTATTATAAGATCTCCAGTGAGACCACAGCTTCAAATCTTAATGTTATATAATACTGATTGACCTTCATTTACCCACAAATCATATTTGATCCATGCCTTTTACTTCACTTAGTGTGCTACTTAATTCTCAGCTATTTCTCTTAAGTATGTATGCAATTGTCCTAAAAGGTGACCTTCAATACTGTTTTAATTTGGTGTCAGATTTGATAATACTAAAACCATATGTGTTTGTTACAGAGCAAGTACAGAGTTTCACATCAAAGCCATCAGCATTGCCAAAATTTCCACAGTCTCTTGAAGACCACATTGAGAAAGCCACCCAGCTAAGACCTGTCTCCCTACCAGGAATTTCTAACATCGAAGGTAAATTTTTATACCATTGGAGTAATAGGGGAAATGTTCAAAATTATAATTATTATTTTATTTAACGTGGATTGAGTACTTCCTGTGGGCCAGATTCTTGATATGCATTATATCATATAATCCTGGGAACATGTATTATACCCATTTTACTGATAGGGAAACTGCCTAAGTCCACACAGCAAATTAATTGGTTGAGGCAAAATTCATACCAAGGCAGTCTGATGCCAAAGTTTGCACTCTTAACCAATGCACTATGTTATCTCTCTATTAACGTTTTTTAGAGTTTTCATTCATTCAGTGAGTGCCTAATTAGACCCAGTGCTAAGCAGTAAGAATACAGTATAAATACGGTTTCACTTTCCTCACAGATATAACAGTCTAGTGGAGAAAGCAAATAAGCAAACAATACTGTGAGATTAGCAAAATAAAAGTAAAGGTTGACCCTCTTTGTCAGAGCCCTCCAAAAATGAGGGTTCCTTTGGTTGAAAATCAGCAAGATAAACATTGGTAAGGGGCCGGCCGAGTGGCGCGTTGGTTAGGAGTTGGCTTGGGACGCCAGCTCTGAGCAGCAGGGCCTGGGTTCGGATCCCACATGGGCCAGAGACACTGCCCTCTACAGCTAAGACGGTGAATGACAGCTCGACCTGGAACTGGGCTGCCGTGAGTCGCCGGTGAAGGCGTAGGTTGCAGTGGGGCTGGCTGGCAGAGGGCGTGAGCTTTCAATGAGCTGCCGTGAATCACCGTGTGCAGGCCGTCCAATGGCCGGCAAGCGACTGCCTCACCCAGGAAGAGCACAATGATAATACCAACATGGGCCAGTGAAGCGATGTCCTCCACAACTAGACTGAAGAACAAAAGGACAGCAACTTGTCTGTTCCTCTTCCCCGATTCCCCAATAAAATCTTGAAAAACAAAACAAAATAAAACAAAAAAAGCATTGGTAGGAAGGATACAATTTGCAGAAAAGTGTGTTTGCCCTGCTCCCTACAGTGTGTTTGTATCCATCATTGTGATATTTGTCTCCAGATTTTGCATTTGCTAACTGCCTGGAAAAGCACCCCCCTCCCGTACACCTGCCTTTGCCTGGCTCTTTATCTTGACCTCAGCTTAGATACCTTTCCACCAGGAAAATTGCCTTAACTCCCAGGACTGGATTAGGTTCCTCCTGTGTTATGACCTATTACAATATTTTGTTTGCTTCTGTTTAGCACATGTCACTCTATTGTACTTTTCTAGGGAGATAAATTAACTTTACTTCCAGCTCCTAGCATAGTGACTGATACACATGAATATTTGTTAAGTGAATGAGGTATCTACAGGCTACAATTAATGCTTAAAGTATAGAAGACTTACATTTGCATTGCCATTTAAATGAAATGATTTTGTTCCCATCCCCAATTTTTTCTTTCAGTTTTCTGGGGAGACAGGAGAGTATTAAGTTATATTTATTGACAGCACAGGCTGCCTCCTCCCACTCCCCATTATTATAGCAAGAATTGATGAGAGGAAAGACTGTTAGAGCAGATTGAGAAATAGCCAATTGTATTTCAATCCCTAACATAGGCCTTACACACTTTGGAATGACTACACTTTTGAAATGACCTGAAGCAGCAATCAAAGTTTTATTTGAATACTGCTACCAAGTGCAGAGCAAATTTTATAAACTCATTTCCCATATGCACACACAAAAATAATATTTTCCAGCTAGCCACTTGGTGGCAGGCATTGGGAACAAGTGTCCCACCTGCTTTTCTGGCTTTCAGAGAGCTTTTGAGACTTTATATCTTAGGAGTGAAAGGAGGGCCTTATTCAGAAGATTGTCTACAAAACCGTTAATGGACTCAACCTTGCACTGTAATGGTTTTCCCTCCCTTCAGACCATTTTCACTCTTCTAACAGCAGGCCAATTGAATCTAAAAGTAAAGTTGAATAAATGGAGAAAGGAAAGGAATTTAGGAAGATTTTTAAAGAAACATAAGCCTTTTTGATTGTCTTCCGGTATTAGAGACTAAATCTACTAAATAGGGACACAATCAAGTCCTTTTTAAATGTTATATAAATAATTGGACCTCCTAAATGTGCCTCATGGTGTCCTTGAGAAAATACCAGAAGAAACTGCTGAGAGAAATTCTCCAATCCTGTTAGCTCAAATAATATCTTAGAAATTAAAAAGAAGATACAGATCAACTGGTGGTAATGCTCTCTCAGCTGGAATAAAGAGAGATGGAACGTGTGTATGCAAGTAAGCATAAGTAACTGACACTATGTATACAATATATACAACTTTGAAGAGATATCTAGTCCTCTGAGTTTTCTTAATTGAGGTATCACCCTTTTAAAATGTATAATTCAGTGGTTTTTAGTATATTCATGAAGTTAGGCAACCATCACTACTATCTAATTGCAGAACATTTTTATCATCCCTAAAAGAAACCCTGTACTCATTACACAGTCATCCCCTATTCCCTTTCCCCCTAGTCCCTGGCAACCACTAATCCCTCAATCACTATCTTTTTGGATTTGCCTAATTTGGATATTTCATATAATGGAATCATAAAATACATGGCCTTATGTATGCATCTTTCAATATGCTCCTTTCATTGAGCATAATGTTTTCAAGGTCTATCCATGTTGTAGCATGTAGCAGTATTTCATTCCTTTTTATGTCTGAATAATATTCCTTTGTTTGGATATACCACATTTTATTTATCCATTCATCAGCTAATGGACATTTGAGAGAGCATCAAACTCTCTCAGTGTTTGTATCTCTCAGTATCAGAGATGTAAGATACTCATTCATGGAGCTAAGAATCGCTTTAGGTGTCTGGCCTCATCAGTCTAGGAATAATGGCAATTAGGAATAATGCAGCTATGAACATTCATGTACAAGTCTTTATGTAGACAAATGTTTTCATTTTCTCTGCATATATACCTAGGAATGGAATTGCTGGGTCATATGATAACTCTGTTTGACAATATGCCATAGTCTTTTTTACAGGTTCAGCCCCTTTCAGTTAGCTCTTTAGGCCTCTGCAGCCCTTTTCCCCCCTTCCCCCCTTCAACATAAGAATAAAATCTGGAAAATCTAAAAGGAAGGCCCTGGACAGAGAAAGGCAATCCATTCCTTTACCCTGTGATTATCTGTCACTGCTTCTATTTTGGGAGGATAGTGCCATACAGTATTCCTCTTGGTCTTAAAGGATCAATTAGTCTTTCTGATTTAGCGAGATCCTAAACTTTACCTTTTGGAAACAAGAGTCTGCAAAATAGCTTTCCTTTTAGTGCTTTAAATTCAGTTGAGGCTACTTTTTAAACTTGTAACTAAATTTAGCCTGTATAGACATAATACACTTTTTGTAATTCCTTTTTAACAGATCTTCAGGATTTATTCCACAAGACTGGCCAGAACATGGATGGGAAGCTGACCTACCAGGAAATCTGGAACTTCTTAGGTTCTGCTCTGCCGGAACCAGAGCGTTTGAGAGAGTTTGATGCTGATGGAGATGGAAGATACTCATTCCTGGAGCTAAGAGTAGCTTCAGGTGTCTAGCCTCATCGGGCATATTTAGGAATGGTTATGGTATACACCCCAGACTACCTAATATCTACTCACCTAACAAAACAACAACCCTTTTATTTACCCATCAATCCTTTAGGCCTCCAAACTACTGTAGGAGACACATTGCCACCTTTTAACTTGTTTGAAAAAGCTATATAAAAATTATTTTTTTAAAAAAGAAGACCATTTTACTTATGATATTCAGAAATCTATGATTTCCTGAAACCAATAAGATCTTAATTTTAAAATTGCCAGAAAAAAAGACAAGCCCTTTTTTTTCTCTTTCCTTTTTTTGAGGGGAGGAGACCTTATCTTTTAGAACTGGAAAATGTGTATATAGAGAGAATAAGCCACATTTTATATTTCACATAAATTTGCCTTAAATTAGCTGCACTTTATACAGACTCAGAAAATGTCTTGATAGACTTTTCCTGTTTGTAAATATTTAAAATGAAAGAATTGTGTATATTTTGTGGGAAGTAGGAAGAATGGTTTGAAACAGGATGTGAACAAATGACTTGTTATTAAAAATCGCTAATCTGATCTGGTAGTGACTGAAAGTATGTCCACGTCTCCTTTGGACATCTCCTTTAGGTGATGCCATGGGATTTGGCCTGGTGGCTGGGGGAATTAATTTAGAGAGTGAACCCTGGGGACATTGCCACCTCCAGGCTCAGGAAAGGCAGATCTGCTCTTTGTTCCTATCACCTCAGCTAATCCCAACTTGTGAACCAGAGAAGTCTTGTTGGGGATTTTTCTCATTTTTAATTCTATTTCAGGGTTTATGAACATAAAAATTTATCTAGTGAGGAGCTACCTTTTCCCCCCAAGTGAGCTAGATTGGCTTCCCCACACACACACACACACATACACACTCACACACTCAAGTCTATCTAAAAGCTGTATCTGACTCACCTCTGATACTATCGCCATTTTGAATGGCAAGGTTGAGGTCCCTTGGCTTTAGAGGAGAGCTGTGCCTCTAATTTTGACCCAGGAAACTCCTTAAGATTTTACCTGGGGGCTAACCAAGAACCTAATATGTTGTCTGTGGGCTAAGGCCAAAAACGTTGTGAACATACTAGGTTTCCTTATAATTATCAGGTCAGAAGTAGCTAGAGGCTTTATGTCCAGAGGATGCCAAACAAGCAGACAGGCCTGGAATGCTGGGCTTCATGTGATAGTAGCACGTTTTTTCAAATCTAATACAAGCAAGTGCAATTCTTTTCCCTTTAAATGTTTCTGTAGGCCTGGTACTAAAGGACTCTGGGATGGAAGGAATTATACCTCCATGTCAACTGCGTGTGTGTTGTGTTGTTCTTAGAGGCAGTCTACGGACAACACAAAAGGAAAAAACTGCAAAACTTAACTGTGCTGTAAGCCAAGTCAGGGAAAAACTAGAGACACTTTCATGGCACTGACTTCTTTAGTGGAGCTCATTTCTATTTTAACTGTCCAAGTTGCCCGTTTAGCCATGGACACAGTCAGAAACCCTTAATATTTAAGGGTTGGGGTCTTTTTTTTTTTTCTTTATATGATAATCAGCTTGATGTTGGCTAACCTTGATTTTTTTTTTTCCTGGAAGTATTAAAATCTAGTTAAAGCAAGATGAAGTCTTTTCCCATGAATGTGTCTGCTTACCTCATTATGGCTTATGCTTCTCTCTTTTTAAAAAAACAGACATTTCCCTTGCCCATCTGAGCTATTTCACTTTCTTGGAAAGGTTAAAATATAGTATAAAATTAGCCTGGCACTTTAGGACCTTGAAGATTACTCTTCTGGCAGCCTTCCATGCCCACCCCCCTTTTTTAATGTATACACCCTTACGGACTTTGTAACAACCAAATAACATTCTAGCAATAAATTGAATTATACTGCTATATTTGTATATACTGTACCCTAAATAGTATGCCTGTACCTGGAAGGTATTTTTTTGAGAACTGATTTATATGAAATATACTTGAGGGTAATGTAGCTTGTCCTTTTTATTTTCAAATTCTTATTCATAGGCAGATACTTTGAGGACACCTTAACTCTTTGTTGTTCTTTTCTTTCATATCGGAGGGCTACCCATGGAGGAGTTGGTTTTGTTTTTATCATCGTTTCTTCTCACCGCCAGCTTGTCTGGCTAGCATCATCCCTGAGCCAGGTGTATAGTACCATCCCCTCCCCCTCCCAAATTTGGCAGAGGTATTCCTGCTACATTCTTAGACCTATGAATACCCTTTCGTGCTTCCTAGGAAAGTGCCCTATCTCCCAGGCAGAACTAGGGCATCTGGAACTCCTTTAAGTTGCTCAGACTCATTGGCTTAAGAAAAGAGCCTCATAAATCTATTAGTGTTAATTTGGGATTTTTATTTGTAAATTGTCTTAACTTACCCAACGTATGAATTGTGTTTAACTATAATCAAGCTTCACCTTCCATATCTCAGCTCTGAGAATAAGGTTGAGTAGTAATGGTGAGTTTGGTTTTGGTTTTGGTTTCAAATACTTTGACCGTGTCACTCTGGCAGCTCCTGCTGCTTGCCTGAGTTACCCAAAGCACTCACTCTTTCTTGGTCCTTTTTTTCTTCTGCCTTATATTGTCTGGCATAATGTTTACTTAGAGGGCCTCCTTATAAATCAGAGGCAAAAAGGTATTGCAGGAAGAGATGAGCCAAAAGAAGAGAGAACCCGGCTTAGGGATGGCTGTAGTATTGACTTACGAGCAGAGAAGGACCTGGCACTTAGAAATGTGTCTGAAACAGCAAAGCTAACAAGTGGACACCCTTCACCTCCTGCTAGCCACTTTCCCTCCCGTACGTGTTTCTTCACTTTACGTGGCTGGGCCAAACCCCCTTGATGCCCCCGCTGGTTTTGCTGGTCACAGTTGAAGATTTTGACTGTGATAGGCTCATACTCATAATGGCCTGCTGTTGGGTTGTTTTTAGTGACAGCTTTCGTTTGATACACACCTCATTGGCTTGCTTACCAACACAAGCTAGATGCAGTCCCTTCTTTCATATCCAAACGGAACACATTTGGGTATTCCTGAGACTTTATAGAGCGTGTATTGTTTGTTATATGAACCTAACCTACCTTGTTGTTTTCTCACATTAAAAAATGTCAATCTACTTTGCTTTAGTGGAGCTATTTTGGTAATGTATAAGCAATTTTGGTTCTGTTTAGGGAGTGAATTCAAGGTTTCCATGACTTGATTTAAATTTTGCTTACTTCATATCAGTAATACAAGCATTTTAATTTATCTAAATAAAACATTTCCCTTTTCTCCCACTGTGTCTATGACTAAAGGCTCTCCCCACCCTTGATTTCTAAGGGAAAAATAACTCTGTGTGTGTGTGTGTGTGTGTGTCTGCTTTGATCCCTATTTTTATGGCCTGTTTCCTTTCGAAAGCAAGGACTAACAGATGGTGGGCACAGCGTAATGTGGAAGAATCTGCCTGACGAACGGCAGGATTTGGCCTGAAGAAAAGAAGGCTGCTGCTTTGGCATCTGCAGGGTGGGAGGGGATGGGAAAAGGGACAAGTGAGCTGCTCCTGTATCAACCAGAAAACTCCACTTATGCCTGTTTTATATTTTGAGATTCAATATAAGAGCATGTTTATAAGAAATTTTCCACTGTTGAAAAAAAGAAAAAGAAGGCGGCTTGAAATCCATTACAAGAGAGGGGTCATATAGGGGCTAGTGCTTTTTCACACACAGAAAAATAGCAAAATTAGTTCTATGTGGTTGCTAGATTCTGGGATTACATGCACAACCTGGAAGGCCTTTCCCCTCAGTGAAGACTACGTAAAGCTTAGCTCACCTGAGCCTCTTACCAAGTATAGTAAGATGGTTTCCTTATTTCCAAAGTAAAAGGAAAAATGGTATATCCTTGGGCAGACCTGACCTTTCTTATCTTTAAACGGACCAAGTAGCCAGTATTATCTTTGTCTCCTTTTAGGATGGTTTCCAGAAGGTACAAAAATTAATATTCCCATATAGTGGATCTTACCTGTTGGAGGAGCCATGAATCCCTTTGAGGGGAAAAAACCAAAAACCTATGGATACATTTCTGTGTATAATTTTAGGGGGTCCAAGCCAATCCATGGACCAAGTTAATTGCACCCTACACACAGAAAATCATTTGCCAAGTGTTTTCTAACAAGACATTAGGGAAGGGACATCATAGTGTATGGTGGGAAGATCAAGAACTTGGATGCCAGGCAGATGTAAATTTGAGACTTCGCAGCATAAAAACAATATGGCAAATGCCCTTGGGAAATGTCTTCATCTGTAAGAGGAGGGTCATGATCTGCATTTGGCAGTGTTCTTATATTAGAAATAATGTAGAGATGACCACGTAAGAACTCAATACACATAGGAAAAGAATGTGATTCCGCCAGTGGAGCAGTGGAATTCATAGCTCTCAAAATGACTTGTTTTGTCTGCATCGTGGCCACTATGAATTGCCATAGCTCACACACCCACAGCTATCATTCTTATGGCAGCTGTGCTTAATGTCCTATAGAACGGCAGTGCTTTTGGGTACCTAGGCCAGGGTCTGGCATACGTTTTTGGATGTAAATATGTACTGGATAGAGGGCTGTTGAGCCCATCACAAGTACTAGGTCAGTGTGACTTCCCACAGCCAACCCTCTAATTCTGATTTGTGTTGCTGAGACCCAGTCACCTCAGTTTGGCTTGCAAAATGCCCCTCTTTTAATGGGAAGGACTTTGCCCTCCTAACAACAACTGAGACAAAACGGAGCCTTGAACTTTTTTAATTGTTCATAATGTGATAACATCCAGATGCGCTCTGGCCTGTGTCAATACCGCCTCCCTGAGTTTAGCTCCATTTCCTGCTTTGCCCCAATACCTCCAGCTTCCACCTTCAGTGAGAGGAGGCTACAATTCTGAAGCAAAAGGCTTGGCATTGAAGCAGTGGTCCCCATGGGCCAGAGTGGGGAGGGAATGGAAGTGGACATTCCTTTCAGGATAGGTGGCCAAAGGGTAGGAGACCGAGTGATTCAGCATTGGGGGTAGGTTACACAGGGAGACGGCCAAGGGCACCTCCTGAAAGATGGGAATTGGGAGTGAGGAGCTGGCGTGGGGCCGCAGCATTGGAGAAAGTAGGGGCTGCTGTGGGACCGGCTGCAATGCAGGTTGCAGGGGGACTGGGGCCTCCACATTGGGGCTTCTCTCTTGGGCAGCATGACTCCTCTCAGAGCTGTCCAACTGCCCCAGAGGATCTGAACTCTGGACTTCAGTCTCAGTCTTGGTGACAGGAAGGGGAGGGCCTGTGTTGATGGCTGTGTTCATGCCATAGCGCCTTCGCTTGTTAATCCAGTACAGCAGCGGGCTGTAGGTGAATGTGGCGGCTCTCATCACTTCTACCCACTCCTGGGCATGCTTTTCCCGCCGCAAGTTCTTCCTCCGGTGCAGAAAGAGAATGCACCCACCGGTTACCACAGAACACAGCCCCAGGAATCCAAAGTACAGTGAGACCCACACTAAGGCAATAAGAAAAAAGAAGAGGCAAGCTGGCTGACAGCTCTAGCTCAGTGCTCTTTTAGCCCATTCATCCATCATTCCATCCACTTAACCTCTCTCTTCATTCCTTCCCTCCCTCCTCATTGACTTACCACATCATTCTCTTGTTCAATCAAAGCTAGATTTAAGAGGCCACTTTAGCCCTCTAGAGATAAGGAATGCTAGGTCAGGGGGTGGGGGTATGACCTGTCTGAGTTTAGTCAAGCCTCTGGTTCCCAGCCCTGGAACCACGCAATCCACCAGATTGGGGAGCCTCACTAAGGGCAAGGCTCATCAAAGAAGTAAAAGTTTAACAGTTGACAGGGACACCAGTGTCCCATTCCTTTCCACCACACGCTTTACCCATTCAGCTGTGATGGTCCTAGGGTATTCATAGTACCATTCTAGCCTCAAAGAATCCTTAGTTTTCCATAGAATCCTTAGATGAAACCATATCTTAACTGCTTAGCACTCCTTCGTGCAGGCAGCCACCACCCCATCCATGCAAAAGGTGTTCTTTGAGTGCCCCCAAGCTAAGGGCACAAAACAAGGGGCAGGGATTGGAAGGGCATTTACCATCAGGGAGGCTCAGGTCCTCCGGTTGGGAATCCATAAGTTCGAGCCTTGGTACCTGGCTGGTGGCTTTGGAGAGAGGGAGCTCATTTACCCATCTGTCCAGCCAATAGGAGTCCTAGGAATGCCTAAGCCCCATTGTTCCCTAAAGGTGAGGTCACTGGGTTCTGAGCATTGAGCATTCCCAGGGCGGTGCTTGTGAAGTCTTAGGTTAATTGGACTCCATCCAATGGCATCATAGTGTATATCTACTGCTTCTATCAGGGACTGGCCCACACACTGAACTGTCTGTTCCATACCCCTTATGGTGAACCCACAGAACAGCCCCCAGGAAAGGGCCCCAGCTCCCTCAGGGGCTTAGCCATGTTGCTGTGCTTTAAGGAACAGTTGATGGATACCTGTCCCCAGTGGGAAATGGGACAGGGAGCACACACAGCTTTGGGCAGCAGCCCTGCCCTCAAGATGTCTGTGACCAACTTGTCGGGAGAAAACCTACTTAGGGGAACCGATTAATGCCTCCTTTCTTGGCTCTTACGCTTTTGTTTCGTTACCTTCAACAAGTGGCATTTCCTGGACACCAGGCCCTGTGGGAGCCCTGGCACCAGGCTCCCTACCATCTGTCCCTACATCTCTTTCTAGCCTCACCTTCCTCCCCATCCATCACACACCTTTCCTTCTGATCAGGCCAGACTCCTTAACAGAGCCTGCTTATTCACATCTCTGGAGTTTTGCTCACACTGCTCCTCTACCTGTAAGTGCCCCTCCCCACTCTTTCCCCCCCACTGAACAACTGCTTATCCTTCAAGGCTTAGTTCAACCCCCTTACTCTGTAACAGTTGTTTCAGTTGGCTTCCCAGCATCCCATTATCCCCAGTTTGAAGAGGTTTTGAGAGTTGTCTAGTCCAATTCCCATCAGATGTTTGAGCCCCAGAGGTAGATCGCCCCTGGGACTACCCAGCAACTCATCCCCTGGGATATGCTTGGGTCAGGGACTTGCTCACACCATGTGAAGCAGCTTGATGTATTTACAGGCAGCTCAGTTAGAAAGCCCTTTCCTAATTAAGCCCAAGTCAGCCTCCCTGTACTACCCCTGGGCCCAGCCTATCTTCTTGGCTCCATTTAATTATTTCCTTCGTTATAGTGCCCCAGCACGTGACTTGGGGCATTATTTAGCACAGATTTCTCTCCAGGTTCCGCTTACCCTGGCTCTCCTCCTACCTCACTGGCTCCTGCTTTTCAGTCTCCTTTGCTGGTTTCGCCTCTTTTCCCTGATCTCTAAATGTTAGCATGCCCTAGGCTTCAGTCCTTAGCCTTCTACCTACATTCATTCCTTCAGTGATCTCATTCAGACTCATAGTTTTAAATGGCATATATACACTGACAACTCACAACTTTGTTTCTCCAGCCCAGACCGCTCCTCAGAACTTTAGGCTCATTCACCCAACAGCGTGGTGACATCCCGACTTGCCAGTCTATTAAGTGATCTCAAACTAACATGTCCAGAAACAAATTCCTGATCATTCACCCTCTAAAACCTACTTCAGCCTTCCTCCTCTCCGTAAATGGCAATTCAATCCTTCCAGTTGTTCAGGTCAAAAGCCTATAAGTTATTATTGACTCCTTTCATTCTCTCACAACCACATTCACTCCATTAGCAAAATCTTTAGGCTTTGCTTTCATAACATACCCAGAATCTGACGACTTTTTTTATCACTATCACCTCATTTGAAGCACCACCATCTCTCGCTTGGATTATTGGTCTCCCTGTTAGGTGATCAACCATTCCAGTTTGCCAAGGACTGAGGAGGTTTCCAGGATGTAGGACTTGATGCTGAAAACAGGGAAAGTCCCAGGTAAACCAGGACAAATCTGTGACCCTTGGGAGAGCTTCCATCCTTGTTCCCCATGCCCTATTGTCCACCAGCAGCCAGAATGATCCTTTTAAAAAGTAGGTCATGTTATTTCTCTGCTCAAACACTACAGTGACTACCCATTTCACTCAGATTTCAAATTAAAGTCCTTAACCAAGGCCTACAAAGCCCTGAGCAATCTAACTACCTGCCCCATACCTCCTTCACACAATAACCTCCTTGCTATTCCACAAACAGGCCAAGCATGGTCCTGAATCAGGGCCTTTGCATTTGCCATTCCTTCTATCTGAAAGGCTCTTGCCCCAGACATCCACATAGATCATTCCCTCATTTCCTTCAGGTCCTGCTCAAGGATCCCCTATCTCTACTCTCTTAGCCTGTTTTTGTGGGGATTTTTTCCATAAATAGCATGTATCATCACCTAACATTATATATTTATTGTGTCTCACCCCACTAGAATGCAAGCTCCCTAAATTAATATAAACAAGGAAATAAACAAGAATTTCAGATAACCATAATTGCTATGAAGAGAATAAAATAAGGTAATGGGATAAAGATTATAAGGGATGTGGGGTCCTTTTGAGGCGCTGACTTGTGAAATGAGTCCTAAATGATGAGAAGGCAGCCACGTGCAAATCCAAGCAGAAGGATCAGCCAGTGCAAGGGTCCTGAGGCAGGTACAGGCTGGCACACTTGAAGGACTTACTAATCTCAGAGTCTGCCTCTTTACTCCCAGGCCACGGCCCAGGACCAGTATCTATGAGTGCAGGCTGAAATGAGCAGAGTTGAAGGCTCTGTCCCTGCCCCTGAGCAGACTACTATTTAGGAAGGGTTTCTATCAGGTAAGACCCAGACAGAAAGGACTTGCATGAAGGCAAACTGACCAGTGCCATTGCAGAGGGCCTGCTCCAGGTCTTGCCCTGTGCTGGGAGCAGATGACACACAGAGATGTTGATGTCACTGTCTCTGACCCCAGGAGCTCACACCTGGTTGGGGAGGAAGGAAGAGGGGTGAAGAAGACAGTGGCATTGAGTGGAGCCAGAGGAAGGAGAAAGCATTTCAGGGATCAAAAATAGCCTAATTAAGACCTGTGAGGACAAATCCAGGTGTCTCTGGGGAGGAGAGTGGTTCAGTTGGGCTAGAGTTCAAGGTGGATGTCAGGAAGCAGAGGGAGACAGGGCTTGAGAGGCAGCTGACATCTTGAAAGCAGTTCAGGCCTCAGTAGAACTAGGACAAGTCTCTGAATGACTCTCAGCCTCAGTTTCTTCATCTGTAAAATGAGGAAAAAACCTGCCTTGCAGTGTGTGAAGCAAGTGGTGTCCTGGACATAGAAACGCTCAGTAAAGAGAAGCTGCTCTTGTGATTACAGTTGATGAAAGGGCCTTGCAAGCTGAAGGACGACTACTACTGCGAGCGCCTAGAGAATTTAAAAGGGAGCAAGCTCGGTGAGGACGATCCGAGCGGCTTTCATGAGAAGACTTGGAGGGTAGAGGCTGTTGGTCCTGAGCCTGAGGGCGTGGATCCGGGCAGGCTCCGGGGACGCGGCGGGCGGCGGGCGGTGGCGCGCAGACAGGGCCAGAGCATTGAGCCCCCCTCCTCCCAGCCCGCCCCGCTTCGCCCTGCGCTGGAGCCCGGAACTTCGGGCGCGCGGAACTTCGGGGCCGGAGCGCCGGAGCGGCGGACCCGGAGCGCGATGGAGCGGGCGCGCGGGCCGGGGGCCGAGGCCGACGCGCTGGAGGACGAAGAGGAGGCGGGGGGTATCATGGCCGCTGTGGTTGCGGCTGCTGGTGGCGCGAGTCCCGCCGTCCTGCAGGTGGCCGTCCTGCAGGTGGCCGGCCTCTATCGGGGCCTGTGCGCGGTGCGCAGCCGCGGCCTGGGCCTGGGGCTCGTGTCACCCGCGCAGCTGCGCGTGTTCCCGGTGCGCTGTGGCTCGGAACGGGCCGCTGGGGGTGCGGACGGCAGCGGGGTCCGGGAAGAGCTCAAGGCCAACCCCTTCTACGACCGCTACCGCGACAAAATCCAGCAGCTGCGCAGGTGCGGGCCCCGGTGGGGTGGGGGTGTGCAGGGAGGAGAGGCGGCGCGCGGCCCTCGGTTTTGGTGTGTCTGACGCTTTCGGAGCTTACAACAGCCATGCGAGGTGGGCACTGCATACTGGCCCCACTCGACAGATGATTTATTTAGGCTCAGAGGCAGGGTCACTTGCTTAATGTCATACAACTGGTGTTAGAACTGAGAGACTACAAAGCCCTGGCTCTTCCCCCAGTTTCCTGTCTTTGTGCTTTAGTTCTCAAAACGCTGAGGTAGACTCTTATGAGGACAGACCTGATTAAACAGGCGGTTCCAAGACGCCTGTTCTCATTCTAGAAAGGGGAAAATGGAGCCTTCCAGAGAAGGGACTTGACTCTCGCAAGGTCACATATTGAGTCAGCTGGCCTAGAACTGTTGTTCCCAAGCTCCTGCGAGGAAAGTGCCCTCTAGCTGGTCTTCTCTGCTTCCTGTAAAGAAGATTGGAGGTGGGAGCAGGACATCAAAGACTAGTAGTGTTATAGTTGGATGGTCCATTGAACCCTCTCATTTTATGATGGAAAACAGGATCAGAGAGAGTAAGAGACCAACCCAAGGTCACACAGCTGTTTGGGATTCATCTGACTTGGAATCCAGGGTTCCTAACACTACCCCTCTGCTTCCAGATGAAAGAACCTGGAGATTAGAGGAGGTTGAGGTGGGTGTAAGGGGGCCATGGAAGGGTCTGAAGAGTTCAAATAGAAAGAGCTGAAGGAGGTCAAAGGTGAAAATTAAAGGGGGCTTGGGAGACAGTTTGGCAGGGTGGGCAGGCAGTTGTCTTATGAAAGGAAACCAAACACTGAGTACTGTAACTTCTTTGAATTCGTCTCATCTCTACTTCCACAGCCTTAATATACTCCATCGTCTTTGCCTGGCTCTTGCTGACATCCTCTAGCTCAGCAGTTCTCAACCTTCCTAATGCCGCGACCCCTTAATACAGTTCCTCATGATGTGGTGACCCCCAACCATAAAATGATTTTCGTTGCTACTCTGTAACTGTAATTTTGCTACTGTTATGAATCGTAATGTAAATATCTTTTTGTTTTCCGATGGTCTTAGGCGACCCCTGTGAAAGGGTCGTTCGGCCCCCAAAGGGGTCGAGACCCACAGTTGAGAACTGCTGATCTAGCTAGTCTTCCCCACTTCCAGTCTTAAACCCCTCCATCCCAGTCTTTGTCATTGCTACTTCTCATTTTGAAAGAATGACGGGGTAAATAAATGAATATTTTTGCTCTCCTTCCAACAGCATCAGATGTATTCAAGCATTGCCATCTTAAAGACCTTTCCTTAATCTACCTTCCCCTTCAGCCTTTTCTCATTGATCCCTTTCACAAACAGGCATCTCAGAACTGTCTCTTCATACTCTGAATACTTCACAGCTCCCCTATATTCTTACTCGTGAACAAATGAATGACTGGTTTTACTTTCCTTCCCCACTGGGTCATTCCCACCAACATTTATACATATTTGCTGTCTCCCGAAGTGTGAGCTTTCCACTGATCTCCGGATAGTGTCCATATTCCTTCGTGTTCCACACAAGGCTCTCATACTGTGAGCCTTGTCTCTCTAGCTTTATTACCAAAACTTTCTTTGAGCACTATGGTCTCACAGGGGTTGGCAAACTTTTGAGACGGAAGAGCAGCCAGGGGTCAGCAAACTGCAGCTTGAGAGCCATATGCGGCTCTTTGGTTACATACATGTGGCTCTGAAGTAAAATTGAGAACGAAAATAAAACTATCATAGTTTCATTTATAAAATTTTTAAAGGATTTTATTCACATAATGGTGATTATGTAAAAATATATTTATGGCTCTCGAGTAATTTTTAAATTGTTGTGAGGGACAGGATTGGCTCTTCCAGAGATCGGCAAACTTTTGAGATGGAACGTACCGAAAGAGCCGCATGTCGCTCGCGAGCCGCGGTTTGCCATCCCGTGGTCTAGCACAAAGGAATATGGGAATGGGGTTGGGGGAAGATGTTCCAGGTAAGGGGAGCAGTACCAGCAAAGGTACAGAGGTACAGAGGCACAGAGGCATGAAAGCACCTCAATCATTTGAGAATATTGGAGCAAATTTTCATCGTAATACCCTAAGCACTTTACTTATTTACATGTCTGTCCCTTGCATTAGATAGTAAGTTCCTTGAGGTAGGGACTCTGTTTCATTTATATTTGTATCACCAGAGTACAGCAAGATAAACAACAGCAAGGGACAACAAGTAAAGTTTGTTGAATGAATGAAAAGGAGAGGGGACAGGGTAAGTCCTAGAAGCAGCTGAGTGAGACAAGAGTTGGGGAGATGGGAGGGAAATGGATACAATTTGTGTGGCTATAAAAAGAAAAAGAGCATGAGAATGAGGTAGATGGAAAGGTAAATAGAAAAGCAGGGCCAAAAAAGGGTCAGTAGAAACTTGGTCAAGTTAAGGGAAGAGAGAGGCAACACAGGGCCTGGCCTTAGGGCCCAGGACCAAATAGGTAGGATATCATGGGATGTTTTTAAAGGAATTATAGTCCTGATGGTTAGTGCTGGGGCATACTTCCTAAAACCTGGGCTCTTGGAACACCAGCAATAGGTTTGGCGTCAGCCAACAGCAGGACGAGGCTGCGTGACTCCACTCCAGCCCAGAATCTGGGTTTTGTATCACAGTCTGGACTGATGAATTGGGAGGATTTGATCTAGCTCCAGGCCCACTAATCTAGAATGTGGACAAACTGGAGGATGTCCAGAGAGCAGGTCCACAGTGAGGAAAGATTCACAACTCACATATATGAAAAGGGGCCAAAAAAACTGAAGAAATTTTTGAAGAGAAGAGAAATTTAGGAGGTGACATAATAGTGATTTTCAAGTACTGTAAAAGGAATTAGACATTTTCTCTTGTTCCTGGGGGTGAAAGATACAGATAGAGAGATTTAGGCTCAGAGCATTTTAATAATAAAATATCCAAGGCAGGAGGGCACAAGACTCCACTACCTAAGCTGCCCCTCACTCTGTCCACTCACCATGGGAGGCCTAGATGTGTCTGTAGACGCTGGCAGCACTCACCCTGGTCCTGGCACTTGTAGTCCTCGCCAGGTAATTGTCACACTCCACTAGGTAGGACCCCTTGAGTGACTACACTGAGGACCTGGCCTGTAATAGAGGGAAAGAAGAAGATAGATTCATGTACATGGCAGTGAAGAGAGTGGTGTTTCATGTCACCCCTGGAAAGGAGTTTATGGAAGAGTGGCCCCCTACAGTGCCTTGACCAGCCAGGACTCCTGCAGAGAGGTGAGCAAGATTCCTTGGATCTTGCAGGTATCACCCATGACACTACAAGTCTCATGGCCACGGAGCTGAAGTTCCTGTATAATGACCTCTCCAAAGTGTACAGAGCCAAATATCACATCGTCGGCTACATAGCCTGAAGAGTTCTTAACAAGGGCGGCAGCCCCAACCTGGATTTCAGGCCTGAGGACCAGCTCCATTTTGACAGAAAGGACAAGTTCTGATGTTCACTCGCAGGAGCAGGTTCTTTAGAGAGGGTCAGAAAGATACTCAGGTGCTAAATCTCCTGCAGAATAGGCTACCTGAAGCCTCTGAATCACCTGCATCTGCATAAACAGATGTTTAATCTGGGGGGTAGGGATGAGGGAGAAGATGTCCAGGAACTAGATGGTTTCGAGTAAAAGCTTGACCCTTAGTAGGTATGCTATTGGATTCTTGCCTGAGGTGGTGACAGCAATATGAGCTCAAAATCCCCTTCCATCTTGAGGGTTTGAATTCCAGGTACCCAGAGTGTAAGTATCTGAGGGACCAAGCTCTGTGTCACTCTAGGGGATATCTTGCAGGAGAAGACTGTTACCTACGTAGGCCTCTTGAAGATTAACAGTAGTTGAATAACTGGATTTACTCGTATTTTTCCACTTTCTTGATTTGTAGGCCTGTGCTCAGGCCTAACTAACTGAAGACAAATCCTTCAGCCTGTGAATACCTGTGTCCCCTCTCTGTGGAAGTGGAACGTGATGCCTTGTTCTTTCCAAATCCGAAAAGACCCAGGAGGTTTAACTTTTGGTTTACCTTTGATCAGGTCTGACCCAGCTGCTTTTGAGTCCCGACTGGAGAAGCGCAGTGAGTTTCGGAAGCAGCCAGTGGGGCACTCCAGGCAAGGTGACTTTATCAAATGTGTGGAACAAAAGGTAATACCTGTCCCTTTTTGTGTTGTTGGTTTACCAGTGCTCTACACCCCACACTCCAACCTTATCCTGAGAGTGGGCTCATTGATGGGTCAGCAGATGAACTGCAACATAGCCTTTCTCTATTCAGCTCAGTCTCCATCCATAAATGGTATCCTGCTCTTTCTGGCAAATGCCTGTGGTCATGGTGGAGATAGGGATGGAAAGGGTCATTGCTGCTTCCAGGGGTGTAGTCAAGTGGTGCGAGGTAAGGCATACATGGCAGTGGGCTGTAGAAATCAGGGGGCAAAAAAATGCTTAATAGCTGTTGTTATCCTTCAATAAGAATCAAAGCTGGGGAAAAGCATGTTGAAAGCTGTGTTTAGCAAAATTAATGTAATTAATGCAGTTCTTTTCAAACTTTGACCATGACCCACAATAAGAAATACAGTTAAACCTCGCATTGCGAGTAACTTGGTTTGCGAGTGTTCCCGCAAGACGAGCACACATTTCTAATACATTTTAACGTGGTAAACGAGTGATGTCTTGCAATACAAGTAGTTTGTTTCCAGAATTAACTATGCTCCCAAACCGAGGTATTACTGTATATTTTGCATTGTAATTCAGTACACAAATATGTATATGATTATAACTGAAACAAAATTTTTAACAAAACAATGCTTTTGCTACATGCAATGTATTATTTTTCCATCTTTTAAAAAACTTTGGCCACCATCCAATAAATTGATTGCACAATCTATGATTTAAAAAATACTCATCTAGGATGATGCACAGGACAAACTGGAGTAGGCGAGGCCGAACCCAGAGAGCATGTGCAGTAATCCCAGTGTGGGCTGTGTGGGTCTGAAATAAGGTAGTTACAGTGGAATATTGGGATTCTACGTTGTGTTTTAAAATGAGAGATGTTTACCTGGAGAGTAACATTTTTTGCTTTGGGTATCCTAAGTTTTAAGAGAATCCATTCAGTTTTTTAACAGCTGGTTGAGTTAATTAGAATAAGAGCAGTAGTCAATGGGTTAATCACTACAAGGTTGGGGAGCAAATTCAACCTCCTATGACAAACTTAGTTTACAACTTTATGTGAACAAACAACTCTCTACTACAAATATTTTAACAAATGTAATTTCCTACAATAAACATTTATACTGTCAAGGTCATAAGTCAATAATAGCTCTTAGAAATATTACTGCATTATAAACTTCCTATATTATATGGGAGAGCTCTTTGCTCCTTTCTGTAAACAGACTTAGAAATTCAACTTAATAATAAGATATAGAGTAAGTAAAGATTTCACTTAAATTATGGCCACTCTTAGGTAAATATTTACCTACTGTCTTTTTTTCCCAACTAGATAGAGGAAGGCTAATGGCTAATGGCTCCATTCCCAAAGCCTTTACTTTGAGTCATTGGCCCCTATCACATGAGACCCGGTATCCCCTTTTAATAATAAATTTTTTTGAATTCTCCCTTTTCTACCCTGAGATGAAATGTAGACAATATAACCTACCTATACACATAGTTTCCAGGGCAAAAAATCAACTTAATACCCCAACTGTAATGTAAAGGAAAGCATTTTTTTAATAAAATATATATTTTAGTATGTATGTTCTTGGGCACAACTATGCTGTGAGACCTAATGCAGTCATCAGATGCTTTCACCTATATGTGAAATCACCATGAACACATAAGCAGCAAATGCTGACTGGTATAGGGGTGTTGTGCTGGTAATTATAAAAACTCCCAAACCCTAGCAGTGTTATTATCAGTGACCCTCATGAGATTCCACAATGTGCAGTCTTCTCTCAAGTTACATAGTTGCATTTCTGAAAAATTCAGTGTTTATTAGTTTCAGTTATAATTTTAGTTACCTTATTTCACAGGTCCTAAAATCCACTTTTTTTTCTTCACATTTTAGTATCTCCAAAATTGTCTTAAAATTGATATGACAGCATTGTTATTGTTTAATTGGCATCATTTTATGTTACATAAAATAATGGTGCTTCTTAAGATCAGTGGTGTCTTAGATTAGATAAGATGCAATAAGCTTATACTTGGAGCTTAAATTTTTAATTTCTGTAAGTTAAAATGGAAATGAAGACTGGATTGGAGGGACACTGTGGAAAATGAATATATCAGTCTTAGTGATGCAAAGGTGAAGGCAGCTGTGCAAATGGAGGGTTTTGTTTGTTTTGTTTTCACAGTACACCTGAAGGTGAGTGGTATGAAAATGAAACCCATTCTCTCTTTTGAACAGTTTACATATGAAGTAAAGACTACATTAGGTTGCTGCTACTGCGTAGGCTATAACCAAAAGACCAGGCTGTATCCAATAGGGTTTTCTACACCAGGCTTTTGCCTGAATTTGCCTGATTTGTAGGTACAAGTTCTGTGGGCAGGGTTTATGAAAGGTTTGGATTCATTAAAGCACAGAGTAACAAAAGGCAGGGTTTTATGCAGAAAGTGTTTTTTCAGTTTTAGAATGCCAGGTGTAGGATGTACTCTTACCCTCTGAAAGGTATGGTCTTGAACTGAGAAACTGAGTGGACAACTCAGAAAAACCCCACTATCAGAAACAACTCAAAATAGGATTTCCCGACTGGCCTTCATCAGAGATAGTGGGCTAGCAGAGAAAAATAATCACTTTCAGTCATTTTTTAGCCTTTTTTTGAGGGAGAGTCTAACTTGATGAGGGGATATTAAGACTGAGTACTAGGAAAAAAGTCTGCTGAGGATGCTTGCCATCAGAAGAGCTGACACAGATAAGCAACAGCCTTGGAAAATAGCGTCTTTCCATTTCTCATCTCCTCTGTGGCTCACTGTGGAGCAGAGCAAAAGGCAGAGCACAGGAAATCCAAGCAGCCCTCGTTCTGAGAAGGAGTCCCTCATATCCATTGTGACAGGTATAGAATGGACTCTCAGTATTAGTAGATGTTGCTTATTAACAAAGGAATCCTTTCTCATTTCTGTATCTCAGAAGCTTAGCCAAAGAAAAGTTGTCTCACAAACAGTAACTCTTAGGACAGTGTGTGTAGTTACTATATAGAGTGGAGAGAAGTGAATCCTCAGGTGCAAAAGTACTGAATGAGATATTGGACACCGGACCTATCTTGGTGATCTTTTTCCTCTGGGTGAAGTATAGAGTAATATCCTGTCTATTATGTATTTCAGACAGACACCTTGGGAAAACACCCTATGAGCAGAGGATTCACTAAGGACAAGGTAGGTTTCTAATTAAATATCCAAGTCTGAAGCCACTTGGAACATCCATAGCAAGAGGCTGCAGATTGGAACACATTTACTGTGGTTCAGTGATCTTGTCACTTACCAACAGTGGAGATGAAAAGTATTTCTATGAATTTTTGTGTCCTTGATGTGACCTTTGGCATAGTATGGGTTCTGGGGTGCTAGCAGAAATATGAAGGAAATATACTGATATCTTTCCTTTCTATAGGAGTTAATTTTTAAAAAGTCAAATAAAAACATGTTTACTCTGTCATTTACTTTGCAAATAGAGCCACTCCTGGCAGAATAGCAGTTAAATTAAAGATAACCAAACTTTCTCCTCTTACCAGGTGCACAGTGCCACAGCGCTCACTGTGGGGGTGAAGCATTTGGGAAGTACCTGTAGATACTCCTGGGAATAGAACTGCACCAACCTGCCTGGGCTTGGGGGCTCACTTCTCTGAGCATGCAGGTTTTCTCATACTCGTTTTCTATTTAGTGAAGATCTGCTTCACTATGGGAAGGTCTGCCTCCTACAAGCTTACACATAGAGTGAAGCTGTTTAGTTTTTAAGTTGTGGGTGTTAATTGCCTTTATGTTTCTCTTTCAGACTCTCAGTTCAATCTTTAACATCGAGATGGTGAAAGACAAAACTGCTGAAGAAATAAAACAGGTAGTGAATGAAAATGGGTTGGCATGCTTTATGAAAATGTGTGCTCTGTGAACCAAATCTGAAAGTAGAAAGGAGCATACATCTCCTGACACCGCTTTCTAGCCAAAATGAAAGGTGGTCATAGATAACAAAAGTGATGAATTACATGAAAATAGTGGCGTAAGAAAACTTGTCTTTCTCGGTCTCAGTCCTGTGTCTCATCAACTCACATTTCCCCTTCCTTTTTCATTCCTGTTGCCCCATCTTATTTAAAATCATCAGTACTCATTACCTGGATTACTGTACTACTTTTCTAAATAGGTTTGCCTGCTCTCATCTCTCACACTCCCACTTCCCCTATCACATCCGTACCAGTTCTGCTTTCATTATGGAGAAGCATAATGTATTAGTGAAAACACAGACTCTAGAACTGAGGACTTTTTTAAGTCCTAGCTCTGCCACTTACTAGCTGGATGACTTTGATAAGTTATAATAGTTAACCTCTCTAGTCCTTAGTTTCCCTATCTGTAAAGTGGAGAAAATAATAGTACTTAACTCCTAGAGTTATTTGGGGAATTAAGCACTTAGAAAAGTGCCTGGCAGAGTAAGTGCTATAATGTGTTTTAAATAAATGAATAAAAATAAATATTTTCGTAACCTGATTGCATATGTTCAGTGACTTCCCATATTCCTTTCCTTGGCATTCAGAGTCCTCCATTATTATAGAAGCTTCTGTAGGAAGCTTCCTGGACACCTTCCTTCAAAGCAGTCTTGATCTATCCTGCCTGTTTGGTCATTCCATATATTTTGATTTGCATTGCTATTGAAATTTTCGTGTCTGTGATTCTTTTTTCTAGTTAGACTTTAATGAGCTATTGGTGTTCCTTATAGATTCATGAATTATATTTTAGGAATATTAAGAGAATCAAAATGATAACAAAAGCAGCATGCTATGTGTCAGGTACTGTATTTAGTGCTTCATATATACTTTCATTAAATTCTCGTAACCACTTTGTAAAGTAGGTTGTATTATTCCCAATTCACTGCTGAGGAAACTAACTTAAAGAGATTAAGTAACTCAGTCAGTGGTAGAGCTAGGACTCAAACCCATGTCTGTTTGACTGCATCCTTCTGGGAAGTTGTGCTAATTGCCATGGTTTTCTTTTGAGTGCTAATATCATTCATGTCAGCCAGCTTTTATTGACTACCTATTAAACGCTAGCCTGTGTGCCAGACATGAAAATAAAAGAATCTCCTTGTCTCAAGGAGTTTTAACCTTATGGAAGGACAGACACAGGGTTAATAGAGGCGTATGCAAAGTCTCAAGGAGACCTTAAACTGCCTTCGGGAAGAAGTGCCAATGGAAAGTAGACACCAAGCATGTCCTTTCGGGAAAAGAGAAGCCAGGCACAGGAGTCCTGATCATATGACAAATATCATTTAGACCTATAATTTTATTAATAGATGCAAATTTGTGTTTGTTAAAATAATTTTGAGTAACCAAGGTCAGTCATGTTAGGAAACATCTAACAGGCTCATATATTTCAGTGTTGTTTCATAAACTATTAATATAAATTAAATAAAAATAAGCAGGATAGTCTATCCTTAAAATGAGAAGACAGTGTTTTGACATGGGAAAAAAAAAAAAGCAAAGCAACCTTAGGCTTGAAAGAGTAATTTCCCCAAGTCCTAGGAAGTAATAGTCCTTCTGTGCTCTGTTGGTTAGATCACACTTTGACTAGTATCGTCATTTGGGGCTCCCCATTTTAATGGAAATGTTAACAAAACAGAGCAACTCTAACAGAGGGTGACCCCATTCTTCAGCACCAGCTCACTAGTGTCACCTTGGCTATGATGCCTTTCCCCTATTTGTATGCTTTTGCTAATGCTGTCATTCTCTGCTTAGAATGTGTCTCTTCTATCCTACCTTTATTTTCCCAGCCTCCCTGTTCACCTGGCTAACTCCTGATCATTTTTTAAGATACACCTCAAGTGTCCCCTCCTTTGGCACTCCTTCCCTAACTGAGTTTAAGGGCCTCTTTGTTGCCCTCGGAGCTCCTTGGCTCTGGTTTGCATTGTAATTCTGTTGTGCTAAGCACAAACTTACGTTATTTCATCCAGCCTTCACAACAGTCCTGTGAGATTGATATTATTGCTATTTTATTGATGGTTGTATTGATATTATTTAGTGATTTCTCAGTAATTTGTCCAAAGTAGCATAGTAGGCAGATGATTTGCATCCGGTCTGACTCTAGACCCTGGGTTCTGAATGGCTGGTGTCCTGCCCTCTGAGAAGGCCCACAGTTGGCTAGGAGTTTTGGTTTGGGGAGGGGAGAGAGAAGATGGGGGGAAAGAGCTTGTCTCTTACATATAAGGCACATCTCGAGAGAAATGATTAACACGGTCATAGAATCCATCTCTCTGACAAGAATTTGTTATTAAGAGTTACAGTTTAATCATCTGGAAGAGTAAGTGGTATTAAATCTTTTTTGTAATCATGTCCTAGTAATAAAAGCATTACATTGGGCTTTCCTCCCTGTTATCAAATAGCATATTACTCTGAGCAATGAAAGCTGTCACTGTTTCTTGACGCAGGTTGAAAAGATTACCCACATGTCACAGAATACTCTCTTTTTCTGCAGATTTGGCAGCAGTATTTTGCAGCAAAAGATACAGTCTACGCAGTTATTCCTGTAAGTAGTTTGGAGGGGAAAATGAGAGTGTTATAGCATGAGGGTCAGGTCTCTAACCTTAGCAGGCAGTTGCCTTTACTTTTCCTATGTTTATTGCCTCTTGAGAACTTGCATTTATAGCTCTAAGGGTTTTTATTACGCCCTGAGCACCAAAGATTGGAAGCTCCATATGGTATATTTATGGCTCTTGTTTTCCCTCTTTCTGGGTTAGAAATGTCTCTTTGAGTCAAGTCTCTGACAAGGGAGCATGGTGTAGGTTCATGTTGCTGAGCAATTTCCAAGCTTCCAATTTCCAAGTCTTTTATTTCTTTTTGGTGTTTTCCAAGCCGTTGGACGTTGACACAGGGCCTCTAGCATAGCTTTCTTTCCTTCTTGTTTATAAGTGACCTGTACCTGAACTGACTTGGGGCTTCCTCCTGTTCTTTTTCTGGCATTTCCCCTTAGCAAGTGGTATGTTCTTGTTTTGTTTTGTTTCTCCTTGAAATTGCTGTCTTAGAGATAGTCACCGGCCACTGCTTGACCATTCAGATCTGAAACTGGGAAGGGGTGCTGCTGGCTTCTTCTTGTTTAATGTCCTTCTGCTGACTTATACCATAAGAAAACATTTGATATACTGGGTTATTAGCTAGTTCTTTAATTATTCTTCTTCCCTGAAGAGGGAAGTAGCTTAGGTTAAGTTTATATCAAGCACATAAATATCTACTGAGCTTACATGTATAAGTGTAAGATTAAGGAGGAAACTTATAGAAAGAAAAATAAAGCTAGGCCTTTTGGTTGCTGTGAAAGTATTGCTATTTTTTTTCTATCTCTTATACATATACGAGGTTGGACAATGAAGTTTGAGAACTTGTTGCAACGATGTTGCTAACTTTTTTTGATATCAGAGGGATTATTCATTATGAATTTGTACCAACTGGGAAACAGTTAACCAAGTTTATTATTTGGAAGTGCTGAAAAGGCTGTGTAAAAAAGTTAGATGACCTGAACTTTTCACCAACAATTCATGGCGCTTGCATTACAACAATGCACCAGTTCACATGGCACTGTCTGTGAGGGAGTTTTTAGCCAGTAAACAAATAACTGTATTGGAATACCCTCCCTACTCACCTGATCTGGCCCCCAATGACTTCTATCTTTACCCGAAGATAAAGGAAATATTGAAAGGAAGACATTTTGATGACATTCAGGACATCAAGGGTAATACAACAACAGCTCTGCTGCCCATTCCAGAAAAAAAGTTCCAAAATTGCTTTGAAGGGTGGACTAGATGCTGGTGTTGGTTCATAGCTTCCCGGGGGAGTACTGTGAAGGTGACCGTCATGATATTCAGCAATGAGGTATGTAGCACTTTTTCTAGGATGAGTTGGCGAATTTAATTGTCCGACCTCGTATATCCTTGCCCTTCATAAGTTCAACAGCCAAAGGATCTGCACTTTTCATGATATCTTAGATCTCTAATGCTGGCTCATTGTTTGAACAGGCCTTTTTAGCCCTCCCTCAGACAGACTTAGTGACCTATGTCTCTGAAACTTGGCAGAGTCCCTTGGAGAGTTTGGAGCATTTGGAGTATACACTGTTCACCCACAGTTCTGACACTGAACAACAAAGCACCCATCTGGTTTTCCTTCCCTGTCATAAGAGGGATTTGTAAATGATGGAACTTAAGAGATTGTTGTAGTTGCATTTTAGTACTAGAGTCTGGCCTTGGTGAATTTAAATGTGATTGTGGCCTTTTATGTTTTCTTGTTTGTGAATTTGATTCTTTTCTAACCTACAGGAAAAGAAGTTTGATTTGATCTGGAACCGGGCTCAGACCTGTCCAACAGTAAGTTTCTGGTGAATATATGAAGATTGCTTATGAATTTTGCCAAACACAGATGTTTTCTAACCAATCTCTTTATGCTCCATACTATCTTGTTACAGTGCTCTGTTAATTTAACAAAGATGCTCATATGTTGATTGTGTTGATAAGTGAGATTTTCAGCCTTATGAAATCATGTGAGTTTGGCCCAATAAGCCTCTGGCTTTTTAGATACATTTCAGCCCTTCCTGATCTGGATCTCAATCTGTCAGTATAAGTGAATGTTGGATGCAGCACCTGAGACCTTAATATTTTCAACCTCCTTTAAGTGTCTATTTTACTGGCAGTCTTCAGTTTTGGCCATGTTATCCTGATTATATGTGCCTAAGAGGAGTTATGAGATTGTTGTTGAAGTAATGAGCTACCAGAAGACCTAAGGGAAAGGGAATAGATGGCGTGGACCGGCTGACTTGGTGTCAGTAATAATTTCTAGGATTCTCAAAAAAATTTTCCAAATATTGCTGAGAGAAAATTAAAAACATCATCTAAGTAAATGGAGAGTTATAGTGTGCTCATGGATTGGATTACTCCATATTCTTGTCATTTCTACCCAAATTGATCTCTAGAATATAATTTCAGTGAAAATTCCAATAGACTTCTTTTTTTAACTAGGGAATTGGGGGGATGGGAACAGTGCTGGGGAATTGGGGGAAGGGGAACAGACAAGTTACTGTCGTTTTGTTCTTCAGTCTAGTTGTGGAAGACGTTGCTTCACTGGCCCAAGTTGGCACCATCATTGCGCTCTTCCTGGGCGAGGCAGATCAGTCTCCGGCTTCTGGACGGCCGCTCACTGCCGCTGCTGGCCGCTCTCAGGGCTGGCTATACACGGTAGCCCATGGCAACCCACTGCAGCAGGGGCTGCAGCCTACGCCATCGCCGGCGACCCACGGCAGCCCATCTCCAGGTTGAGCTGTTGTTCAGCATCTTAGCTGTAGAGGGCAGTGCCACCGGCCCTCATATGTGGGATCCGAACCGGGGCCCTCTGGTGTCACAAGCCAATTCTTAACCATCGCGCCACTCAGCGCCACTCAGCCGGCCCCCAATAGACTTCTTTTTAAAAGAAGTTAACAAGCTGAGGGCCAGCCGAGTGGCTCAGTTGGTTAAGAGTTAGCTTAAGAGCGCGAGCTCTGAGCAAAAGGGCCGCCAGTTCGATTCCCACATGGGCCAGTGATGCTGCACCCTCTACAGCTAAGATGGTAAACAACAGGGCCGGCCGAGTGGCACGTTGGTTGGGAGTTGCCTTGGGAAGCCAGCTCTGGGCAGCAGGGCCCCGGTTCGGATCCCACATATGAGGGCCCGTGACACTGGGCCCTCTGCAGCTAGGATGGTGAACAACAGTTCAACCTGGAGCTGGGCTGCCGTGGGTCGCTGGCGATGGCATAGGCTACAGTGGGCTGCCGTGAGCTATCGTGAGTGGCTGGCAGCCGGTGTGAGTGGCTAGCAGCTGAGGTGAGCTGCCGTGGGTGGCCGTCTGGTGGCCAGCAACCAACTGCTTCGCCCGGGTGGAGCACAATGATGATGCCAACATGGGCCCATGGGGCGACGTCCTCCACGGCTAGTCTGAGGAGTGGAAAGACGGCGGCTTGTCTGTTCCCCCTCCCCAATTCCCCAGTAAAACCTTTAAAAAAAGAATAAGGACCCCTAGCATCAGGCTGCCTGGGTTTAAAAAAAAAAGATGGTGAACAACAGCTTGACCTGGAGCTGGTCTGCTGTGTCGCTGGCGACAGCGTAGGCTGCAGTGGGGCTACAGTGAGCTACCGTGAGTGGCCAGCAGCCAGCGTGAGCAGCCGTCCAATGCCCGGCGACTGATCTGCCTCACTCGGGAAGCGTGCAATGATAATACTAACAATGGGCCAGTGAAGCAATGTCCTCCACAACTAGACTGAAGAACAAAAAGGACAGCAACTTCTCAGTTCCCCTTCCCCGATTCCCCAACGCCATTCCCTCTCTCAATTCCCCAATAAAATCTTAAAAAAAAAAAAAAGACTGACCATACCAAGTTTTGGTGAGTATATGGAGCAACTGGAACGCTCATATACTGCCGGTAAGAATGTGAAATGGGCCAACCACTTTAGAAAACAGTCTGGCACTTTTTTTAAAAGTTGAGCATAATACCTGCCATTCTACCCAGCCATCCTACTCCTAGATGTTTTCCCAGGAGAACTGAAAGCGTATGTCCATACAACTTGTCCACACGTGATCATGGCAGCTTTATTTGTAATAACCAAATACTAAAAATATCCAAATCTACCACAGATGAATGAATAAAAAAAGTGTGTGTACACATGTACGATGGAATAATAGCGGTACAAAGGAATGAACAACATGGATGGATCACGAAACAGTTATGCCGAGTGAAAGAAGCCAAACCAAAAGAAAGTACAGTTTCTGTGGTTCTGTTTATACAGAATTCTAGAAAATGCAGACTGACCAGTAGTGACAGAAACCAAATCAGTGGTTGCTTAGGGAGAGGGAAGTATGAATTACAAAGGGACTTTTTGGAGAAACTTTTGGAGAAGATATTATGTTGATTGTGGTAATGGTTTCACAGTGTACATATATCAAAACTCATCTAATTTTACACTTTAAATATGTGGAACTTACTATACTTCAAGTATACCTCAGTAAAGCTCTAAAACAATTTTTTCCCCCTAACAAGGGGCCAGCTATTATACTAAATAGGCACTGAGGTTATCTCACTTAATAGTTAAAACTGAGCCTGAGTGGCTGGCAATTATGGAGACAATTCCATGACTATTGCATATTGGACTGATTATATTTTGTTATGTTCTAGCATCATTCTCTTCACCATTCATCCCCAATTCTAAACATCTCAAGCATAAAACTAATCATTTCTTAGTGTTTAGAGCTCCAGTATCAGCCTCAGATGATAAAGTACAAAGTGATTACAATAATTGGAACAAAAGTTAATTCAGCAACATTAGGAGGTTTAAAAATTGAAAAAGACCCAAATGTTCATCAATAGAAGAATAAACTGTGGTAAATTTCCCAGAGAATTCCATATAACCATGAAAATTAATGAATCAGAGTTATATTTATCAACATCGATAAATCTCAGAAGTATCATGTGAAGTGAAGAAAGCAAGTTGCAAAAGTATACGTATAGTTTGATAAGATTTACATTTTAAAACATGCAAATAGTACTGTTTCTTATTTATGGATACACACATGCACATTAAAAGTATAAAAATCTGAAAGGGAATGACAGACAGCAAATACAGGATAGATGTTACTCTGGAATGGGATTGGAATGGGTTATAGAAAGGGCTTCAATTGGATATTTAATGCTTTCTTTGGTGGGTTGGGAAGTATATGTGTGTTTATTATCATGTATGAATCTCCTGATTTAAAAAAATGTTTTAAACCAAACATTGAAGAAATTGAGTAAATGATGCAGGTAGTTGGACATAGAGCCAATGATTTTATTTATTCATCTACCTCCTTGTGTATGTGTTTCCCACAGTTTCTGTGTGCATTACCAAGAAGGGAAGGCTATGAGTTCTTTGTAGGACAGTGGTCAGGTACTGAACTCCACTTCACTGCACTTATAAATATTCAGGTAGGTGGCTTGTGTTCATTCCCTAAAGGAAAGAGGCCTGCCCCGTTGTGGGACTGTGAGCCCTTGCTGAGGCTTGAGGACATAAAATGTCTACTAACTCCCAGCAGTGTTTGCTGTGGCACTGGTGAATTGTCACTGGTATATTGGGCTAGCTTTCTAGGCCCTATTCAATACCTAGAAATTGGAAAAGACCCCCAAATATGTTCTCTGACTACTTTGGGCTCTCTCCTGTCTCTTCCCCAGACTTCTGTAACATTTACTACATATGCCTCACTTAACAGACATGAGTGAGTTATAATGGTTATCTTTTTAACTTTAAGGTAGGCTCCATGTCTTATATACATTTTATTAATCAAGTCAGTGCTTCTCAAGGTGCTGCATGCATAGTTTCCATTCCACAAATATTGTTTTGTTTCCTTCTCTCTTCCTTTTTCTTTGTTTTAGTCCCAAATATTAGATTAAGAAGTTTAATCCAAAGCATTTGAAGCTTTTAAAATGAAAGTATTTTACATCAGATCATAACTAAGATTGACTTTCTGTATTTAGAGGCCAAATCTGGCAAAAACTAGCATGTATAATAATGGCTTTGAAGTTGGAGTAAAGGGAGTGCAAAACAGAATGAGGGGGCAGCTTTCACTTTGTTATTTTATCATTCATCTAACAATCATTTATGGGGCACATACTATAACAACCAACATTTGATATACTGTGTGCCAGATGTTTTATATATATTGTCATTTGATCCTTACAAATATCCCATGAGACAGTTATTATTGTTATTTGTATTTATAGAGAAGAAAGTGGTCTCAGAGAAGTTAGTTCACACTGGTAGAGCTGGGTTTGATTGACTCCAAAGTCTATAAACTTAACCATTATGCTGTTATGTTGGAAACTATGCTAGACCTAGATACCTGTAAGACAAAGTCCCTGCCCTCATGACGCTCACATACAAGTATAAGAAAGCTATCCAGAAACATAATTATGATCAAAATGATCAGTATAGTAGACATAATTTGGGAAAACTGAGAAGCTGAACTATTAAGAGTACCCTAGTAATATTGGGTCATCGGGAAAGTCATGATGCATTTTTGCATTGAAAAACATAGAAAAATACGTCATGACTCTCCCGACAACCCAATAGTTAGGTGTTGATAATTAAAAGGCCTCTTCCTGAAATTTTAGAGCTGTAACCCAGCGATCTTCTTCAAATGTACAAGTATAGTTGTTTCCTCCTACACTATTTGAGGGCTTTAGCTTTGAACCCAGCCTGTGTCCTAGTCTGAATTGAGATCTAGTAACCACTGCTGTGTCCATTCTTCATGAAGTTATGATGTTCTCATTCTTCTTTTCCCCCTATTCCCCACCCAGATTGTATTTTAAAACTGCACATTACAAATCTGGCCCATGTGCAAACTCTCCAGCTGTTTGCTACAGCTTAAAAGAGCTCAGTCTTCAGAGCCAGCCAAGGGGAGTAGATTTCAACTGTGAAATGCACTAGTCCATAAAAGTGGCAATTACACAGGCATATTGCTTTCTTTAGAACTTGATTTGGTAGCTGCTTGTGCTGTTTTGTTTTTAAATATATGGCTATGATGAAGGATTCACTGCCTACTGTAAACATTTTCTGGGAAAAGAGCCAAACCTTTTTCAATTGAAGACACAAATAACACTGTGCAAACTGTCACTTTCACTGTGCCTTGGCAGGCCTGACCATCCCCCCACATACCAGTCCTCCGACCCGCTAGCCCCCCAAGGGGATGATAAGAGCCACAGTTTCCTCCAGATTCTCTATTGCTCTGAAATTGCAGTTTTGTTGTGGTGGTACCTTATTGAGCCTTGATAAGTGTTCCTCCTTACAGACCCGAGGGGAAGCTGCAGCCAGCCAGTTGATATTATATCACTACCCTGAACTGAAGGAAGAAAAGGGCATAGTGCTGATGACAGCAGAAATGGATTCCACATTTCTGGTAAGGATCAACTTACACCTCATTGAATTTACCTAGTAGCCCTGAAGGTGTTATTCTTTGGCCAAACTCATGAGAGGTAAAATTCCAGAAATCTACATGTATTTGTTTGTTTCTTAAAGTTGACAATAATTTTGTCTTGTTCAAGCTCTTCCAAGTTGAAGTTAATACAGATCCTCAGTCACTTATTCACAGTTTTGAAGTCCACATGCTCTGAAAACAATATCTGCCCCTATTACCTTTAAAACATCTAAAAATTCTGACTTAAACACATGTAGCCCTAGGGGTTCAGATAAGAGACTGTGGACAGTAGGTGGCTTCTTAAGTGTAGGGAAGAGGTCAAAGTCTAGAATAGTTCTCAGTCTTTCATCTTCCTCCACACTATTCACATGTACAACACCCTCATACACAGTGATTTCCCTTGCTCCTTTTCCCATTTCCTAGGATAAAACATCAACCATGTGCCCACAGGTAATAATATCCGTTGTGTTCATTCTCTCGGCATATCCAGAGCCAGGAGCAGTTTTATGATTACTGTACAATCTGTTTGTCTAGGCCTTGCTCGTTTCAGTGTCATTTATCTGGCGGAGTTTAAGTTCAGGATGTCCTCAAGATACTGGGCACTTTTGTGCCTCTTTTCTCTGAGATTCTTTATTACAACACCCATTTATTTTTCCTCTCTCTTTTACCAGCTGCATACAGGGAAGGAAAAAGTGATGGCACTTGGCTAATATCTCACAGTAGCAGTAAGTCCCAAGTTTTGGACTCAGTTGGGACTCTGCTTCCCTGCCTGTTATTCCTGAAACTGTTTAGTCCCATTTCCTCTATTTTCCCTTCTACCCATCACACTCAATTGGAAGTTACCCAAAATTCCTATCCAGAGGAATGGAGTTGTCATTAACTAAGACAGCTAAGATTGCAGGAGGAAAAGATTTGGAAGGAAGATCAGGAGCTCAGCTGTGGACATGTTGAACCTGAGATGCCTGTTAGTTATCCAAGTAGTAAGCAGTTAGAGAGATGAGCCTGGAGTTCAGAGGAGAGATCCAGGCTGGAGATATAAATGTGGGAGTTGTCAGCATATAGATTGTTATTTAAAGCTATGAGACTGAATGAAATCACCAATGAAGTAAATGAAGATAGAAAAGAGAAGAGGTCTAAGAACTGAACCCTGTGGAGATGAGGAAGCATCAGCAAAGAAGATTTAAAAGGAACAAATCAGTGAGGTGCGAGGAAAACTAAGATGGTAGAATGCCCTGGGAGCTAAGATAAAATGTTTCAAGGAATAAGAAGTGCTCAACTGGCCAAATCTCACTCGCTGGCAGAAAGAATGAGATGAGGATTGAGAATTTACTACATTTCACAACATGGAAGTCATGGGGGACCTTTATGAGGGAAGTCTCAAAGGAGCAGTAGGATAAAAGTATGATCGGAGTGCATTTAAGAGAGAATGGTAAGAGAAATTAGAAAGAGTGAGCGTAAACAAGTCTTTCAAGGGGTGTTTCTGGGAAGGGAAGGAGAGAATGGGGCATTAGCTGGAGGGGGAGAAGTGGGAACAAGACTGTGTTTTGTTTTAAATATGGGAGAAATAACATTATATTTGTATGCTGATGTAAAGATCCAGTAGAGGGAAAATATTGATAATGTGGAGAAATAAGGGAGAATCGTTGAAGTGATATTTTTGAGTGGGTAAGTCTGGGAATAAGGGGTTGATTTTTGCCAGAAATATAACAGGAGATAAGCCAGGATATAAGGACACAAATACAGTTAAATGGATAGAGGTGGTAGTAGCTTATAGTTGTTCTCTCCAGATTGCTTAGTGAAAAGAAGGAAAGGTCATTAGCGGAGAGTGAGGATGAGAGCATGGACGTTGGATATTTGAGTGGAAAAGAGGAAGTGTGAAATTGTTGTCTAGGACAGGAGTCAGCGAACTACAGCCTGTGGGCCAAATCCAATCCACAGTCTGTTTTTAGAAGGCCCATGAGTTAAGAATGTGTCCTACATTTTTAAATGATTGGGGAAGGGGGAACCATTAAGAAGAAGAATATTTCATGACCTGTGAAAAGTATATGAAATTCAAAAAAAAAAAGTATATGAAATTCAGATTTCTGTGCCTGTAAATAAAGTTTTATAGGAACACAGCCATGGTTATCTTTTACATATTATTTATGGTTGCTTTAGCTCTACAACAGAGTTGAGCAGTTGCAACAAAGAGCCTAAAATATTCACTGTCACTTTGCAGAAAGTGTATGCCAACCCGTGGTCTAGGAAAATGGAAGACAGAATGGCTGTGCGGGTACAGGCACAGAAGAGAGGGCTGAGAGGTGGATGTAACTAGGGTTATGATTTAGCCAAATGGTATAATGAAGTAAGATAGGAACCCGGAAGTTAAAGGTAAATGAATGCAAAGGAGTGATTATAATTGACCATGGAATGCAAACTGGATAAAGTGGGAAGTGAAAACATACAGGAGGTTAGAAACAGTAAGAATTAGGAGTCCTAGTGGAGTTAAAGGATTTTTGAAATTGGGGGTGAACTTCAAAGATAGGAAATAGTAGACGAAGTATAGATGTTTCACATTGAGATTTAGAGGGGATATAGTTACCAATAATGACAAGGTTTAAGATTTAAGACCACAGGAGTGAGTGACATAGAGATTGTACTTTATTTTCTGGTCTTCAGCAAAGCACAGTCTCTAACCACATTAAAAGTGAACTCTAGCGATCAAAAAGGCCCTTTCTGCTTTGGCATTTTTACCACCTCACTCTGGTGGTCTCAAACTGCTGCACAGTTCCCATCATCATTAAAATTTGCTTCCTAGCCTTATAACATTCAACAGCATTTCAGACAAATCAATTTGACTGAGTTGCCAGTGAAGTACAGTAAATCCTCACTTAATATCATTGATAGGTTCTTGGGACTGTGGAAAAACAACGGATAACAAAACCAATTTTACCATAGGCTAATGATTTAAACAACAGTTAAAGACCTGCAGCATCTCCTTGACATTTTAAAGAATCGACATTGAACAAAATGACGTTATTCTAGGAGCTGCTGTACAGAACTAGACATGTTAGAAGTTATTGTACAGGTACATGATTCAGAGATGGGAAACCTAAAAATTTAGTACGAATATATGATCTGCATACTCATGCATGAGTTTGTACTTTAGGCATAGTTTTCCAAATACAGTAAAGCGAATGAATAGAAATACGTGGAAACTAGAGGTTTCTGCTTAGCTAATTAACTTTAATGCTGCAAGTTTAAGCAGAATATTAAAAAGCCTTACCTGGTTCCATATCTGTGTCAATAGATGATTTCACTGAAATGCAATAAGTGCTACGATGGAGGCATGTACAGCATTTTGGGTGGTGGGGTTCCTTGACCCAGAAGGAAGAAGACACTTGGGCTGAACCTTCAAAGATAAGCCAGAGTTTAGCCAGGTAAACAAAGGTGGAACGAGGAGGGGAATGTTTCAGACAGAGCAGATAACATAAGTAAATGCCAGGAGGCATAAAATGACTTGGCGTATTACAGCCAGCTTGGGATCACTGGTATATAAAAAAGGAGGTTTGGTGGCTTGTGTTTAGAGGTTTGGCTGTATCCTGAAGGCACGAAAGAGCCATTAAAGGGTTTTGAACAGCGAGTGACCCATAAAGAGTTGGATTCCAAGACCATTAACCTTAATTATTTATTTCCTAAATACTTTTTAGTTCTAGCCTGGTCATTGTGATCATTTAGAAGGTAGTTTCAATAGTCTGGGCAAGAGTTGGTGAAGACCTGAACCAGAGCAGTGGTAGTAGGAATGGAGGAGAGAGAATGACCCCAGAAGTATTGGGTTGTCGGGAAAGTCATGATGTATTTTTTTCTATGATTTTCATTGCAAAAATGCGTCATGGCTTTTCCGACAACCCAATATATAGGGAGTAAAATGGGCAGGACTTGGTAACTTGATCATAGCTATAAAGACTAAAAGAGAAGGAGAAATCAGGCTTGTTAATATACTTCCTTATTGAGCAACACAGGGTGTTAATATGTTTATCTTCTTAGGTATTGGAAAGTGAGGCAACAACTGCTTCATGTTGAGAGTTAAGAGAACAAAAGGCAGGGGGTGAATAAGAAGGGGGGTGCTTTCCATAACCCTCGTTGAGAGACACATGCACATTGCTCCCTGTCTTAGCTCCCTACCCACCATATTAGTGGTCTTTGACCTAGTGGGAGGAACCTTTTATCCAAACAAAATCTTATTCCGTAAAACCCCAAGATATAACAGCTGAAACAGAAGTGAAACGACCTGAGGTACCTCCACAGAGCCCCTAGGACTCTGCAGTTGGAACAGCCTTATTCTAGAGTGGACACAGCTGAGGTTACCCCACCTCCAGCATAGTAAACCTCAAATAAAAGTTGATTGTCAGAGGCCCTGCAGTTCAGGGGTGCAGAGAATGGTGGTACCTGCCTCAGATTATGGCAGTGCTCGTACTTCAGAAACATTTTGCTCTTGAGGCCTGTTTGAGTATAAGAAAGGTGAAATTGATGAAGTAGAGTTATTGACCTTGATCAATCTTAATTATCTTGCCCCACCAGAAACAGTATCGGGGTGAGAGTACCAGCCTGGTAGTACAGAGGTCTGGTCCTGGCTCTGCCACTTACTAGCCACATGACCTTGGGCCCATCCCTAGACCTCATCTGCTTTGATTTCCTGGCTTATTAAATGAGGACTGGGTGATCTCTGAGGCCCATTCCAGCTCTGAAATTCTATTAATTTGAAATAGCCAGTGTTTTGGAAAAAAGCTTTTGATTAAAGATTCAGTCTCAGAGATTAGTGCCTGCTTGTGCGAAAATGACCTGAAAGCCCCACAGGAAGGAATGGAGATAAAGCAGTCTAGGGTATTTATAAACCCATCTTCATCATTCTGTAGCTAGACATAGCACACTTTTGACAGTCAGCTTTAGTGGGAATTTTCCATTATCTTTTGGGGTTGCGTTTTGGCCATATGGACACAGTGATAATGAATAATAAGTGCCTCTGACTAGCTACAACTGGAGAATGTATAAGAAACAAAAGTAAGAGTTGTTTGAAGTAATTCTTTTGTAAGTTTTCAAGAGCATAGCCTGTGTCCTGACTCCACTTCTGTTACGTAGAGTGGTCTGGTCACCATTTCCCTGCCTCTGAGCTTTAGAGAAGGTGGCCCCTTCTCTTCCCTGGGGCTTTGCTGGTAGATTAGTTATAAATGGCTGCATAGCAAATTACTCCAAAACTCAGTGGCTTAAAACAAACATGTATTACCTCACAATTTCTGTGGGTCAGGAATTCAGAAGCAGCATAGCTGGGTGGTTCTGGCTCAGTCTCATGAAGTTGCTGTCAAGATGTTGGCTAGGCCTACAGTCATCTGAAGGTTGATTGGGCTTGAGGATCCTCTCTGACCCCACTCGCTTGGCTGTGGACAGGAGGCCTCATTTCCTTGCCACTCAGATGTCCTTGCTACTTGAGTGTCCTCCTGAAGTAGCAACTGCCTTTCCCCAGAGCAAGTGATTCAAGAGAGATAGCAAGACAGAAGCTGTGTCTTTTTTGGCTTAATACAGATGTCATTCATTCTCTGTCATTCCACGTTAGTCCTTTTGTTAGAAGCAAGTCAGTAAGTACAGCCTACACTCGAAGAAAGGGAAATGAGGCTCTATCAAAGGGAGGAGTGTCAGAATTTGTGGACAAACTGGAAAATTATCACAGCTGGCTTTGGCACTAGTTTTCTGACTGAGGTGGTATCAGGAACAGTTTTTATTCAAGTTAATCAAGAACTTAGTACTCACAAACTAGTTCTTGGAGCTGGGCAACTATTGTTCTTTTCCATCCCCTTGAAATACTTAACTGCTATAAAAGAACTGAGTGAAGAGGGAAACTTTGAAAATATGCATTAATTTATTCAGCAAACATTCACTAGATGTCACTGTGTGCAGGGATGTCAAACAAGCACATACTTTGGGGAATTCTTACTAGGGAAGCCAGACAAAAAAAAAGTTAAAAAAAAAAAAGGACAAATATAATACAGTATGATAAATACTACAATAGAGGTAAGCATGAGGTAATTTGGGTACACAGAGAAGGGGCACCTCAGACTTGGAAGTCAGGGAGGCTTTCTGAAGCAGTGACACAGAGCTTTGTGGTCCTGTTCAGGGAGGGACCTCACTGTTTTCTTTGCCTTACAGAAAGTTGCTGAGGCACAGTGCATTGCTAACCAAGTTCAGCTCTTCTATGCCACCAATCGGAAGGAGACCTACGGATTAGTGGAAACCTTTAACTTCAGACCAAATGAGTTCAAATATATGTCTGTCATCGCTGAATTGGAGCAAAGTGGACTTGGAGCAGAACTGAAATGTGTCCAGAACCAGGATAAGACTTAGGGCTGTAAAAGTTGGCTCCTTACAGAGCCTGCTCAGCCCTGGATAGTCTAGAGCCCACCTACCCCCTTGAACTCTCAGGACCTTAGCATCGACAATGAGCCCAGTGTTGCTTATGCAAGAAGTAATCATGAAGATGAGCCCTATTTTTGATATCCAGAAACAAAGGTACCTAAACATTCTGATAATTATCTCTCAGTATACCTGAGATTTCCTTTTTAAGTGTTTGAGGTCATAACCAGACAGCCAAGGATCTGCAGGATGGTGAACTTGATTTTACACAGTGTAACATTTTGTTACAAGTGCATTTGCATTCTGGCCATTTTGACTGCACAGCTCCCAAACGATGAGTACTTCATCTTTATAAACTGTGACAGGATAATAAGCTTGAAGACCCGCTATAGTTAGATGTAGGCTTTGCATACTCTGCCCATGTGCCAGTTTTTGGCCAAATGCATAACCCAAATATCCTGTTTAGACAACCAGATATCGCCATCAGGATTAAGAGTTCATCTAGATGCCCCCAGAGTTGCCTTTAGTGTAGCTGGTTTGAAGTATTAGTAGATTCCAGCTATAGTTAAACACACAGGTATAGTGCCTGTGTATTTTTAAACCATAGTTCATGGTACCTGCTGCTCTTAACTCTGCCCTTTAGAAGCTATCTTGTATTTGAAGGGGGCGAATCAATGCAGTGTGAATAAACCAACTTTTTTGTAAGGAGATGATCGATCCAGATAATGCATGTTTTTGTGTTTTGCTTTATAAAAAAAAAACAACTCTAAGCTGTGCCAGTATTATATGAAAAAATGGGTGGAAGAAAATGTTCCCAGATTAGGTGTAGAGAAAATATAGCAATAAAATTAAGTCTGGCTTACTATGTTTGTTACATTAAACAGTGAAGTCTAAGCTATGTGCTGTCCATACTGTCAGTATTACAGGCTGATTTAATCAAAAGTCATCTTTGGACTCGGTAGTTGCGTGAAACACAAAAAATAAGAAAGGAGGTCTCCAGCACAGGAAACTCACATTTGGTTTATAGTATCACTGTTATGGCTCCGCGCTCAGTGATAGAAGAGGGTGGTAGTTACACACCAGACTTCTGAACCTGAGGCCCCACCTCCCATTATTGTCACCAGCTGCCTTTCCTTTTCTTGCTCTAACATGCTCCACTTTGTCTGCTGCTCCTGCCTGATATCGGGTTGTATGACACTGAATATGGTGAGTGGAAATGTAACCAGTACTTACAATTGTGTATGTGTTTTCTTCATTATAGTCGGGCCTGTCCCCAGGCTCTTTAAATGGACTTGGACTTCCCAATTATTTTCTGAGCTGTGTCTATTTTGTTGTGCTTCTGAGTCTGTGTATAGAAGGAGACTGGCAGTGTTTGTTTAACCTGGAAAAGCTGCTAGCCTTTCACAATTTCTCTAAAGGTTGAGTTGTTTCCTAATGCAAATTCTGGACCTGCCTTTCCTGACAGTTCATTTTTTGAGAAACTTGAGTCTGGATATTTTGAGTCCCAGGAATCTTTAGCACCAGGTGGAGTTGCTTTCATGAGTATCCACTTATGTTTGCTTTTTCCTCCAAATGGACCCAGTTCTTAGCCATAGTACATTTTCATAAGACCTCCACCAGAGGGTGAGAAAATGATGGGAAAAGAAATAAGCACTGGCTGCTTATTTGATCATTCCTCCCAGCTTTGCCCTAAATCCCTACTTGCCAAAGAAGGATGTACCCACAAACAGTTGCATTGGTCATAATCAAAGCTCCATCTGGTTGTTCTTTATATTTACCTAGCAAGATCTGGCAAAGAACTGAATGAAAATTGTAACATCAGTAAATCTGTCCCCTGGTGCAGGCTGGTGATATAGAAAGTGGACAGGCTTTAGATAAATGGACCTGGGTTCAGATGTCAGAGTTGCAATTCATTAGCTCTATAATAGTGTACAAATTAAACTCTAATTATGTTTCTTCATCTGTAAAATAGGAATAATAATAATAATAATATCTACCTCATAGGATTATTGTGAGAATTAACTTATATATAACCTACAGGAGAGCTTAACAAATGTCAACTCCCTTCCTCTTCTCTACTTCCCCTGCCTCTCATTAAAGACCAACACAAATTAGCATTTACAGATGTCCAGGTCATTCTTCATTCCAGTTGAAAGATCAAACCTTATCTCACAGGTTATCAAACTTTAATAAGCTGCAGTAGAATTACCTTTAGCACTTCAAAATGCAGGTGCCCAAGTCCCAAACCCCAGCCTACTGAATCACAATCTTTGCAGAAAGTGCTGGGAATCTGCATTGTAATATGTGCTGCATGTGATTCAAATGTAGGTAATTCACCAGCCACACTTGGAGAAACATTGCCTTATGTGTTCTTCACAAAAAATGCCCATTAATCAGGTCTTCCTTTCCTATGGACATTACCAGTAGAATCGGATTCCTCTGTCCTTTGCCTCCCACAGTGGTCCCTTTGCATACTCTATATTTATTTGTGTATGTACCTTTTCTCCCCACTAGACTGTGAGCTTCTTGAGGGCCAGGGTTTATCCATTCCCAGTGCCAAGGACACGGCCTGAAACATAGAAGATACTCAGTTGTTTGTTGACTAAATAAATGGCATGGATTTTAGCCAAAACATTGTCTCGTGTGTGTGCCTATATTTAAATACCCTGAATTTAAGAGAATCTGTTAACACACATAGCTAGAGAACTTATTGAGTAGGGATATTTGCAAACCAAGATACCAAGTTACAAAGTTTCTGTGTTTCACCAATCCGCTGGTGTTAACTTGGTGAGCTGTCTGCCACGGCCATGTTAGGGGCTGACACAGGAGGATAAGTAGGATGGCCCCTGCTCTCCAGCTCCGTTCCAGCCAGCGTCTGTGTCTCTCTGGCCTCTGGTCCATGCCTCACCTCACATCCAGCACCTGGTCAGAGTTTGCCTTGTCTTGTTTCCAGGATGCTTATGCTGCTACTTCTGTTTTCTCCTACCAGTTTGGAATCAGAAACCACATGTTCTGTTTTTTGCAGTCTACACAATACTGACCTTTTTGTCCAGTCTTGGAGAAGAGGTAAAAATGCCCACTTCCCCAGTCATTTGATTTAGCACTGATTCAGCATTCATTAATATTCATCGGGCACCTGTTATGTGCCAAGCACAGTTATAGGAAACGGGAATACAGCAGTGAACAGGACAAATAAGGCCCTTATATGCTTGTGAAGAAGACAAATTAATAAGCCAGTAAGATAAGTTCAAATACTGGTAGTGCTATGATAAATTTTTTAAAAAATAATAGAATGCGGAGTGGAGGCGATAACTTAATGGACAGAAGAGCCATCTTTGCAGCAGTAACAGCTGATACTTGAGGAAAAGTACCAGGTAGTGAGAACATGAAGTGCTGAGGCCGTGAAGCAGGGCCAAGCTCAGTATGCTTGTTTCTGGGCCCAGATTTAAAGGTTCAGTCCTTGTCCTTGAGGAGCTCACAATTCACCAAGCAAGACGCTGACATGAATAATTACAATACGAGGCAAACTGACAAGTACCATCTCAGAAGAGAGGCAGGGAGGGTTAAAGAACACTACTGGGTACTGTGGGGGATGCAAATCTTGCCAGGCCTTGGAACCTGCCATGAAGCATTTAGGGCTTCATAGGGAGTAACAACAGGTAGACAGTAGTAAAGTCTCAAAGAACACATGCCCCGTGCAAGGAGGTCCTGTGAGTTCAGAGCTGTCTTCACAATATATACCCATTAACAGTAAACCACTTACATGTATTACTGGGCCTTACCATGTGCCAGGCACTGTGCTAAGCCCTTTACCCAGATTATCTCAATCCTTCCAACAGTCCTGTGAGGTCGGCTGGTTGGTGAGATGTGCTGCTGTTCTTCTTGTACCTCCTGTCCTCTCCCACTTCCAGCTCAAAAAAGAGGGCAGCCTCCCAGTTACCCCTAACCCCCGCTCCAGCAGCTATCTCAGGCCTTTAAAAAGTCATGGGTGGCTCCTGAGCCAGCCCTTGATCAGAGAAACATGTCAATTTTCCTGCTGTCAACTGAAGAACAAAATGCACACATTATACGTTTCTTATTCCTCCAAACTTGATTTCAAAATTCGTGTTCTAATTAAGGAGGACTTTTATGCTCTGGTTTATGCTGCATGGAGCACTTTGATCTTGGCAATTCTAATGTGGCAGGTTGGTGGCCGCATTTTTATCCCCATTCTGCTAAAGAAGAGACTTAATGCACGAAAAGGAAAGAGATGGCTTGAAGGTCACTGTCTGCATCAGGAGCCAAGCCAGGAATAGAAGATGACTGTCCATGCTCCAGACTTAATGTAATTTGTAATGTCCACTGAGCAGGCTCATCTCTCCTCACGTTCACAGGGCTACTTCTGAGCTCTTCAGACCTCAGGAACCAGAAGAGTTACAAGAAAAATTGGTTCAACCAGTTATGAATCATCCCAGGCTCCCCAGAGTTTTCAGAAGAAAGTCCCTTTGAGTCAGTTCACTGGAGCTTCAGGATCTGGTCCCCAGTGACTTCTCCAGGCTCATATCTTGCTAGGCCCCACCTACTCCCTTGGCTCCAGTCACTCTGGATGACTGGCAGCTCCTGAATGCACTGTGTGCTTCTTACCTCCATTCTGATCTTTTTAAATACCTGTACTTTTGCCTACCTACCTCCAATGTCCATCATCCTTCATCAAGTTAATTCTTATTTGTCTTTCAAAGCTCCAATGAAACATATCTACCAGAGCCTCCCTTGACATCTACCCCCCTCCATACTGTCCCCATCCCGTCATGTGCTCCTCTGTGCTTCCGCAGCATTTTGTGCTCCCCCTTGATGAGGCTGTCTCTCTCATAGGCTAGACACTCCTCAGAGACAGGACATTATATTCCCAGTGTCCATCGGAGGAGGCAGCCAGGTCTGGGGGTTGTAAACAGAAAGAGCTGAGACAATGAACAATCTTGGACAATTATTTTAAAGTACCAGCCTGGCACGTTCAAGCTCCTGTTTTGACTTACCTGGTCTTAACATTAAAAAGGACCTTAGAGACTGTCCAGTCACTAGTTTTCAACTGTGCTTCAAGAATTCCCAACAGTTCCTTAGACGAGGGGACCCTGGGAGCCTGGTCCTTAGCCCCAACTCAAATAGAGAAGCAGTGTTTCATTTGCTGGTTTCCCATAAGCTATCATTTGAAGAAACAATTTCCAAGAAAGACTGAAAAAAAACCCTGATCTAGTTTAACCTCCCACCCATCACAGTAGCCCTCTCGTAAGCATCCCCAAGCCATCAGGCAACTGTTTGAAAACTCCCAGGGCCTGGGAGCTCTCTACCGTGCCAGCTGACCTGCTCCAAGACAGCTTTGAGTGATAGGAAGTTCTTCCCCATCCTGCACTGAAATCTACCACCTCTCACTCCCTTCACTGGACTTCATTCTGCCCTCCATAGTTGGAGCTTCCCAGAAAAGTCTGTTCACTTTTCTACCTCCTGTGGATGTGGTAAGCTCTCAAGTTGTCTTGGAGTCTTGTCAGCAGATTAAACAACCTTCTGTCTTTCCTTATATGACCCAAAACCCCAGCCTATGCTTCTAGACAGGCTAACACTGGTATCTGCCTCACAGTAGAGGCCTGGAGTTGAGCCCGAGATAGCCTTGTAGGTGACCAGAGTGCATTTAGGATGGTAGTCTTTTGGGAGTTGGCATGACCCACCCTGCAGCCATCTCCCCACGTTTCCACTCACTAAGGTCACCTTACTGATTCCTCCACCTTGCCCTTTCCTTACCCTCATCCCCACTCCTACCCTCAGCCGTCTTCCCATGACCTGCTGTCAAACATGGCTTTTCCTACCTTGAATTCTTGACTTTGGGGCCTCTGCATTTATCCTTATTTCATTTCATTTGGTGGGTTTCAGCCTAGTCATCTCATCATATCCTGACTTGAATCTTGACTCTGTTGCCCGGAACCTGTGTCCCTCCCAATAGAGGTAATAGAGATAATGCTTTTCTTGGTTCACTTCTGTATCAGCCATGGCAGTGATCAGAGGTAAGTGGTATCCCCTCAAGCATCTCACTTACCATCACGCCCCCCCTCCACACACACAAACACACACACACACAAATCTTTGCCTTGGTTTGAAACATCACTACTGGGTCATGTTTGACTTTTGGTCCACTATGATCCCCAGATCACTTTTGTTGTTACTGTTCCAACATTCATGATTTAGCATGAATCCCCCTGCCTTGCATTCTTATTTCTTCAACCCAATTTAGTCTCCCATTGTGGCCTTGCCTCTGGACAGATAGGACGTAGCTGACAGACCTTATATTTTGACATTGATTTTGCCAGGGGAAGGAAGGGAGCAGAGAGGTGTTTTGCCGAGCCTCACTTGGCATGACTCCCAACAGACTCTGAGATGTCTGCTTCCATTACCTACAATTTTTCCATTTTATCTTTTCCAATAATACTACAAGAATAACGTTACTCCCATTTTACAAAGGAAGATACTGTGGAGATGGCATCGTAGATGTTAAGAGTAAGGTCTAAATTAGAATCCCAGCTCTGCCTTTGGACAAGTTACTCAATCTCTCTGAGCCTTTGTGTTCTCATCTGTGAATAAAAAAAAATAATAGCTCTATCTAAAGTAGTCCTATAAAAAAAATAAAAGTTAAGAAAGGGATTGGGCCGGCCGGATGGCGTGATGGTTAAGAACTGGCTTGGGACACCAGAGGGCCACAGTACGGATCCCACATATGAGGGCCAGTGACACTGCCCTCTACAGCTAAGATGCTGAACAACAGCTCAACCTGGAGCTGGGCTGCCATGAGTCGCCGGCGATTGCATAGGCTGCAGCCCCTGTGGCAGTGGGTTGCCATGGGCTACCGTGTGTAGCCAGCAGCCAGCGTGAACAGCCAGCAGCCGCAGTGAGCGGCCGTCCAGAAGCCGGCGACTGATGTGCCTCGCCTGGGAAGAGCGCAATGATGGTGCCAACTTGGGCCAGTGAAGCAACGTCCTCCACAACTAGACTGAAGACCAAAACGACAGCAACTTGTCTGTTCCCCTTCCCCTAATTCCCCAGTGCTGTTCCCATCACCCAATTCCCCAATTAAAAAAAAAAAAAAACACCAACAAACAAGCAAAAAAAAAAATTTTTTAAAAAAAAAAGGACTAAATTATATCGTAGATGTAATGTGCTTAGCCCTATGCTTCATGCATGATAAAAGTGCAAAAACAGTACTGCTGGGTTAAGTACTTTATCTTTTCAAGGCACAGTCCTGCAAGAGGAGGTGGGACCTTCTGCTTTTAGAAAATAGATCTTCTAGAACATAGACCTACTTCTAGAGCACATGTCTCTGTTGTGTTTTTCCTGCACTATGTTGCCATTTTCAGAAATTCTTTCCCAAGAATTGAAAGAGCCTTGAGCAATAGCCATCATGCCAGAGAGCATGGCACTAGGAATTTGGGAATCTCAAGGCTGGGTGCACACACTGGTGGGTAGGAGCAAGGCAGGGAAGGTGGGGGTAAACCCAGACCAGAGTATACAGGTTGGAGTGACCATTCTCTCTCCTTAGTCGCCAGCTGGCTAGATCCAGTGCCCACACCTGGGCAAGGGGAGTGAAGGAGGAGTGAGGCCAGGCAACTAGGCAGAGCCAGAGCCTGGCAGCTGACATCTGGGGTCAGGAGCCAGGTGACACTTGGAGTTCCAGGCCAAAGTGCAGGGCCTGCCTGATTATCTGTGGATGACTTATCTGAGACCAAGTTACTACTGAGTACAGACCTCTACTTATTAAATTCCTTATCAACTCATTAAACATAAGAGTTTACAGCTTAGAAAGACCAAAGCCTATAATTTTCCCACCTGGCTGAGCATCAGAAACACCTGGAGAACTTTGGTCAAAGATGTCGATTCTTAGGCCCCACCACTGAAATGTGGATTCTTTTGGCCTAGGGTGGGGCCTGGGAAACTTTATTAAAAAAATTTTTCTCTGGGTAATTCTGAGATTTAGCCTGGCTTGGGAACCCCTGCAATAAGTTAGTGATTTTATACCTGAGGAAAAAGGCCCCAAAACAGGCGAAATGACTTCCTCAATGTCTCACAAGGTGTTGGTAGCAACATTCCTTCTACTTATTTGTGGCAGATGTTCTCAGCACGTTGGTCCCAGGCAACCCAACTGAAAGATATCTGAAAAGCAAGGGTTTGATTATTGTCTGCTTCTAGGGAAGGCTTCTGGGATGAGACTAGCTGTTTTTAAGCATATCTCGGGTGAGGACCTGGAGGGACAAGAAAGGAAAGCAGGGCCTTCCCAGACTCTCGGAGTCCAGATGGCTTCCTTGTTTGATTGTGAGAGCTGAGAATTCCCCAGGCTCATGACCCTGGGGCCAAATGCTGGATTACCTGTTGCCCTGGATTATCTGTGCCTGACCCCTGAAGCTGCATGGAAAATTGTGTGTTGCCTGGGTAGCTGAAGCTCTCCAGCCATCCTGTGTGCTTTTGTTCTCGGCTCTTGGTGAGGAGGAGAAGGGGATGATGTATGGAGGGTGGGGAAGGCAGCAGGTGGAGGACGGATGGGAGCTCAGCTGCAGAGCTCGGCCAGGAGACTCACACCCCTTTGGAGCTGGGATTGATTGGCGGACCTTTCTTGCCAGTCTCAGTTTGCTTTAACCAGCAGCCTGCACTGTGTCCTCTGGATGTCCCTGTGGAGAGAGAACTGCTGTCAAGGTCAGAGAAGCTCTGAATATCTCAGTGGCGGTCTACCATGTGCCTTCTTCCCAGAGTGACCACTCTAGAAACCAAGTGACCCTCAGATAGCCTTCTGTTTCCTGACCCTTCTCCTCTCTGTACTTGGTCTGTTTCTCCTTTTCTACCATCAGCTCACACTAAAGGACTTTATTTCTTGGGTGCTATCTATACGACGTGTGGAATATGACCTGCCCCAGCAGATTTTGCAAGGGTATCAAAAGAGTGAGCAAAAAATCTAAGGTGGTGTCAAGGTTACTGAGTATGGTCAGTGAACTTAATGCTGTTAATTGCTTTAACATGGATCCAGGCACAAATGTCTGCGTTATTATCCACTTTCCCAGGAGAACGTTTTTAGAAACGTGTCTAGCCCTCTTTCAAACTGATTTGTTCTCCTTTCCCTAATTTACCGAGTGAGTCATATGAGATAGCTCTTAAACAGTACATCTGTTAAGTGCGTAGGCAATGTGGGGAAGGGGGTGGACCTATGATTAGAATTAGGAGGCCTGGGTTTGAGTCCCAGCTCTGATGCTATCAGGCTATGCTTCTTGGCCAAGTCATTTCACCTTTTGAAGCCAATACTCACCTCCCAGGTTGTTGCAGGGCTCAAAAAATTACCAAAGTGGTGAAAGCACTTTGTAAACCAGAAAGTTCCTTACAATTGTCAGTTGTTGCTAGTGTCCCATGGGAGGAGGTAAAATAAACACTAGCCCATTTTTCAGGGTTTACAGTCCAAAGGGGAAGACAAAAATCCCACAGGCTTAACCAAGGAGCATTATCTGCAAAGTATTAAAACTTTCTGTGCCAAGGGCTCCCCCCTGAGGAGGGTTGGTTCCAGGCAGCTGGTGTAAATGCACGTAGACTTCTTGAAAGAGAAGAGCACACCCTTAGTTCTCTTAGCCTTGGACAAAGCTACGCTCCTAGAGCTGCTTCTCGAAAAAGCCCCATGACAAGCTGGATAACAAGTGGAGGAAATTACAGGCTATACTTGCTACGGAATCCAGACTCTAGGGATAGTGTGAATCTCCTAGAAGTGGACCCCATCCACACTCAAATTGCTGCTTCCTGGCTGGGGGGGTGGGGGGGACACAATTTTCCCACCAACAGGAAACAAAGCCAAGATGGGATCTAGGGGTTCTCCCAGAAGAGCTGCAGGGCAGAGTTTGAGGTGTCATCCTAACATGGCCAAGGCCTTCTTCTCCCTTAGGGGAACTGTCTTTCTTTCTTGCACCTCCGTCCCTCCCTCTGGAGAGATGGACAACTTAACAGCTCTAGAAAGACAAACTTTCCTCCCTCCCAGGATTGATAAGAGGAAGAAATGAGAAAACATATCTCAAGCACAGATATATAGAAGACTTTATACTGTCTATGAAAGGTTTTTATTATCATTACTTACCTTTGGGCTTTTCCTTTCCCTCTCTGTGCTTCGGTTTTTCCATGTACTTTGAGATTAGAATGATAGCCAAGGGCCCTTCCCCTTTAAGAGCCACCCCTCCCTGACCTGTTGTTCTTTAATGATCTTCTGCAGCCTCAGCCTAATGAGCTACGAAGTGGGACACCTGTGCCTGGTGGAAATTCCTCAAAAGATTGAGATCATTGTCATCACCCACAAATCAAGGGTGAAGTCTGCACCTGGCCCAAATATAGTGCCTGACATCTAATGAGCCCTCAGTAAATACTTACGGAATAAATGAATGAACAAATGAATGAAACAGATGCGCTGTTTCCACCTCACCATGCTGTCTTTCTAAAATGTTAAATCTATGCTAATTTACTACTACTATTATTGGAAGACATCGCCTCAGCTCTCTGGGAAGTCCCCCGTTTTTGCTTCATCCCACAGATAATACGGGGACCAGGAAGAAGTTTTCTTAGTCTATTCAAGTTGCTATAACTGAATATCATAGCTAGGGTGGCTTATAAACAGTAGAAGTTTCTTGCTCACAGTTCTGGAGGCTGGGAAATCCAAGAGCAAGGCACCTAAAGAGCCAGTGTCTGGTGAAGATCTGCTTCCTGGCTCATAGATGGCCATTCTCCCTGTGCCCTCACATGGTAGAGAGGGAGAGGAGCTCTCCGTGGTTTCTTTTATAAGAGCGCTAGTCCCACCACGAGGGCTCCTACCATCATGACCCCATCACTTCCCAAAGGCCCCACCTCCAAACACCATCACATTGGACATTAAGTTTCACCATATGAATTTCGGGGGACACAAACATTCCGCCTACAGCAGAGATTCCAAACCTTAGTCTTCTGCATAAATATCACTGGGGACCTTGCTAAACAGCTTCCTGCACCTACCCCAGAGATACTGAAACAAAGTTGCTATAAGAGAGGCCTTGCCTTTCGTGTGTCTCGTTTTTTAAACTTTCTGTTTTTGAAATTTTCAAACATATACAAATGCGGAACCAATAGTATAATGAACCCCAATTCCCTATCATCCAACATAAAAAGTTTTCAAAATTTATTTTTAAATTGTTTTAGGCTCACATAGAAGTTTCAGAAATAATACAGACAGTTCCCATGTACCCTTCATGCAGCTTCTCCCAGCGGTAACATCCTACATAACTATGGTATAATTATTAAAATCAGGAAATTGACAGTAGCACAATAATATTCAAATTACAGACTTTATTTGGATTTTACCAGTTTTTATATACAGTCACTTTTATTTTTTCCTTTTGCTTATAGTCCTATGATATTTTATTACATGTGTAGGTTTGTTTGTAGAACCATAATCAGGATACGGAACTGTCACCCAGAGAAAGTCCCTTGTGTTATATAATCAAACCGTCCTCCTCAACCCTAACTCCTGGCAACCACTGATCTGCTCTCCGTTACTACAATTTTGTCATTATGAGAACATATGTAATGGAATCATATAGTATGTCACCTTTTAAGATTGAATTCTTTTTCACTGAACATAATGCCTTTGAAGTCCATGCAAGTTATTACAAGTCTCAAAAGCTGGTTTGTGGGGCAGCACCCAAAAAAATACTGGCCACAGCCTTCTACTGTTTACAAGGACTATCACATCTGATCCTCACAGCTCTTCTGTGGGGCATGTATTGTTGTTGTTGTTGTTTCTGTTTTACAGATGGGGAAATAGACTCAGAGGAAATAAATGTCTTGTCCAAGGCCACACCACACAAAAGTTTAATGTACGTCCTTTTCAACCTTGTCTTTTTCAAACTAAAGGAAGTCTAACCTCAATTCCTTTTACTGCAGTAAGAGTATCCTGTGCCTTTTCATCAATGTGCCAGGATGAAGGACACTGCCTTCTGGCCAGGAAGGGGCAGAAGCTAAACTAGAAACTTTTTCTTGGGAGTTTTAGGAGAAGGAGGGCCTCATCAGGCTACAGGAGTTTCCAGAAGCCTGGTGGGATGAGCTGGGGGTGCTGTAGCTCATTCTGAGAGGAGTATGGGAATGTGGAAACTTGCTTGGCATAGGAAGGGCTGGGGAGACTCTGGAAGAGGCTACTCTATATCAGTGGAGTCACTGGGTACAGGCCCACAGGGGCCAGAGCAGGAAGCTGGTCCTGATAGGCGCTTGCAATGATATGGCTGGAAGATGCTTTGTGATGCAGATGGGGAAAGTTGAGGCCCAAAGAGGGGCAGAAGCTTTCCCAGAAATACACAGCAAGGCAGGAGCCCAGGTCTGGATACCACCCTACTGCACTTGGAGCTCCCATCAAGGTGTCGTGTTCCCAGACTGTGCAGTGGAGAAGGGTCCGACCTCAACTAAGTCCTCAATGGCTCCCTCCAAGCTTCAGAGACAGGGCTGTATATGAGCCATTTATCATAGTCAGGACACAGTGGGAGGGAACAGTGTCTGTCCTGTGTAGGTGTGCAGTGCTGTCGGGTTACAGTGTGCCATCAAAAAAGACAGAGGTAGTCAAGGTCACACAGCTAATATGTGGTAAAGCCAGGAGGACCATGTTCTCCTAGGTCTTCACAGCCCCAGCAGAGCCTCCTGGAACACAGTCTGTCTAGCCCAGACTGAGAGCCACAGGAAGAGGCTATAGGTGTTTAAGGGATCTGGGCTATCTCTGGCTTCTCCCAACCCTTCAATCTGTCGGCTGGTATTGTGGGAGACACCCAGGGCTCCTTGGGTGAGCTGGGAACTTCTGAAGTTCCTTCCAAGTGGATCAGCTATATTTCCCACAATGTAAGATTCTGTGCTGTTCACTCTTCCCAGGCAAACTCCTGCCCATCCTATAAAACCCAGCTCGAGGTACAGCAAATGACCATGTACAAAGCCACAGAGGGAGTCACATCACATTCCAAAGAATCTTACAGACCATGATCTCCAACCACAATGCTATATAATTAGAAGTCAACAAGAAAAACATAAACCTCCCATAGGCTGAGAAACTAAAAAACACACTTCTAAATCATCCATGGGTTAAAGAGGAAATGACAATGAAATTATGAAATATTTAGAACTGAATGATAAGGAAAGCACAAGCAGTTTTTATTTCCTCTGTAAGCCAAAGTCCCTGAGCCCACATGCCAAGTACGTTCTGTTGTCCCCCCAGATGCACTCTCCACCCTCCTCCACCAGCTCTAGGCCTCAGGAGCTCAACCTCTGTGTGTTTCATCAACAGGTTCCCTGTCCTTGGCTTCAAGAGTAGGGGTCTGCCAATGGGGAAACCTGGCCAGAGATCAGAGGGAGGGAGGAGAGAGAGGCCCCTTTAGACCCCAAGTCCTGCGCAGAACGATTGCTGTGGGCTAGGTGTGCCCCTCAAGGTCAGGCCACGGTTTCATTCAGTAGCCCCCTCCTCATAGCTCCCACTTTGACCACTCCCTCTCAGCACCCCTGCAGCTAGGGGTGACAGCTGCAGCCTAGGGTAGACATTGAAGGGCTGCTTTTCCTAGCCCTTTGATAATACGCTATCTGTGTGGTTGCTCTGCAGCCTGACTACGCTTCTAAATAGTGCCTTCTTTAAAACTCTCCTCAAAGTGCCCAGTTTGGGTGTTCCACATGTTTCCTACAATTAACCCCACTCTCACAAAGTGTTCCCCATCAATCCGCAACTGTGTTCTCACTTCTGGGTGACTGAGCTCTGACCTTGTGTTGTCTGTGTGTGTTGTCCCCCCTGTTGACCTGTCGTCAACTGAGGTCAGGGACTGGGGCCGCTTCATCATCTGCCACCCTGCTCTCAGTGCAGAGTCACGCCTAATACAGGACACTGATTGATAGCAAACAAATGAAAGACTAGGGTTGAATTCCTTCCGCATATACTAGAGCACACAAATGTTTATAAGGGATCTGAAGCAGAGTTAAGACCCATACGGGGGGGGGCGGGGGGGGAGAACTTTAGACTGGGGCAAAAACAAGTGCTCAACGAAAGAATCCTTCAGATTTCAGTGTGTTCTTGTGCCATCGAGCAAACAGAAGATCCAGACACAAGGGGAGCCCAGTGAGCATCTGTGCCAGAGTCAATGCCCTCCTGCAGCCTCTAGCTCTCCCTTACTCATGCCTGCTCACCTCCTGTACCCCTCCAGGGTGACTTCCGCAGCCCATCCGGCTGACTTGGCCCTCCTACCCTAGAAGGGCCAAACTTGCCTCCCTTCTCAGGACAGATCTAACCACCTGGTCCCTGGCCCCAGGCCCCACAGTGTGCATTGGGTGCTGGTGTGGGATATCTGTCTGCCCTTAGGAGAGGAGCCCAAGTAGAAAAGTAAGGAGAGTGGATCAGGTCTTGAAGGGTTTGGATTTGGTTGGAAGGAAGGAGGGAAAGAAGCTATTCCAAAATGGGAACAGCTGGAACAAATGTCTGTCAGTGGGAAATGGGGTGACTTCAGGTGAGCAATGAGGAGAATCAGCCCAGTCCGAGCAAGGACCTCAGCCTGTCGGGGGAGGTGAAAGTCTGTGGTTTGACCACTCCTCAGGGCTAGTCCTTTCAGTGCTGGAGTGAGTGACTCATTCATTCATTCATTCATTCAGCAAATGGGTATTAAGTACCTTCTATGTGCCAGGCACTATGCCAGGAGCTAAGGGTATGGAAGTATATAGGCAGGCCTGATCTCTTATTGAGCTCGGGCACAAGTGAGACACACGTGATTTTGGGAGGGCAAGAAAACCACCATTATCTAGCAGTTCTTTTGTTTCTGCCCCAGACAGAAGCTAAGCTTGTCCCCATTTCACAGTTGAGAAAGCTGAGGCTGCCTCCTTGGTAGAAGCCCAAGCAGACACTGAAAGGACCAGCTAGTCCTTTGCCCAACGGGAAAGTTAGGAGCACAATATAGACTTTCCCGAGAGGCGACAGTGAGTGTGTCTGCGCATTGGTTGGGAGGGAGGGGGATCCCCAGGGGGAGGGGGGTCCCCATTCCCCGCCCCCTCCCCGCCCTCTGGCCGCAGCGTGGCGGAGCCCCGGAGGGCGGGGGCGGAGCTGGCGTCGCTCTGGGGGCGGGAGGGCCACCGCGGCCCGGCAGGGCAGGCAGGCGGGCAGGCGAGAGAACCCTCAGAGCAGGACGACCGGCAAAAGCAGGCGACCCAGCGCCCTGGAGATGTGACCCGTGACCAAACGAGGACTTCGTTCACCCACCGAGGCAGACCCCGTGAGTGAGCGCCGCGCCCCACGCGCCCCAGCCGCGCACACCGCCCAGCTTTGCTTCCACTTTCATTTCTTCGGCTGTCCCGGCGTGGCGCCATCCGGAGGCGATCTCTGCCTGAAGGCAGGCTGACCAGTGCTCGGACTGGGGTCCCAGGCTCAGAGAGGCGAAAGTCGAGATTGGGGG
>NW_017732093.1:712553-739893 GCF_001890085.2 Hipposideros armiger | reverse complement strand
CCACACCCCCCACCCCGACATCGCACAGCCCTAGGCTGGATTCTGGGTTCAAACTGGGGCCAGCCCCTGACCAAGATTCTGGGCCGGGCCTGGAGAATGGCAGGTGTGGCCCTGACAGGGGACAAAGTGTCAGAAACTGTCAGGGTCACTCAGTGGTCTTCATTTGGGAAGCCCAGATGCCCAGCCAGGGTGTGAGCGATCACTGGCTACCTTAGGTATAAAAGGACACCCAGAGTTAGGAAACAGGCTAAGAGGGGGGATGGCCATGGTTCAAGGAGGAAACAAAGGTTCTGTGAGGGATAGATACTCAGGAAGGGCATGGGAGTGGGAAGTGAAGAGGGACATGTGACATGGATAGAAGGGCACCTATCAACCCCATCCCCCCACACCCGCCCCAAACTTACATTTTCCTGGGAAAAGACCCAGGCCTTGAAATTCTACAGCAAGAAGGTCAGACCGTAGCTCACTGGTGAGGACACCCAAGTTACTGCGGGTACAGTGGGGAGACTCAGCATGCTGGAGGGACAGAAATTAGCTTGGCCTAATTGGTGGGAAGATGTTTCCCCTCTCCTGCCTTTCCCCTTATCTCCACCAGACCAGCTACCAGCCAGTACAGGAAGATGGTTTTTTACTCTTGTCATGGGCTGAGCCCTATCTTATCCCAGTTCCCAGTTCTACCATTGGAGATACCCTGCCTGTAACTTGCTATGTGAACGCAGGCTCCTCAAGTGCCCTTTCTGGGCCTCAGTATCCCCATCTGTACAAGTGGGTTGGGCCAGTTGGTTTCTCAGAGCTATTTCAACCCTAAGATTCTTGATTCTAAGCTTACCTTAAAGTCTGAGCATCAACTATGTGCCAGGCCCTGATCTAGGCTGTGGGATGGGGAGGGTGGAGACACCAATGGCCAAAGCCTCCACCCAGGAAAAAAGAGAGGGGGCTGCGGGAGGAAGTAGCATTTAAACTGACCATGTGTAGTCAAGCAAAGGGACCAGTGTAAGAAAACACACAGAGGCAGGAAAGGGGCGTCCAGGGGTGGGGGGTGGGGGCCGGTGCTGTCCAGGGAGCAGCAAGAAGCCTAGGGTGGTTGATGTCGGGAAGGGAGGCAGGAAAGGTATGGTGAGGTGTTGACTACCAGGGTGAGGGTCTCTTGGTAACTGTCAGTAAAGGGGCTGTGAGAAGGTGCAGAGTCAAGAACCCCACCTAAGTGCAATGGGAGTGATTTTGGAAGCACCTGCCCCAAGCAGAGTTTAGAATGCAGACAGCAAGTGGCGTGTGGACGTTTCCTCCTCTTGAGTCAGGAAGCTCAGATCCCACAGTGGGGACGTCTTTGGGTGAGAAAGCAAGGGGCAGGGAATGGATGAGATGACCTGCCATATCTTTGAGGTTTTTTTCAAGAAGGTAAGATCCTGCTGGGAGACCTGCCTCTACTCTCCAAACCCCTCTCATTTTACTTGACTGTCCCCCATCCTGACTTGCCTGTTGTGGGTTCAAGGAAGAACGCCTGTTCCGAACTTCTCCACTAGCTTCAATTCTTGTCTGGCGGGATACTTCCATCAACCCATATGTACTGTGCCTTTGGTTGCACCCAATTGTCTCCTTGTTCCCATTCTCTTTCCCCAATCCTGTCCCATTACTAGAAACAAGAGAAAGGAAAATGCTCCAGTGTCAGCTCTGAGGTCAGTGTCAGGCTTTGTGGCTGTATTCAAGCCTCAGTCTAGGGCTAGAGTCAGGACTCCCATTGACCAGGTCAGGGCCGGGTCAGAGTTCAGCCTGGAGGCAGAGCTCTGTGCTTAGCCTATACTCAGCCGTAGAGCCTGGTCTGGGGTCAGAGTCAGTGCTTGGTTTGTGGCTAAATTCCAATCTTAGCAGATACCTGGGTCTGCATTTCCCAAGAGCTCACACACTCACAGGGGAGACGAGGTGACTACCCTGAGAGTCCCAGAAACGTGGCCTGTATTGGTATGACCCAGGAAGCTGCATGGGCCAAATTCATGCCTGTTACAGGAGCCACCCAGCCATGGTGGAGCTGGGTCTAGAACTCCTGCTCCAAGCCTGGGGTTCTGATTGCTGTCCCCAAAGTCTGTTCTGAGTCTGGGATCCTTTAGCCCTAAGAAGCAAAGCAAATTCACCTGAATTCTAGATGAGCCCAGCTGGGTGAATCTGACTACATTCTCCTACTCCCAGTACTAGACAAATAGTGGGTGCTCTAGGGAGGTCTACTGAGTGTCAGGTGCAGGGGAAGGGGCCAGTGGCTTATTGGGGTTTGGGGCTGAAGAGGACTGTCTTGGGGGGAAGAATTTTCAGCCACTGTTGGAGGCATCCTTCTAGACCTGCCACCTCCCCCTCTCCTCCAATGCCTGCAGCCACACTCAGAGGCCGCCCAGCTAGCCATATGAGGGCCCTTTCCTCTTCCATAGTAATAAAAGGAAAGGACATTTTTGGTAGAAAAGTCCCTTCTGTTCCCTGGGAATCCCCGGTGGCCGGATGGACTACGGGATATCCCAGAGGAAGCCAAAGGCAGGGGCCCTCCCCCTACCCCCAGCACAATGCAGCCAGGCTCTCCCACGCTGCAGCAGCTGGCCTCTGGGGCCCCCAGACATCATATCACCCAGGCCCCTGCCTCCTGGCGTGCCTGCAGGAAGCCTCTGCTACCTCTCTACTGGTCAACAGCAAGTCGAGGAGCACCTGTTTGGAGCCAAGGCCTAGCCCTCTGTGAGATGCAATGAATGTAGAGGGCCAGGGTGCTTGGCAGGGGGAACAAGATGGGAGGGCTGTGGGTGCTTGGCAGGGGGAACTAGGGCAGCCTGGAAAGAGGGCAGGGATGCTGGACCCAGGGGATCTTGGAGGATTTAGAATCCAGGCAGAGGCTACAGAGTTGGGTCAAAAGCAGAGAGGTGAGAGTCAAAAGCTGAGAGGTGAGAGGGAAATGATGTTGGGAAGTCAAAGCCCATTTGATAAGGCCCTGACCACCATGTTTCCCGTGCCCTTGGCCCTGGCAGAGCATCCTCAGGTCTTGCCCCTGGACACCTGGCCCTCAGCCCAGCCTGGCCATGGCGTTGTGCCTGAAGCAGGTGTTTGCTAAAGACAAGACATTCCGGCCCCGGAAGCGCTTCGAGCCGGGCACACAGCGCTTTGAGCTGTATAAGAAGGCACAGGCATCACTCAAGTCGGGCCTGGACCTTCGCAGTGTAGTGAGGCTGCCACCAGGTGAGAACATCGACGACTGGATCGCCGTGCATGTGGTGGACTTCTTCAACCGCATCAACCTCATCTACGGCACCATGGCCGAGCGCTGCAACGAGACCAGCTGCCCCGTGATGGCTGGAGGGCCACGCTACGAGTACCGCTGGCAGGACGAGCGTCAGTACCGGCGGCCAGCCAAGCTGTCGGCACCACGCTACATGGCCTTGCTCATGGACTGGATTGAGAGCCTCATCAACGATGAGGATGTCTTTCCCACTCGTGTTGGTGAGTGCCACCTGGCAGGCACGTCAGGCCTGGCCAGGGAGGGAGGGCATCACCAGAGCCCATTTCACAGATGAGGCATTTAGTTTGATATAGCAATTCTGTTGAGGGGGGCTGGTAATTTTCATCCCCATTTTGTAGACAAGGAAACTGAGGCTCAGAGAGGTTTAATGTCTGCTCAAGATCAGGCATCTTGGGCTAGGACTGCCTGAATCCCAGTTTGGGGCTCTTCTTAACTGAAGCTTGAGTGCCCCTCCAGAAACCATCCTGGCAAGACCACTGTGCTTCTCAGAATTCCCAGGAGAGGTTGCCTCAAGGTGCTCCTAGCAGGTCGCCCTGCTTGGGCTGATCTGACTCGTGACCTTCTGGGAGTTCCCGCTGTCTCCTAGCCCCAGAAAGGGAAGGGAGTAGGGATTGAGTGGGCCAGATGGTACCTCCACCTCAAGAGACTCCGAGGGCAGTATTCGCCCTTGTCAGGCCCAAGCCACGGAGCCTTTTGTTATCCCATCCGGGCAGCCTGGTTGGGTGAGGGTAGGGAGGGGAGATGAGTGATGTCACCCTGGCCCTGCTCCCCCACCCAAGGGCAGCAAGAGGGGGTGTTGGCCCAGGAGCTGAGCAGGCATGGCACTGTGTTCATCACAGTAGACCCACCCCCACCTGGCCTCATGTTTGTTCCTGTTGAGGCATTGGGAATCAGAGATGGGTGGGGCAGGGTGGTCAAGCCCAGAGGGCAGAAGTCTGAATGCTGAGGGAAGCTGAGTACTGAGTCACAATTCAATGCCCATGGCCCCTCCCCAGCTGGTGGCCTGCCATTTACTGCACTATCATGCCCAACAATGGGTATCTTCATTTAACATGGGAGGAAACTAAGGCCAAGAGAGGGACAGTGCACTGAATCAGGAGGGATTCAGAACTACAGCTCAGGTCTCTTGAGGCCCGAACCCCAAGTCTAGATGGGCAGGACAGGTCTGAGGGACCTGAGCTGGGCTCACAGGGAGGCAGGTCTCAACCCCTGAGAGCAGTGAGGAAGGGGAAGGGCTCGATGGAGTGGGGTGGGCCAGTGTGGGCCTGTGTCTGGGCTCTATTTCCTCCGAGCCTTAATCCCCAGGCCTGTGAGACTACAGGTATCTTTAGCCTTTACCCTGAGATGACTCTGCCGCTGCAGAGAAGAGGGCATGGCCACCAAGATCTCCACCCTGAGCGTGGGGGACTGTGCAAAATTGTGCCATTTTCACAGGTCCTAGAGCTTCTCGCATGCAGGGTCTATGGCATTTATCTCAGAGGGGTGCTATAGGGCGGTACAAAGAGGATTTGAGTCCTGCCTCCAGTCCGTACTAATGAATAGTTCTGTGGCCTTGAGCAAGTGGCTCCATCTTTATCTGCCTCCATTTTATCACATCTAGAATGGCTATCCTACCCATTATCATACCAGGCAAAAGGTACAAAGGGCCCAGCACAGGGCCTGGCTCACAGATGGAAGTGCGTTATTGAAGATTTGAAGGAATGAGAGATATCTGCACTAGTTCTTAAAGACTTAGTAATTCTCAGGATTGGGGTTCTCGGGCCCTGTTGTGTGAATGTTGCAAAGAGGAAGGAATCAGGATGGGGCTGGAGAGGGATGTCAGGATCATGAAAGGCCTTGAGCAGGCACCATGCTGGGAAGTTAGGACTTAATCACAAAGGCCCATGGTTTAAAAAATGAACCCCAGGTATTGATGAACTCCCCTTGGAATTGTATCCAGGGGTGTCATGTGACAGCACCTACAGATGCACATATTTCTGGGGACAGTTTGGGTATCACTTTCATCATAGTCTAAGAACGGTTAGTCAGTTCCCCCAACCAGGTGTCAGAGTCCTGCTCAGGGTGATGGGAAAATATAAAAGATGATTTGTATTTCAGTAGGGGAGAGGCACAGTCAGATGTGTGCTTCATTATAAAGGGAAGTATGGGGCTGGCAGAGTGGCTCTGTCAGTTAAGAGTGCGAGCTCTGAACAACAGGGTTACCAGTTCGATTCCCACATGGGCCAATGAGCTGCACCTGAGCTGAGCTGTCGCTTAGCTGCCAACAGGTGGCAGGATGGCTCAGCTGGTGAGAACACGTGCGCCTAACAACAAGGTTGCCCGTTTGACTCTCCCATGGGATGGTAGGCTACGCCCACCCGCAACTAAGATTGAACATGGCACCTTGAGCTAAGTGGCTGTGAGCTGCCAACAGGCAGCCAGATGGCGACTGGACTTGGAGCTGAGCTAGCTGTGCTCTCCACGACTAAGACTGAAGGACAACAACTTGGCCGTTCCCCTTCCCCAATTCCCCAATAAAATCTTTCAGGGAAGTATGGGGGAAAGTGAAACACAATCTCTCGCTGTCTCCCACGGGGAAATGTGCAAGACCAGAGGCCTTTCTGGGTGAAAGCTGCCTGCGTGGGGGAGGGCAAGGTTGAGCAGAGTTTCATACCAGGATGCTGATCCCCCCACTTCTGCCCATCCTCGCCTCCCTAGGAGTCCCCTTTCCCAAGAACTTCCAGCAGGTCTGCACCAAGATCCTGACCCGCCTCTTCCGCGTCTTTGTCCATGTCTACATCCACCACTTCGACAGCATCCTCAGCATGGGGGCCGAGGCACATGTCAACACCTGCTACAAGCACTTCTACTACTTCATCCGAGAGTTCAGCCTGGTGGACCAGCGGGAGCTGGAGCCACTGGTGAGGCCAGGCCCTCATTGCCTTCCCCCACCAGGGCTAGCCTCTGCGTTTTCATATCCAAAGGCTACCTACTTTAAGAAAATTCAATTAGGGGAAGGCAATTGGCTTAACAATGATTCTATACTTTAATAGAGAATTCACTCAAGTGTCAATTTATAAACCCAGACCTGCAGGCTGGAGTTGGGGGGGGTGGAGGTGGGGGAGGGGAGGGATGGAAGGGGCCAGGTTGAGGCAGAACAGCCAGGCTCTATGTTTTGGGAAGGGGCCACCTGGCAGGTTGAGGTCTGACTGACCCCTCCCATCTTTTGTCTCTGCAGAGGGAGATGACAGAGCGGATCTGTCACTGAACCCAGGCCTGGACATTGTTGCCCATCAGATGGACCACCTGAACTAAACACAGAGTGGCTGGGGGAGGGGACACTTAGGAGTCTAATGGCAGAGGAACCTGAAGGCCCTGGGACACCTCCACATACCCAAAGCCCCTCGACTTCTGGTCCTCAAGAGCCTGCCCACGTATCCCCTGACTGCTTGTGAATGGAGAAGGAGAGAATTTAAAGGTGGGCAAATAGATGGAAAGGAAGAGCTAACCCTCCGACATGAAGTCTGGGGTAGGGTAGGCTAGAGGGTTTCTGCTCTAATATGTGACCCTTCCATGGTGGTTCCCAAGCTTACATGGGGAATTGTGGATATGGCGGAGGTGATGGCAAGAAAGGTACAAGAGAGTGAGCAGCCTGTGTGAGAGTACAAATGACTGTGTGTGTGTGTGTGTGTGTGTGTGTGTGTGTGTGTGTGTGTGTGATTTCATTGTGGAGTGTGTCTGTGAGAGCTAGCTGCCTTAGACCCTCCCTGGCACATTGTAGACCCTCATAAATGTTAGGTAAATGGATGGATGGATGGATGGATGGATGGATGGATGGATGGATGGATGGAACATTGAGGACCACATGGCTAGTGAATGGACTCTTCCAGGCTTGGAGAGCCCCCATCTTGCAAGTACCTGCCTCTTTCCAAACCATTCCTGAGACATTCCAGCTGTTTAGCTCTCAGAGCATAGCTATCCACAGAGAAACTGGGATGTTCATTCAGCAATCCGTTACTCAGCACCCCCATGCCCAGCCCTGTGCCCGGATCCACAAGTGGGGGAACTGAGGCAGGGATAGGGCCCTCCCCTCCCAGAGCCGCCACACTTGGGAGGCCAGAATGGAGAGCCAGAAAGGACCTGAGGATCATCCAGAGTCACTCACAGAATCCTCCATGTACATAGGAGGAAACTGAAGCCAGGAGGAGAGGAGGGAGAAGCTGTCCTCACAGCAAGGCTAAGTGGAGCTGGAGTAGAAACCAGGGGACCTGATCCCACCCAGGGCCTATGGATTGCTACATAGGGAAATGAGAAGCACGTGGAAAGAGGGTTTGACAGCCCCTCTCCAGAACACAACTGTTCCTGCTTTGAGCAAGGATTTCTAGCCTGATGCCAGAGTGCCCCACCTTCCCTCAGGTCTGGGGTTATCTGCTGAGCCAGGCCTCCAAAATCATGACCCTCTTCATGGTCCAGCAGCCGCCTGATCTCTGAGGCAGCAGATGGAGCTCCTGGGGCCTGCCAGCTGGACCTGGGGCTGCTGCCTTCAGAGAAGTTCCCAAGGGAAACACACTGGCCAGCAGCTTTGCCAGAAGCCCGGGATGGGGCAGGGGTGGGGGTTTTCAAGATTCCCCCAGGGAGGACTGCGGATTGGAAGATGGATTCTAGGCTGCGGCCGGTGCTGATTGCAGAGGTGGGTGGGGGTGGGGGTGGGGGGAATCTATTTTTGTGAAACAGAGGGAAGACTTTATTGTTATTTTTTGTAAAATAAAAGAGGCAAACTAAAGCTGCACTGGTGGGAAACTGTGGTCTGGGTGCCACATGGCTCCTGGGCAGGCTGTGGAAGGCACTGGGCCAAAATGGGGAGGCTTTTTGTCCGGAGATCCTGGACCATATGGAGAGCTGTTGGGTGTGGTCATATCTGGCCGAGCTCTCCAGGGTGGAGACACCAAGAATTCCCCAGGGCTCTGGGAATTCTGGACCCGGAATTCCTGGGCTAGGCTCGGAACCTAGGAGTGGGGAGGGCTGGCCCTTGCCTTTTGGGAGCTCAGTCTCTGGGGAGAGTCTTTCCATGCTTCGGTTCAGATCTCCTGGCACTGGCTATTCACACCTCACCCCTTTAATCTAGGTGGTTTATTGGAACTAATGGGTTAAGGAACAGGGCAGAAATACAGTCCTAACCCTAGGCACAGCTGATGAAGGCCTTCTCAAGAAAAGGCTGTTTGTCGGGTACCAGCTAGAGCTCAAAGTCGGGGTGGCAGCACATGGGTCTAACTCCTGAGCTTATTCCACAAGGAGACACTCGAGTCTCTTAGCTCAGGTCTTTCTCTCATCCCACTGCTCCTTACCTTCAAGCTTCCTAGATAAGCTGACAAACAGCTCAGTTCTAAAGAGTCAGCAAAGGCCTACCTAGAGCTCTCCCGTCTACCTGAGAAGGAGACAGCCTGACTTTATTCAGTGGCTCTCCTGGGAGGCAGAGGCCTAGGTTCCAGTCCCAACCCAGCCCCTGAGGTACTATGGTAGCCCGTTTCCCCTCCAGACCTCAATTTCCCCTGTTTCATGACCAGGAATGGGAATAAAGAAATGATTGATTCAAAGCTCCTTCAATACAATCTGTGGATCATTCACAATGATAACCATAGCTAATGCTATATATGTGTCAGGTACAGTTCTAAATTCTTGAATCAAGTTTGTCTTTGGCTAGCTGCCTGGCTCCCTTCTTGACTCCCAGTATCCCTCCTTTCATTGTTCTAGGATCTGTAAGGCCCTCCACTCTGCTGCCCCTTCTTCTGACTCACTAGAGGAGGCCCCTGTCCAGCACTCAGAAAGGTAGCTCTGCTTATACACCAATGACAGGTCCCTCACTCCCCTTCAATTACTGGACAGCTCAGACTCTTAGAAAATTCGGCTCGGCTCATAGTTGTTTTGAAATACACCATGGCAGTGAGGGTAGATTTATCTCAGAACTGTGGTCAAGGTCTGCACCTTACAAACCGTCACAAAATGGCTTTGAGAAATTCAAAGAGGGATGCTTAGAGAAGACTATACAGGGGTAGAGAGAAAGGAGGAGACAGAAGAGAGAGATGGGGCCTCAGCAACACAAGAGAAAAGAGCCCCCCATAGGGCAAAACTTGGCAGGAAAGGGTCCTGGGAGAGGCAACATATCAGGGGGAAAGGGACAGTTTGTTTGGGCAGCCAGGCTGTGGGAGGCTTTGTTTTCCTTTTGGCTCAGGATCTATAAAAATATTTGGAACAGGGAACAAGGAAGCAAGCCATTCTCCCCACCTTGGGGGAGAGCATCCACGATTGAGAAAAGGCTGCCCCACCACATTTGGCCCTCATGAACACTGAAGCCTCTTTTCTGAGGTTCCCTGCTGCCACTCCCACTCCCGAGAGCCTGAGAGCTGAGTGTTGTGTGCAGTGAAGGGAGCCACAAGCATGGCTGGAGTGCCACCTGATTTAGCAGAACCCTCCTTGAGTCCTTCCTCCTTTGAGTTCCCTAGAGCCCTCCTCTCTGGTGTTTAACTGAACTTGGTTGTCGTATGGGAACATAGCAATTTTGAGAATCCGGATTAGAACATAGGCCTGAGTGACTCAGAAGCAGCTGGCTATTGAGACATTCAGGGAAGAAAAGGGAACATGGACTCTGAGGACATGATGTTTGGGTAGGCCTGGAAGGTGGGAGAGGTCAGAACATACAAGGGCCTTTGGGTTGGACTGAAGGATTCTGGAAGTGACTGAATATATAATAGAAGCTTGGTAGAAGACCGCCCCCCTCTCCAGCCTTCACCCAGACTGGGAAATCTAGCAAAGCCCTGGATGTCTCGTCTCCTATATGTTCCAGACCTCCTTCCATCATACAGATGAGAAATTGAGCCCAGAAGGGGAAAAGGAAACAAATGTTGGGGGGGGCCGAGTGGCTCAGTTGGTTAAGAGCTCGCTCAAGAGCGAGCTCTGAGCAACAGGATCGCTGGGTTCGATTCCCGGCCCGAGCTGAGCTGCCGCTGAGCTGCCAACAGGTGGCAGGATGGCTCAGCTAAAAAAAAAAGGAAACAGATGTTTGTCAGTTAGATGATGGGAAATAAGTTCAAGAGGCTCTTTAGCATTGCTCACCAAACCCTCGAAAAGGCAGGGAAAGGATATTTACTTAGATTTCATAACGGAGGAAACACATTCAAGAGTCAGGACCTGAATCAGCACTCTTATTACCTCATCACACTTGGCATATTAACTTATTTGCAGTTGGTTTTCTCTAAGAAATGAACTTTTAAGTTATTTTGAACTACTGGGGGTAATGCTTTACTCAAGGATAAACTCTCATGGTGAAATTATAGACACCCAAACTTTTAAAGAAATTTTACAGAATTAGCACTCATATTAGAAAAGACTGGCAACATTTCCCCATATGTAAAAGGCATTTTAAAAATTCTTTCCTGGCATACAGAAGCTTTCGGTAAATGTTAATTACACATGCAGCTTCCGGGCCTCCTCCCTCCTGGCGCTTCCCTGGTTTCCCCACCTTCACTCAGAAGATAGCATCAAAGAAGTTAAGCCTCACCCTCTACCCAGCAATCTCCCCGCCCCTCTCTATCACGCCTGCGCAGTTTACTTAGCTCGCTCCACCGTCTTCCTGGGCGTAGCATCCAGGGCGCAGGCGCAAACCCGCCCCCTCACGCCCCTCTTCGGTCGGTCCCGCCCCTTCGGGTCTAATACCGCCTTTTCCGCGTTCTGGGCGTAGCGACCTGCCGGTGGGGGTACGCGCGACCGTTCCCCGCGTCGAGTCAGCTGAGGCAAAGAGGAGACAGCGAGGTATCCCTGCAAGTGAAATGTGATGGGCGGGGGGCGGCCTATGAGTGAGTCCTTGTGCCCAGGACGGAGAAGTCAAGGCCTTCAGAACGTCCCGAGGTCACGACGCGATTCTGCTACGGGGGGACAGCCCAAGGGGACGCTTCTTTAGGGCTCTCCTCAGGGTTCCGCCTGTTACCAGCTCAGGGCGCAGCGTGTGTCCCCTGTCGGGGCTCGGCCTGTGCTTAGTGTCGTGGCTTGGGTTGTGACAGGTGTCCGAGGTCGGAACTCAGTCTGGGACCAATTTGAGACTCATTCCCTATATGGCTGGGCCCAAGGCTCAGAGGCAGTCCAATATCATGATAGTTTTTCATGTGAGCAGTGTCGAGTGTATACTAGATACACTAGATGTACTACATTATTTTAAAGTTAACTGTTTTCATTTGAAAGCTCCTGACATGGGCGGGTCGCTGTACAGTGAGGAGAGAGAATAGTGTCGGGTGCAATCTCTTTCCTTAGGGAGTTTCCAGGCTACCAAATGGTCAGTAGCAGATCAGAGGCCGGCGTGGGTGACAGGAATGAAGTGTTGGAAGTGCTTGGCGTTGGGTCATTCCTGGGTTCAGATCTCACCTCTGCCACTTCCTGTTTGTGTGTCCTTGGGCAAGTCATTTCCCCTCTCAGAGCTTTAGTTTCTCCTGTATGAAAAAGGTATAGCAGGGTCATTGTGAAAGTTGAATAGGATTACATGTGTCACCTAGTATGGCACCTGTCATGAACTGGGTGCTGAATACACTTGGTATATGCAATGGGTGTAATTTATATGAACTAGGTCATTTTAGACTAGTGTACTTTAGCGAGGCCCTGGGAGAAGAGTTGAGGTGACCCAGGCCCTGAACCTTCAGTAGGACTTATAGGTGGAACTGATCTTACAGGATGGAAGGGAACTAATGCTTATTGCCCATTGCCCATATGCCAGGTGCCGGGCTGGGCAGTTGATATATATTGTCTCACTGGATCCTCAGCTATCAGCCAGGTACTTTCTACCCCACTATCCTTAGCTCCAGTACCTCTAAAGAAGGCTAGGCTGGAAGAGACCCTGGGTTGGGTTTTTATATGGACCTGGGCCAGCTAAAGACTTTGGTCTCCACTCTCCAACTTCTCCCACACCAGCTCTTCCCTTTCTGTGATCCTGAAGAATTATTGGGTTCTTGACTTTGCCTGGGAGGCCTATTACTCTAGTGCTCTAGAAGATTTTGATTGTTAGAGGCCTGGCAAGTGAGCATCTCTTAAAGTCAGATTGCATGAACTTGGGCTATTACAGAGAGAAGCCTTATGAGTGGTTGTTGGATTTCTGCACATGCTTCCAAAGTGCATGGGGTTTCCTGTTACATGGTCCCATAGTAATCTAATAACTTGATTCCTTTTACATCCTCTTCATGGATGCCCATATTATCTTCCTGAGATAGTGTTCTCATCATGTTATATCTCTGCTCAGAAACCTTAGCGGACCTCATTGCCTACTGTATATAGAGTTTGGACTCCTCAGCCTCATAGACAAGTTCCTCCATAATCTGTTCCCAAACCTCCCTCCTGTCCTGTTTCCGTTTGTTCTCCCAAACCTGCACCCTGTGCCCCAGTCAAAACAAACTACTTTTTGTTACTCAAACACTCCCTGCATTTTCCTTTGCTTGTGTTCCCTCCTCCTGGAGTTCCCTCCTCCTTCTTATCTTTCAAGGCCCATGTCTCATGTGGAACTTCTCTGATCCCCCTGCTACATTAGTTGCCCCCCTTCCCATCTTCTGTAGCAGAGGCCACACCTCAAACATAGCTCCGACCACAGTCTGCCTTGGAGTATATCAATCCATATGTACTCTGAGTACATTGGTGGCAAGGGACCATGTATGTTTCATCCCTCCTCTGCCTGGCACGTAGTAGGCCACTGCAGTGCTTGCTGTTGAATGAGTCATGTGACATTTTTTATTTACTTGCTTTGGTTTTTGTTTTATGAGCTTTCAGGTTCAGAATGGGCCTTTGTGTTTTTCCTTCTCTTTGTGCCTAAGGAGAGCCCTAGTGTAGATTGATTATGCCCTGATTACAGGCATCAAAGGCAAGAAAGAGAAGGAATTCTGCACAAGGCAGGATTCTTCATTGCTGTTCTTGTTTTCAGGTTCTTGTCTTGCCTTTGCTGTGAGTTTTGTTGGAAGGGAGGTGGTGCTCTGTTCAGGGACCTGCACTGAGTGTGATATAGTTCACAAAGGGGAAAGCGCACAGGTGGTTTACTAATCAATTGTCCTGCCCTTGGCCTTGGCCCTTTGCATCTGGGAATCAACAACTACACTTTCACATTTTTCCTTGCCAACAGCTTCAGCACATGGAACAGAAGGCTCTTTGCTGATCATAGAAAAACATACATCAATGGAGGTGGAAGGAGCTTGGGAACCATCTGGTTCTACCTCTTTAATTTTACAGATGGGGAAAGGCCCAGAGGGGAAAAGATTTGATCAAGATTGCACAAGGAATCAGTCAGTGGTGGAAATAATACAGGAAGTGAAAACTTCTGGCTCTTTGTTTTTTTCTAGTCTACTATATTGTTAACATAATATCTAACATTTATTGAGCACTTACTATGTGGCAGATAACTGTTTTAAGTGCTTTATGTGTATTTAAAACTGTATTTTATAGACTTAGAAACAGATAGGAAGAAATCTTTCAGATCTACTTTAAGATCCCACAACTCTTGGTTTTTAATATGGTTTTAATAGCAGTCACCTCCTAACCAAGGGGGTGGAACAGTTATCCAAAGAGCTTGCTCCCAGATCACCCTATCTCTGTGAGTGAGAGATTTCCTCCCAGCATTGTCTCCCTATAGCCTGGAGAAGTACCTTGAGAGGAATCCAGAGTGTGTTGAAAGAATGGTCAAAAGAATAAAGCAAGTCAACATGGGTATTAGTGGATCTTTAGAAACTGAATGTTTATCAAGTCAGACAGTAAATGCAGAGTTTTAGAATAAACTCAGTCTAGGATCTTTCTGTAAAGATCCCCAGTCAAGGGAGGCAAGATTCAATTCAATAAACACATATGGAGCTCTTGCTATGTGCAAAACACTACTACTAAGAAATACACACAGGAGAACTCCACGTTTCCTGCCCTCCTATAAGTAATTGTCTTCTCTGAGCCTTCTCCCTCCAGTGTAGTTGGGAAGGTAGAAAAGTACATAAATAACTGAAATCAGACTGACTATGGTAAATGTAATAAAGAATGTAAACAAAGTGGGAGTTTGGGAGAAGGAGAAATCAATCCCAACACGACCAAAGGGAGTCTAGAGGAGAATTCCTGAAGGTTGAAAATTTATGCTGGGCCTTGGAGGAAGTTAATTCCTGTGAGAAGGAGCAGTTTGAGCAGTGGTCTAGAGGTAGAAATGAACAGGTGTGTGTGTGTGTGTGTGTGTGTGTGTGTGTGTGTGTGTGTGTGTGTGTGTGTGTGTGGGGGTGTGTGTTGGAGGAGAGGAATGGAGTTGGTAAGGAGGGAAAATAAGCTGAAATGGTAGATTGTGACCGAAATGTAGAGAGGGGAGTGGGGAGAAGAACACTAACATTTATGGAGTATCTGCTCTGCTTTGTGGCTTGCAATATGTTAGATGCTTTATATACTATAACTTAGTTAATCCTCACAGTCCTGTAATATAGGGCCATTTATCCCTGATTTAAAGATGAAGAAACGAGACCTCAGAAAGATTAAATGACTTGCCCACTTACTTAGTAAGTGACAGAGCTTGGTCCAAACCTATGAGTGTTGGAGTCAAAGACCCATGTTCTTTCCATTATGTTGCAAGGCCCCAAATGCAATGACTAGGGCTCTGTTTCCTGTGGCTGCAGAATAGACTGTAGCAAAGAAGGTCCCAGAATGGGGACATCAATGAGGAGGCTGTTGGAATAGTCCAGTTCAGGCTTAAAGTGTGAACCACTGACTTACTGTGGAAACTGTTCGCTCTAGATCTGTTTGATTGGTTTATTATGTGAGCATTATGGCAGCTCCTATAACACCATAAATCAGTGTGTGGCCATCTTTAGCTAGTAGAATTTTAGAATCAGTTTACAGAGGCTGCTGGCACTCTTGTATTTCAGGCATAGGTTCTAATGTGAGATTAGCAGTTCATTACAAAAGTGTCTAGGGAGGAAACCCATTTGGCACATACCGTTCCTTCATTTTCTCACCCTCAAATTCAAGAATCTATAATGGAGGAAAGAGGACTGTCCTTGGAGTGCAGAGGCTGGCATTCGGGTCCTGGTTCTGTTCATTCTCATCTGTGAGTCTTCCATCTCAACTTCTTTCTCTATAATATGGGGGGTATTTTTCATTCACTTCTGAGATCGCTTGCTAATGTCATGTATTGTGTTGCTCTTTCTGCCCTGGGGGCAGTATTAGGAAGTAGCTAAGAATATGAACCTGGATTCAGAGAGACTAGGGTTTAAATTTGAGCTTCTCATCCTTCTTATATGAGAAGTAATTAGGTGTATAGACTCTAGAGTTGGACTGCCTGGGTTTGAGTCCTGGCTCTATCATTTGCTAGGTATGTGACTTGGGCAAGTTATTTAACCCTCCTGGGTCTCAGTTTCATCATTTATAAAATGGGGATACAAATATTACCTACCTCATGGGGCTGTTATGAGGATTGAGATAACTTATGTTAAACAGCACAGTGCGTGGCACACAGATGTTCAGTGAATGTCAGCTTTAATAGTAATAATATTAACAATTATTATTAATGTCCAGTTAGGTATTGTTTTTATAGAAAATACATTTATTAAAGCCATTTCCCCTACTGTCTTATCCTGACACTGTTGCCTTCTCTTTCTTTCCATTGTCCCATCAGGAAACTTTGAAATACTAGATTGTTTCATCACAGGGTTGCAAAGCATAACATGAAAGAAAGTGCCTATAAGAAAATGACCAATAAAAAGTCATTGGCTCATTAGAAAATCTTAGCCGACTTGTATTTTTACCCACCTCTCTCCACAGTAAACAGGAACAAAACAACGTATTTATTCCCTTTTGCACAGCCTTCAAAAAGTGCTAAGCAAGAAACTTCCAATTCACTTATCAAAAAGTACAGTAACAGTATCTCTGGAAAAGTGGTGCCTAATTTGGTTCTTTCACATTAAACCCCTCTGGCCTTGACTTAAGCCATTTCTTCTTGTTCCATTTTCCATGAATATGGAAAAGTTCCTTCAGATTATAAAGGGAAGATGAGATCAAGATTTTCTCATGAGAACCTTTTGTGTACTTAAAGTCAGAATTGAGTTAGGCCTCATCTTCTCTTCTCCCGGCTAAACAGCCTCGGTTTCTTTCACCTCACTCTTAAAACCTATTTTCCATTGCTTGGATCTCATTGGTCATGCTTCTTTTCTTTCTCTTTGGTTTTTCTACTTCTTGGCAGTGACCCAGCCTGTGCTTAGTCTGCTAATAAGAGTCCAACTAAAACGGTTTAAGGGAAGAATAACTTCAGATGTTTCCATTTTTCATTAACATTTATTGAGTGTTTGCCTCGTGCCAGGCCCTGTGCTAGGATAGGGGACCCAGAGATGAATCAGGCATATAGTCTCCTCCCTGTGCCTCGCTCACAGTCTAGGGGCAGAAATGCAATAAAATGTTACAAGTGTGTGACTGAATTATGCATAAGTGTGGGAAGCTGGAAATTGTTTAAGGCAATTCAGTAGCAACAGTCTATTTTGCCTGGACTATATGTCAAGACTTCTGTAGAGAAGTGGTTAGACATAATGCAGGACAAGTGGTCTGGGGCAAGTTTGTAGAGGCTCTGAGTGACAGCACAGGAGCTTGGTTATTCCAGAAGCAGTGGACACTCACTGAAGGTGTTGGAGCAAGGAAGTAACAGGCTTAAATCTGGCTTTTTGGACCAAGGACAGAGATTCCACAGGCCTTAGTCTTACCTGCCCAGCACTGATGTTTTCTATCTTGAAATCCATCCAAGTGTATGTATACTTGGGTTTGGAGGTTTTTTCCCCCCCCTAAAACTTGTATAGAAAGAGCTCTGGGAAATTTTCATTTCCTTTACAGTAAGAAATTGATGAAGAACTGAGAGAGAATTGGGTGCCTGTCCTATATAAGACCCAGTGGCAGGCCAATCTGTGTAGGTGTGGTCTGGCCACATTCACCCTTCCCTAGGGCTATACCAAGAAGAGTTGCAAGAATGAGGAAAGGATTTGAGGGCTCATCTGGGTATTCAGTAAGGAATGCTAAGAAGATTCAGGCACTGTGAGAGTCAGAAGTTCTTGCTGAGGAGGAAAAGAGTCCCAGAGGAATTTGGAATGGTGCTAGAAGGACTCAGGGCTAATCATGCACTTAGAATCCTGTCATGTATCTGAAAACCTCCTACTTCACTAACAATTTATTTCCTCCTGCTGCCCAGTTGTGGTTTACAGAGTGCTTTCCAAGGCCACAGCTGATCTGGGAAGCCATATCCCAAGATTGAATAATAGTTACTGTTTATTGAGCAACTACTATATGCCAGGCCTTGTGCCATTGACTTGATATACATTAGCTCATTTAATTCTCACAGCAACCCTGTGATGTGAGTGTGTGTGTGTGTGTGTGTGTGTGTGTGTGTGTGTGTTTTGGGGAGAGAAATGGGATTGGTGAGGAGGGGAAATAAGCTGGGTTGGCAAACTCTGTCTTATAGGTCATATTTAGCTCACCACCAGTTTTTGTATAGACTACAAACTAAGAATGCTTTTTACATTTTTAAATGGTTGGGGAGAATCAAAAGAAGAGTAATACATTGTGGCGTACTCAAATTTCAGTATCCATAAATAAAGATTTATTGAAATATAGCCACATCATTCATTTACGTACTGTCTGTGGCTGCTTTTGCTCTACAAAGGCACAACTGAATAGTTGTGACAGAGACCATGTGACACACAAAGCCTAAAGTATTTACTGTCTAGCCCTTTACAGAACAAATCTGGCAACAAGAAGGGACCAAAGGGTTTAAACCTGTGGCAAGACTAAAGGCAAAGAGTTGAAGTTCAAAGGTGTTCATGGTTATCTCCTGATGAGTGTGGCCATAAGGAGAAAGAGTGTAACCTGAGCTTCTGTAGGCCCCGGAAATAGTTCCTTTGAGCCACAGACATTTGTTTGGGAATAAAAAACACAATAGGAGGGTTTATTCTATGTGCTAACATCCTCTCTTGAACAATAAAGAAATATTTTGTGGGTGAAGTAATTCATTCAGGTATTTACTGGAGTCTTTTTTTGTCTATGTTAGATGCTGGGAATACAGAGATGAAAACGATATGTCCCTGCCTTTGAGGAGCTTATGGGCCAGTGGGAAAGCCACATATGCATGTGTATAGCCAGCTCTAAGTATTGTAATAGTATACTGTGGGTTCAATTAAGTGCTCGATGAAGTAGAAAAAAAGTCAGGAACTGCTTCTATAATTTGTGGGACTACTTTCAGTAATTTGTGGTGGGCCTTGAAGAAAAAATAGGTGTTAATTTTCAAGAAGCTACATTACAGGCTGAGGGAAGACCTGACAATGTGAGCATTTGGAGCTTATGAGATTGGAGGAGAAAGAGAAATTAGAAACGATTTAAAGATTCTGTTGCTGGGCAACTGGCAGGATGATATAATCTGATAGAGAAGAAGGGCAAGGAAGAAGGAAGCGGTGGATGGGGGCTGGGGATGAGTCCGGTTTAGGACATGTGATTTGAGGAAATAGTGTAACACATCTGGCTTCCAGTTAGAAAACCCTTTTAGAAATTTTGGCACAAGGTCCCAGAATTCAGATTTAAACTGCATTTTTAGAGCTTTTCCACTGGGAAGAGGGGAAGTACACATTCGTCTTGTAGGAAAATTCACAAATCAACTTTGACACATGACAGCTAGAGCCACAAGATTAAAAATAGCAGTGGACAGATAGAAAACTAGGAGTAGTTGTGCATTTGGCATAAAACCTTGTTCCCATTCATGCCACCTACTGCTGTCAGCAGCTACTTTATTTTTCTGGCTCTGTTGCCTCTTGCCTGTGCGAATTGGACAACAGAGAAGTGTCAGCTTTTATTTTCTGCATGAGACGCCTCAGCAAACAGAGGTGTCCATACCTTCATCTAGGTCCAGGTATGTCTTTTTGGTTCTAGAATCCCACAGTGAAAACAAAACCTGAAAACTTCTACTCAGACCCTTGTTAAATCATCAAATGCTTAGTGTCAACATGCTCAAATGTCTGGTTTTAAAGACCGGAAATCTGTGATTACCTTGTGTATATGTACTTAGTAGTGTGACACATAGTTTTGGGGAACACTTAGGTTGATCTTTATCTTCTCTGGCTCTTTTAAAGAAGTCACCATTTTTGTATCCTTTCTATTTCTGTTTTTTGAAGGTTTTCATGCCAAATATGATGAAGCAGATGCCAATGGAGAACTGAAGAATGTCTGCTACATACAGAGGCCATTGAAACACTTCCTATGCCTGGAAGACAGCAACCCCCTGTCAGAAGCATTATTTCACTTGGAATTTCAAGTTTATAGAGAATTCACTTACCAAAAGTTGGGCAAACCTTTAGGTAAGATTAGATATACACTTACTTAGCCTTTTAGATTGCTTCAGGTTGAAATTATCTATTTCCAGAGGAAGGCGTGGGTTAGAGATTTCAGTATGCAGTTGGGTAACGGGGATTAGCTGGGCTGCCTGGCATGCCTAAAACAGTTACTTAATAGGGAGGAATACATTTCTGCCATAATAAAATGGCAGAGAGGCTCATAAGGAAAACCATGCAGTAAGTAAAATGTATTTATTTACTTTTAATTATAAAAGGAAAACAACCATATTATAACAAAACAAAATCAAATACAGCAGAAGTATAAAAAGTAAAATTTTGTATGCACCCAATTTCATCCTCCCAAATAACCATTGTTAATAATGGTTTGAGATGTATCTTTTCAGGTTTTCTTTAAACTTAAAAATATGTGACATATATGATGATGTTTTGAAGTATTCTGTATGACACTCTAACCTGAGGCTGTGTCATGCCTGGCAGGTTACAAATAATGCCTCATTTGTAGATTGGGTCAGATGAGGGCTGGGTGAGAATGATTTTTAGCCTGATGCGTGAGCTTTCATACTTTGTTGCTGTGTCACCCTTCATCTGAGGCTTCCAGTGGCACACTGTATTCCCCGGCTCTCTGTCCCCAACCAGCTTCCCTTCCTGAATTGTCCCCTTTGATGGTACTTCTGCTCTTCTGGTTACTTGACTTTGGTAAATAAACATATATTGAGGTCCTCCTCTGTGCCTGGTTCTACGCTAGGCAGTGGGCAGAGAGAGAGCAGGCACAGAGGGTAGTCGTCTTTGACTCCTCCTCCATCTCCAGTCGTTTGGCAGGACCAGGACCCGTTCTGCCTCTGTTGCTTCATTCCCACACCTCTCTCTCTTCCTTTTTATCCCTGCCTCCGTTAGAAGCCTCCCTTGCCTTGTTGCAGCAGCTTCTCTGCGCTCTTCAGGCGCTCTCCAGCCTCCAGTTGGTTGCGCACATCACAGCCAGTTTGACGTCCCTAAAACACACTCTACTTGAACACAGTGCCCCCCATTGCCTGGAACAGTGGTTCACAAGTGTGCTCTGTGAGCTTTGGTGGCCCTTGAAATCCTTTCAGAATATCTACAAAGTCAAACTGTTTTCATAATAGTACCAAGATGTTATCTGTTGTCGAAAAGCAACAGCGGGCAAAATTGCTGCTGCCTTACACGCATCAAGGCAGCGGCACTGAAGTGTCCTATTAGTCATTGTGTTCTTGACTGCGGCACACTCAGAGTTTTTTTAAAATGTCATTTTCACTCAAGAATATCCTTGATGAAGCAGTAAAAGTTATTAATTTTATTGACTCTCAACCCTTGAGTGTACATCTTTTTAATATTCTGCGTGACAAAATGGGAATGCTCATGAAGCTCTTCTGCTGCCTGCCAAAGTGCAGCGGTCGTCGGAAGGAAACGCACTGTGGGATGTTGGAAGTGCAAGCGGCACTAGCCACTGTTTTCATTTTCACTTGACAGAATGACTGCCTGTTGGTTAGTGAGGCTGGAAAGTAGATCGGGACCAGATACTGGAGGGACTTGTCGGCCATAAGCCGGGGTGACCTGACCTCAGCTTGCCTTTTCCAGCTTTTTATACTGTCCTGCTCACACACACCCGATCCTTTGCCCTTTTACTCCTGCTCGCTATTTTTAAATTGAGGTATAATGGACATAACGACATTATATTAGTTTCAGGTATACAACATAATCATTCAGTATTTATATATATTACAAAATGATCACCACAATAAGTCTATTGAGTTGTCGGAACAGTCATGACGTTATTTTTCTATGTTTTTCATTGCAAAAATGCGTCATGACTTTTCCGACAACCCAATAGTTAACATCCATCACCATACATAGTTACAGAATTATTTTTTCCTTGTGAGGAGCACAAGATCTACTGTCTTAGCAACTTTCAAATATACAATATTATTAACTATAGTTGGCATGCTGTACATTGTATTCCCATGACTTATTTATTTAATAACTGGAAGTTTGTACCTTTTGACTCCCTTCACCCATTTCACCCACCCACCCCCACTCCCCACCGCTGGCAACCGCCAGTCTGTTCTCTGTATCTGTGAGCTTAGTTTTATTTTTTTGTTTGGTTTTTGTTTTAGATTCCACATATGAGATCATACAGTATTGCTTTTCTCTGTCTGACTTATTTCACTTAGCGTAATACCCTCAAGGTTCATCCACACTGTTGCAAATGGCAAGATTTCATTCTTTTTATGGCTTAATAATATTCCATTATGGCTTAATAATGATAATAGTCTTAATAATAAGAAATAACGCGCGCGTGCGCGCGCGCACACACACACACACACACACACATACACATTTTCTTTATCCGTTCATTCATTGATGGACATTTAGGTTGTTTCCGTATCTTGGCTATTGTAATAATGTAAATATTACCGTGAACATGAGGATACATATATCTTTCAAGTTAGTGTTTTTGTTTTCTTCAGATAAATACCCAGAAGGGGAATTGCTGCATCATATGGTAATTCTGTTTTCCTGCTTGCTATTTCTTAAGCACACACTTCCTTTACCCCTTCTGCCCTTCCTCCTGTCATTCCTTCCACCAGGAGATGCAGTGACAGCTCTGAAGGCTGCTTCCGACCCCAGAATCATAACAGAGAAAGAAGATGGGCCTGATCTAGACCTTGTACCTCTGAGAATCTTACTGTGCCAACTCTGTTTGAAGCCTGTTATGAATCACCACCCTGCTGACACCTTAGTGGGCCTCAGACTCCTTTTACTATAGTTGAGTGAGACACTCCAATCTGCATAATGCTGCCCAGACTTACTACACACAGGACTCTTGGGAAAAGCCTGTGAAATATCTTAGCCCTTGGAGTCACACCTACAGACTGTCCTTTTATTGAGCTGATTTCACAGGTGGCTCCTTTTTTCCATCATATGTTAAATTCGACAGGCTTCTGTTTGAGTGTACCCTTTCCTTGGCCTTGTCCCCTACATATCATATGATATCATCGGAAATCAAATCAACCAACTAATAGGTCTGGCAAAGGAAGAATATAACCTTGTACCTAATACAAGAACTGCCATGAAAAAACGTGGTTGAACCAGTTTGTAGCTCATCCTCCATAGTATTCCAAAACACAAAATACAAAGCTATCTCAGAGCAAGAAGAAACTTCTGATAAATTAGGTTTCAGATTAATACAGCAACGATAAGGTGATAATAATGCCCTTGCATTTATGTAAGCTAGAGCAGTGCTGCCCAACCGTTTTGACATCATAGCACACATAGAAAATGATATTGTTCAGCCTGATGAGAGGATCAATATCTCATTCACAGCACATCAGTAGGGAAGCTCTGTGCTAAGGTTTCTAAATAAAAGCATTCTTGTTGGTGCCTGGCTAACTCTGACTGGCTACCCCCTTCTGCCTTTCAGCATTAGTGTTTAAATATAGTGTAATAGTTCAAAGCTTAAAATCTGAGCCAGACTACCTAGATGTAAATCCTGGCTCTGCCACTTATTAGCTACACGACCATGGGCAGATTACATATTCTCTTTGTACCTCAGCTTCTTCATCTGTAAAATGTGGATAGTAATTATACTTCCTCGTAGAGTTGTGAAGATTAAATAATTAGTATATGTAAAACATTGTACCTGTAAAGTGCTTAGAACATTGCCCGGCATTTGGTAAGCACCATATAAGAGTGTGTGAACTCTAACTACTATTATACCACTTCAGAGAAGCAAATGTTCTGGGCTTAGTCTCCCCAGGCCTCTCCTGTTTGCCTTCTCCTCTGCCTTACATTTCTTCATCTTGGCCTCTTCCTTAAAATTGTCCACCTCCCTTCCTTCCATTGTCTCAGTTTCCTTTCATTTTCTCAGTTCTCCATTTGTTTGGGAGCCCTCAGCCAGCTAGCTAATGACTGAGAAAGCAGCTGAATTGGTTAATTATACCCATCAGCTTGCTCTCACTACTGTTCCTTCTCTAGAAAGCTCTGTGACTGAAGGAAATAAGTCCTACAGGTTGGGAAGAGGAGTGAATCATAGAAAAGAACTCTAGAGTGGTTGGGAGAGGAACATGAGCTGAGTTAGGAACCGAGTTAGCCAGCAAAGTCTTGTTCTTAGTGGGGAAAATGATTGATCATCTTTGGTATCACATACCAGATGTAGGAGCTAGTTAGTTCTCTGTAGGCTCTACCAAAATATGGAGAACAGAGCTGGTGACTTTGGAGGCATTGTAGCTCATAAGACTTCATGGAGAAGTGACACAGTTCTTTCAGAAGGTGGGCGTTGGGGTCAGCTTGCGGGGAGAATAGTGAATCGGTACTTGCATGCCAGGAATATCTGTTCCCACTGGGTGAGACTCCTCAGCCCCTCCTCATCTGCTCTGTGGGCTCTCTGGGGCCCGCTCTCCATGCAGGAGCCCAGTTGGTTGTTGGATCACTTCCTTCTCTGAAGTAACAGACATATTGCCCAATCCTATAGCAAAGACCAGGCTTCTTGCTAGAAAGTTTAAAACCTTCTGGGTCATAGGGTTCTTTTTGAGAGGAAGCTTATCAGGGAATTCATAGAACTGAATAGCCTTACTCTGCGTTGTCTGGGGGGGCAAAGGTGTACCCATATTTCTTTCGGTGTGTTCACTTGGTACTTTAAGGGACTGGGTGACATGCACTGAGTCTGTGCATCATTTCATATCATTTTCATTTCAGTGCACATTTTCTGATGGCTGATACATGTCTGACACTGCCATGACTTACAGGAGATGCAAAGATGAACAGACAACAGTCCTGGCCTTTAGGAACATTGGGGAGAACTCAGGGCCATTTAGAATCAGTGCTCTGATGGAGTTTCCGGCAGTGTGTTTGGGAGCAGAGGGTGGAGCACTCCTAGTTCTGTTCAGTAATTCCATCTGTTTGCAGAGTGCCTAACAGTGTTTGCACAAACCCTAACTCCTGCAAAGGGAAGGAGACTTTTGAGATGGGTTTTGATGGCTGAGAAGAATTCTTAGGCCAAGGGAAGGAGGTGAGCCACGGACCAGCATGATTGTGACACCTTGCACCCTGAAGAAGCTTATACCAAATGATTGCATGCCTAATAAATTAAGGACCCACAGACCCTGCTAGTGATAAAATAGAGAGTATGGACAGGCTCCAGAGGGGGAACTATCAAACTTGGTAAGAATATGACATCTCTCCCTTCCCCCTCCCCCTGTATAAATAAGAGAAGTTAAGCATGTTTTTTCACTTCACTGTCTTCCTACATTTTTTTTTCTTCCTAGTTTCAAAAACAACTCTCCTTCAACAAGTTCTGTTTCCAAGGAAAGTCTTAACCATTTGTCCCTTCTGGCATACCCTCTTCCAATGAAATCCATGCAGAATAGACCAGGTACTCTATCTTTTTGTGTGTGTAACCATAAAATCTAATACTGAGTGTGCGGCGGTGCTCAGAGGTATGCTTCTTCCACAAGAGGCTCTCTCAGCCCTGCTGTGGTAAAAACCAAGTATAAATTGCGGTTAGCGGGGTTTTCTAGCTGGAGTCGTAAGTATATCTGAGCATCCCTTGGGAATTATAATGCCACCAGCCCTCTTGCTGCTTCTCTCCGTTGCCTTCCTGTTGGCTGTTTTGCTTGTCCTTAGGCCCTCTGTCAGAGTGTGGGCAGGGGAAGGGGAAGGAGAAGTGAATCCAAAATCTGTCCACTCTGCACTTGGCTTGCAGTGCTGGTGAGAAAAAAATGGGCATGAGGACCGACACTGGACTGCACACAGGCAGGTTAAGAGGCACAGTGGTCCCTCTTTGACCTGCTGTCCCAATGGCCAATGCCCCCTGCCTAAGCTCGTGAAGATGAGTGACCCTGTATTTTATTTCTGTAGAATTTCTCGCTATGTTGAACAGCTTTTTTCCTTTTAAAATACCTTGGTGAGGGTAGATATTTGGGTGCTGATATTTAAGTGTAATTTTTTGACTTCACAGAGTGTTGCAGTCCCCAGATATATCTTGTGCTTGAAGCTGCTGGCTAGAGTAATATTTTGAGATCCTCTTTGGATAACTTTTATCCATGTGTTTATCTGTTCTATCAAGTATAGTTGAAAATCTGCTGTCATCAGATCCTAAAAATGGGAGGAAGAATGCACCTAAATTGAGCTGTCAGACACTTGGCTACCTAACCATGCTTTCTGGCTTGTGGTGTTGAAAAGGACCGTCGTTCTGTGTGCTTTCTCCTAATGGCTGTTTTGTACTTGCTTCTGAGAACAGTATGTAGAAGACATGCATCAGCTTTAATCAATCTTCCTGAGCAGACTTCCCATTTCTCTGGTCGTGTTCAGCTGGGTTCCTCTGAGAAGAGAGTGGGCGTTTTCCCTGAATGGGCAAAGAGCCAGCTTCCATTTCAAAAATCTCTCAAAAAAAAAAAATCCAACAATCCAGAGCCTGTGTTTATTGAAGGTTGGTCTAAAAGTCTCTCACACTGTATGCCCCATCAGCACTCGAGTGCCTCTATTTTAGAAGGATGTAAAGGTTTAATCACCCTGGTGGGGATTTAGACCCAGAGACTTCAGAGAAATCTTATTATTTCTAACTGCAGGCAAAGAGCATTAAGGCTCCACTCTGGATCAGGGGCATGACATGTTTTATAAGTAATTTATCTTTAACAGGGGAAGGCCCTTACTAGAGTGTCTTAGAAACAGTACTATGATTGGGCACCGGCTCATTCATTGTTCCTCTTTTTCTTTTTTCCCCTCTCAGTTTCCTGCTTATTCTTTCTGCCCCTACTTGTTCCTACCCAATCTACCCAATAGTCTGAACATCTGCCTCCCAAATCCTCCCCTTAACAAGGGGCACCAGGTGCTTGCCAGTGAGCAGATAATGTTTTTGCAATAAATGACCTCATCCAGCAGCATGATATAGACCTGTCACCTGCAGACTTCTGAGTGGACCTTACCTGCATCCTCTCAAATAAGGAAGAGTATGCTCTGGCTCCACAGGCACTCAAGTCTGTGCTCTTGGACATGAAGTAATAATCTAAGGCCATCCTCAAACCCATCCCTACCCTCTTGTACCTTCACAGAGGCAGTCTCCGCTGGAGGCCTTTTGAATCCCGTGCACATCCACACAGGAATGTTACTGAGCATATGATTTCATTTGCGAGACCCCCCTCCCAACCTCACCCCTACTGCTTAGCTCCCTGGGTCCTGCCTTTCTGGTGCTGAGGCTGGAGGATATCACAGGTGATGAACAAGGATTCTGCTTATGAACTCATTGTTCTGTTTGGGGTCTATAGTTTGACTGGTGGCAGATCTAAATCCATGTGCTAATGAGCTTGGTTAAAGCAGGCTTCTGCTATACTCTTTTAATCTAGCCTGTCTGTCTGAGTTCCTTTACACAGTTAATGATCTCCTATAATGGCTTTGCCTTTAGTTTTGCCTCCCAGGTCAAAACAAATCAATAGTTCAATAGTCCTCACAGATATTTAAAAACCATCAGTGTAAAGCTCCTGGATTCCCCCCACCCTCCCATTTTTTCCCTTCTAGGTGAACTTATAGCTTAATCAGTACAGTGATATTTCTCTTATGTCTCCTCTTTTCTTCCAGAGATGGGCAGCAGTGAACCCCTTCCCATTGCGGAAAATGACAAGCGAAAGAAGAAGAAGCGGAAGGCCCGGGCCACTGACTCCTTGCCAGGAAAGTTTGAAGGTCGGTTACACAACTCTCTTAGATCAGGGCCCGTGGCTCCCCAAGC
>NW_017732093.1:681748-712138 GCF_001890085.2 Hipposideros armiger | reverse complement strand
TCAGCTCTTCCTGGAGGGGCTGCTGAGAGGTAGAATAATCATGAATGAGGAACAGGGAGCACCAAGGACCATGGCTGCAAATGAAACTTCAATCTTCTAGAAGCAGAGAACTTTGTTCCTAGAGATTGCAGCTACTTTGCTGTATGAGTTTGACTCCATTTGAAGAGTGAATGTTCTGTTCAGGTGACACAATATTGGGTCATCAGACAGTTTGAACAGTCTGTGTGTAAGGCACCAGGCTCAATGCTGTTCCTGTTATCACTGGGCACGTGATAGGATAAAGTGAGTCTCTGGATATTTCTGCAAAGGACTGAAAGGATCAGTAGCTGCTGCTAGGAATGACATGCCCCCTTCATCTATTTTGTTTCATGTGAGACCTGAAATAGCTTCCCCTCATGGTCCCTCTTTTCAATATTGCAGACACACTAATGAATGGATTCTTTTGTAGAGTGGTTCTAATAACAAACCCTTCGTGAGTAAGGAATATTGGACCATCCAACCACAACCTATCCTGACATGTATAAAAGGCTAATAATACCAACGTGTCTATTGTGAATGAAGCATGTCACTTAAAACACTTACAAACAACAGTGTATATTCTTACAGTTGCAAGATCAAACCGAGATAAAACCAAGAATACTTAGTGCAGGGTTGTGTCTGTTTGTTTGTCTTTAACTCAAACAGTAGATGTGTGTGGGGGTGGGGGGTGGGAGTGGAGGGGTGTTAAGGGGAGGTAGGATAGATAAAAGTCCCAAGGTTTTTAGAATAGTTTCCAAATCAACAGGCCTTACTCTTTCAATGAACATGAGAATATTTCCTGTTATTCAAGGATGGCTTTTGCAATTACAGGGTTTGTCATGACTCAGAGTGATAAAATCTAATTTCATGGTTAAAAAGTATTCTATTCAGTCTGTGGGTTTAAGTGCTAGGCTGCCTCAAGAGGAAAGAGCTGAGGAATGGAGGCCAGGGGAGGCGGAAGTCAGCTCGGCAGAGGCCGTGATGGAGCTGTGGCTTTCTTTGGAACGGGCTCAAAGAGCTGGTGCTATTTGTGAGCTTGGGCAGGTCACCTAAATGTTTTTTAAACCCAGGCCTATTGCTCTGTTAGAACTGTCTGACTCAGCATCCTAAAAACCTCGAGGCATCCATTTGCATCTACATCTGTCTCCTGTTTCCTGTGGGTGACTTCTGGAAACTTCTCAAAAACCTCCAATGACTTCCTTTGTGTGTAGTATAAAATAAAACAGTGCTTTATTCCCCTTTGTATCACCAGTCCCTAGTACAGAGCTGGGCACACAGTAGGTGCTCAGCAAATGAGTAAATGAATGTATGATGCCCATTCAAATCACACCCCTTCTATGAGGATCCCCCAGATTCCCTGAACAGATATAACCTTTCCCTTCCTGGACTCCTTTTTACTTTTACTGTGTCTTGTCTCTCTATAATAGTATTTTCCACTGCCTGGTTTATTCCAGGGTCACTGGTGTATGTGTCTGTCTTCCCTGCTGGACTGTGACCCTCAAAGGGCAGGAATTATATCCTGTCCCTGTTGTGAGTCTAATATACTGTCTGGCACATAGTAGGTTCTCAGGAAATATGTGCCAAATTCAAACTCTTTCACTGACCTCATCTCTAAAATGGTGAACGGGATGCCTTCGATGTGGTCTGGTTATTGAGAACCTGAGACCAGAGACTGCCGGGAAAGCTAAAGGTCTTCCTCGTCACTGAGTGCTGTGGAGTCATTATGTGCCTCTGTTGTCAGATTGGGGAAGCCGAGTGACAGAAGCTCTTCTTTCCATCTCTAGCTGACTTACCTTGTCATTCCCCTCATCCATTTCACCTCTAGATATGTACAAGTTGACCTCTGAATTGCTTGGAGAGGGAGCCTATGCCAAAGTTCAAGGTGCCGTGAGCCTGCAGAATGGCAAAGAGTATGCTGTCAAAGTGAGTGTCTCATCTGGATGCCAGGCTTTACTTTGCTAATACTCAGTCCTAAACCAAATAAATTTTATATTCCCCAATACGGTGACTCAATAAGAATTGGGGCTCTGAAGTTGGATTCGCTGGATTCAGATGTTGGTTTTTCTACTTACTTGCTGTGTAACATTGGACAAGTTACTTAACCTCTCTGTCCTTCAGTTTCCTCATCTGTAAAATACATATAATAATAGAACCTATATCATATTGTTGTGAGGATTAAATACGTTAATATGTGTAAAGTGCTTAGAACAATGCATAGCTCATAGTAAGCTGCTGCTTATTATTCTGACCAATGAAGTTAGCTTCAGGGAGTCGGCAGCCTGATTTGGAATTAAAAGACCTACCTGAATCTCTGTTTTGACAAACTACTACTGCTTGACTTTGGGCAAGTCACTGAACCTCTGTGAGCCTCAGCTCCCACATCTCTATAATGAAGGTACTAATACCTACCCTTCCTGTCTCATGGAGTGCTGATGAAGAGGATTATGAAAATGGACTGGTAGAAGTAGAAACACTTTACAAATTACAAAATGCTATACCAGTGCTGTGCAGTGCCGTGATACTGAGCCGGAGCACTCAGGTCTGGGGCAGGAGAGGCAGTTTCTAGCTGCATGACCTTGGAGAGGCTCACTCCATTCCCCTGCACTCCCATCTGTTGACTCCCCATGGAAGAACGGATGGACCTAGAGCAGTGGTTCTCAAAGTGTGGTTCCTGCACCAGGGTCTTTGTAGGCTTACCAGGTTCCCCAGGTGATTCTGATACCAAAGTTTGAAAACCACTGATCTGGAAACAAGATCTTATTAAATCCAAAGGGGCAATTCAAGCTGATTTCAAGACATCTGCCAGAGCCACTAAGCCTAAGCACTGTCTCGTGTGGGAAAACCCAGCCAAATTGACTCCTGAAAGAAATGTTTCTTCTTTTAACCAATTGGCCATAGTTCCAGCTGTGGATTTATAAAGGAGAACTCTTCTGCTAAGCCATGTATGTTCCTTTTTGCTGGAGTGTTGGTTCATATGGTAACAAAAGTACTACTTCAATTCCTTTTTGGAAACAGATCAGTATAAATTACAAGTGATTTTTAAAAAAATTTGCCTAGGGCCAGCCGAGTGGTGCAATGGTTAAGTACTGGCTTGGGACGCCAGAGGGCCCTGGTTCGGATCCCACATATTAGGGCCAGTGACACTGCCCTCTACAGCTAAGATGCTGAACAACAGCTCAACCTGGAGCTGGGCTGCCGTGAGTCCCCGAGGACAGCGTAGGCTGCAGCCCCTGTGGCAGTGAGTTGCCATGGGCTACTGTGTGTAGCCAGCAGCAGCCAGTGTGAGTGGCTAACAGCCGCAGTGAGCAGACATCCAGAAGCCGGCGACTGATCTGCCTCGCCCGGGAAGAGTGCAATGATGGTGCCAACTTGGGCCAGTGAAGCAACGTCCTCCACAACTAGACTGAAGAACAAAACAACAGCAACTTGTCTGTTCCCCTTCCCCCAATTCCCCAGCACTGTTCCCATCCCCCCAATTCCCCAATAAAAATCTTAAAAAAAAAAATTTGCCTAAATATGATAAAAATTACAAATGTTAATTGATTGTCAAAGGTCTGAATACATTTATGGATGACAGACCTATTTCTTCAAGGTTAGATCACAAGAGGAAAACTTGGCCCTTCCTCCATACACCCTGGCATCTTTGGGCAAACCCTGGACCCTGGCTTAGCAATTCTTGGGTTTCAGCAGTTCTGTCCATGTCTCTCTTGTTCTTTGAAAGCGCCCTAGAGATGGGCTACTTATCCCAGCATGGCTCCACAATACCTGGTTTTATTAGGGCTTTTTCAACTGACATCCAACTGATAAATATTAGAGTCTCACGGTGGGAATGGAATATCAAGATAATCTAGTCCTGAATTTCCTCTATAACTCCCCAAATAGCTGTCCATGTTATGCTCCCCCACCTCTAGTAGCAGGAGTCCATTGCCTCCTCAGAGAAATTTATGCCATTGCTGGATAGCTTGCCTGCTAGAAAGTTCTTCCTGACTTTGATCCGAAATGCTTGGTGAACAAATGGGTTGAATAGCTTCTGCGCCCCAGCACTGCACCTCACTGACTGCTCAGGAAACTGGTCCAGTGGTTTATTAACAGATACAGACTTATTTAGAAAATTACATTGGTCCTGGATGTTTGTGCTACAATGTACTGGAGAAGTTTGAAGTATCCTACACAGCATTCTTGGAGTGAAGGAACAGGACGTCACTGTCTGCTCCCCGCTCTGCAAGTGGGACTGTAAAGCAGAGCCAGCTCTGCAGAAGACTTGCCCACAGGCTCTACTTCAATGGTTTGGGGCTCTGGATGGGTCCCAGAGATGTTCAGAGTCAGCCAGTCCCTGCGTAAACCACCTGCTCAGCTGTTGGCTCACCCATTCCTTCAGTCAGTACTTACCAAGCATTTCCAAGTATGGGTGGGGAGGGGGCACAGCCCACGGTATTGTAGGAGAGACGAGGCCTCTAGGTTCTCTGAGAGAAGCTATGTAGAATATAGGCATGTGTAGGATAGCAAGGGCCTCGGAGGCAGCTCTGGGCTTGAATTCCAGCCCTGCCACCTATCAGAACTATGGGCAAAATGTTTTACCTCTTTCTATCTTTTGGGATTGTGTTGTAAGGGTTAACAGAGATTAGTACCTAAATGACTTAATACAGTGCCTGCCAAAGGGTAAATTCTCAGGAAAACTGCAGAGGTGGCCCCTGAGCTGAGCCTTAGAGCTTCAGTTCCTCTCCACTGTGTCCTTCACCCCCCTTGCTCTTCCTCCAGCCCTAGAAGATCCTTCAGTAGAGCTTGTAAATTCTTACCCTAAAGGCAGGAGATTCCCTCAGCGTAGGAGCTGGGAGGAGATAGCTCTTTGTCTTGCTGGCTGCCTCAGTCTCTCCTGGGCAGCTGGGGACAGCAACCATAGAGGCTTCCGTGGTATTGTGCTTGTCCAGAGTCAAACAGGCTCAGCCATGCCGGAAAGCCCTCGAGCCAGTCTGTTGCTTTACTGACAGAGCCACAGTGCCTGTGTCACCAAGGCCCAGTCCACACTTAGGCTTGAAAGTGACTTGGAGCTGAATTTGGCCTTTTGTTCTCTCTTGAGGGCACCCGCTGAGGGGTGTTTTGGGGTCAGGTGGGTGTATATGACAGATTTTATTCTTCCCACAGATCATTGAAAAACAAGCCGGGCACAGTCGGAGTCGGGTGTTTCGAGAGGTGGAGACGCTCTATCAGTGTCAAGGAAACAAGTGAGTATAGTGTTGGGTTACTTGCTGCTTCTCTTGGGGGATGCCTGGCAGCAGAAAAGGAGGCTATTTCTTACCATCTCCTGACCCCAGATTTAGTTCTCACTCCTTCCCCCACAACTGTGTATAACTCCTTCCATCTTTCAATGTTTAAAAAAAAAAAGAGAGGAGAAAGACAGCAGCAGCAAAGAAGCTGTCTCCTGTTTAGGCTGAAATACTATAAATATCAGTAATTCAGGTAAATTAGAAGCATGGCGATCTGAATTAGTGCCTGGGAAAAAAATAGGGTTTTATTTCTTTCAAATGTTTGTAGAAATTAGGCTGACTGAGGGTTGCCTAGTAGGACCTGCTTTAATGAATAGGTGAGGATGATGAGAACTATTAAGAATATTTGCTGCTGTTTCCTGTTCCTAGGATAGTCAGTCACATATGTGCAGCTACGCTGAGGGTCCTGAGATCTGGTCTAACCCTCTGGTGCTTGTGCGTGGTAACTGGGCCAAGGTGCTCTCTAGCCCTGTCTTAGTCTGCTCACCACCAGCTCCAAATGAGTGGCTCTCCCACTGTGGTTTTAAATCAGGGTCACCTCTAAGACTCTGCTTCTCCCTCTCTTTCCCTTCATGGCAGGGTCAGCAGGGAGCCTGTGGCCCGGTATTGATGGCTTTGTCATTAAGCTTGGAGGATGGGGGCTGCTGTTGATTTAACTCCAGGCACTGCCTCTACAATCTTCTTTTAAATTAGGCCATTTTGGTCATCTTATTTGGACGCCTTCACACTAATAAAAGCCTGGTGTCTCCCAAAGTGGTCAGCATTTTTTTTATGAGGGACAGATTTTTATTTTCAGCCCGGCAGCTTCTGAGTTCAGCATTAGAGACTCTACTTGGTTTATTTCGTTCTTTAAAAGGAAAAAAGCCCCCAACACCTCCGATATCCAGGCTGGTGGCTTCCCTACTGAGTTACAAGACGACCTTGTTGGCAGAGCACCGTAATGCTCAGGCAGACAGAGAGTGCTCACCGGGGAAGGCCACAAGTGCTATGGTGGCCGGGAACGCGGCCGTTTCATTAAGCAGCGCTTAGCAGTTAGGGTCTAGCAGTGCCCACGTTAGGCCCCAAGTCTATTTGACAGATGTTTCCATTTTCTCCAGGCAATGTAAATACTGCCCCATGATTTATGGGCAAGAGGGAGGGCAAGTAATTATTTGCTGCTTGCCTCCAGGACACACACCTACTATTCAGTGTTATTAGCCGCAATTGCTTCCAGTCGGCTGCAGATTTTATTCAGTTTAATGTGACCGGGACTTTTTTATAACTCTACCTAGTGGGTTTTAGGGTTGGGGTTTGACAGCACAGACTTGGTGAAAACACCAGAGACTAAACATTATGGAAAGATAAGGTGACCTGAATCTTGCTAACACCATTGGCTACTTCTCAAACATGGGTCTTTAATAAGCATTCTGATTTCAAGTTGATTTCTGCCCTGCTACAGGACATTGTATATATATTTTTTTTCATTATATATTTGTAAATGGGCTTTAATATATAATACCATTTCCCCTTTTTTCTCTTTCTTCCTATTTTTCCCTATTTAAGGAACATTTTGGAGCTGATTGAGTTCTTTGAAGATGACACAAGGTTTTACTTGGTCTTTGAGAAATTGCAAGGAGGTACTTACTGTTGAGTATGTGTTTGGACTTCTGATTAAGGCCCAGGGTGGTGATCATCCATCATGAATCCCAGAGACTTCTAAAACGAGTCAAGCTAATAAAAAGGATGAAGGACTTAAAACTGCCCTTGATTTGGGAGAAGGGAGGCCGGAGGGAAGGATGATAATTAGCATTTTGCAGAGCTTAGAATGTCACCTGTGTGTGCATTCTATAAATGCCTCCTCATTATAATAGGACCCAGATAGATAGATAGATAGATAGATAGATAGATAGATACATGTAGTCATCAATTTTTCAATCCATTGTTTTGACACTTTCACTATTTAACTAAATTAATTGTGGGGTGGAAGCTCTTGCATGCATTGTGAAGTCCAGAAAAGCTCACGGGTGAGAGAGGGCACAGCACTAGGATAGAAAGGAGGCCTGAGAATGTGCCATCCTTCAGATGGGAAGGTGCCATGCTTGACCATCACCCACACACACAGTCGCTGGGATGTATACTGAAGTTGCTTTTTTGACAAAGAGAAGAGGATGGAGAAGCCCTTGTCCTCCCCATCACTCACCCAAACCTAGGACACATTTGCAAGGTGAAGGTTAGGGAAGATGTCTGGAGCTGAGTGGAGGGCTACATGGAGGGGTGTGATGGTTAGGAGAACATGCTTTAGAAACCAACAAAGCTAAGTTTAAGTCTAGCTCCATCACTTTATAGCTGTGTGACTTTGGGCAAGTCACTTAACATTTCCAAACAGTATTCTCTCATCTGTAAAATAGGGATAATGACAGTACCTACTTCCTTGGGATCCTGTGAAGATAATTCATGTGAAATGCTTAGCACAGTGCCCGGTAGGCACTAAGGGTTCAATAAATGTCAACTGTTAATATTATTAAAACAATTGGGTATGCTGGGGGCTATCTTAGAAATATGTAGAATGTCACTCTTCACCTTTCCTTTTAACAAATTTGAAAACGAGAGACTCACTACAGTAGAGCAAGACTGAGACCTAGCCAGAAGCTGGCTTTCTGGGAATGTTCCCTAACATGTTGGGAATCCCTTGATTGTTTAATCTGGCAAGTGAAAGATCTTTCATCTCCTCTCCGTGCCAAAACTCAAAGATAATAAGTAAACATGCCATTTTTAGGACACAGGGATGACACCTTCAGTCCGGAAATACCAGCTTCCTGTAGTAAGCATAGAACACATGGAGCCAAGCCACATGTTCATGCCTGTGCCTGCCCTGCCCCACCCAACAGCACTAAAACTGTGAATTACATGTTTGAAATGCTAGATGCAGCTGAGGTTATCTGTAACGGTAGCACTCACAGTGCAGCTCTATTGAGGCCAGACCCAGTGGATAGAGAGTGTGATTGGCTCAGGGCAAACCCATCCCCCCCAGCATTCGGGCCACAAATCCTGCTGAGGGGAAGTCTGCACAGGTTCTGAGGCCAGACTTACTGGGCTTAGGTCCTGATGCCACCACTTACTGCTGTGTGACCTTGAGCAAGTTGCTTAACCATTCTTGGCTTCAGGTTTCCCATCTATAAAATGGGGATAACTGTATTTTGTACATTTTGTACAGTTGTGGTGAGGCTAAGATAATTCATTTAAAGAATATTAAACTGTGCTTGGCACATAATAGCTACTCAGTAAATGTTAGCCAACACAATTTACTTGGTCTTTGAGAAATTGCAAGGAGGTCCTTACTGCTGAGTATGTGTTTGGACTTCTGATTAAGACCTAGGGTGGTGATCATCCATCATGAATCCCAGAGACTTCTAAAACGAGTTACCAACAAAATATTAATAACAATAATAATAATAGAGAAAGGTTGAAGGGAAAAGCAGTTTTTTCTCTTTTTCTAGACCAGGGGTCAGCAAATTTTTGAGACAGAAGAGCCACCAGGGGTCAGCAAACTGTGACTCGTGAGCCAAAACTATCATAGTTTCATTTATAAAATGTTTAAAGGAATATTATTCACATAATGGTGCTTATGCAAAAATATATTTATGGCTCTTGAATAATTTTTAAATTGTCATGAGGGACAAGATTGGCTCTTCCAGGGGTCGGCAAACTTTTGAAATGGAACGCACCCAAAGAGCCGCATGTGGCTCGCAAGCCGCAGTTTGCCAACCCCTGGTCTAGACCTTTATATATCTGGTCGAGGGTGTAGCATTTCTGTTTGAAAGTTTGTGCTTTTGTTTGAATAGCAGATCAGTTATAGAGGAGGAAAACTTCCTACACAGAGGCCCCCAACCCTATGTAGATTCACTTTTAGTTCTTTTTAATTTCAGAAGCCAAAGCTGCCCCAGTGGCATTCGTATTTTCTGGTGATTTAAATAGTTGTCCTCACTCTCTTCTGAACTCATCATAAACATGTATAGTAGACAGCAGTTCCATTTTGTGCCATCCAGTTTTGTGCTAGTACCGCCTCTGTACCAGGAACCACCCTTGGTGCTGGACATTTAGTGATGAGTAAGCCTATGTCCCCACCCCAAACTTGAGGAAACGTGGCCTCTGAGAAGTTACACCTAGCAGAGCCTGGCAAAGCATTCCTCTGTGTCCCCTCTTCTCCCCAGGCTCCATCCTGGCCCACATCCAGAAGCGGAAGCACTTCAATGAGCGAGAAGCCAGCCGAGTGGTGCGGGATGTTGCCGCTGCCCTTGACTTCTTGCACACCAAAGGTGAGCCCAGCCTTTGCCTTGGCGGGTGGGTTGGGCTGGCCAGCCTCTGGGGACCAAGGGAGTGGGGCAGGCCAGGCAGAGAGGGCTGGGCCAGGGGCTGGTGCCGCTGGCAGGCCCACCCATGAGGGTGAGAGGGCAAGCCAAGGTGGTTCCCAGGCTTCTGATATGGATATATATGGATAGATGTGGAGCTATTAAGAAGGATAAGGATGTAGAAGAAAGAAACAAGCAGGGAGGAAAAGCAATAAATTTCATGTTGAACAAGGTATATGCGAATGTGTGGATATGAATGGTTTCCTAATGAAGAATACAAAACATGCATAATATGACCATTCTAGTGTAAATATTTGGGTGTTATTCCTTCTAGTCTTTTAAAATATATTACCTGTATCCCTCTTTTCAAAATTGGCATGATAGTGTATATGTAGTTTGATATCTTATTTACAATAAATGGAAAATGCATCATTTTTCTGTTAACATGCTAAGTTCAAGGTATCCATTGAACATCACAGTGGCAGATGGCAGGTTGCTATTGTTTGAATTACACTTCGATTTACAGTCTTTATCTAGGACTGATTATTTAAGAACTTTTGTAGTAAATTAAGTCTGCTTGCAAATTAGGTGTTTTTTCATTTCCATAAATATGTTTAACTACTACCTACATTTTTTTTTTAATTTGCCAAATAGCAGTGCCATGGAAATAATGAATGCTGGCTTTACTTTTTGACCAGCTATGTGCTCCCTCAGTAATAATGCCTACCCCACAGAGTTATGGTGAGAATTAAGAGAGAATTATATCATCAACAGTAGTTAATGCTTATATAACACATTATGTGCTAGGCACTATTCTAAGCCTTTCAGCTATACTAAATGGCTTGCATAATTGTGTATGTCCTATGTATGTATTATATATGTATAACATAGTTGGAGCAGAGTACCTGGCACATAGTACATAGTTCTTCAGCAGTGTTATTTCCTCCACCCTTATCCCCCACCAGGCAGAAAGCCTTTTTATTCCTAATATGAATTCCCTTAAAGTAAATCATCCTGCCTGGTGGGAGGTGGGGGTAGAGCAAATCACTTGTGACTTAGCTCGGCTCCCTTCCCTTTTGTGGACATTGGCCAGCCCCCTGGGTTCTGAGTGCTCAGGACCACTTGTAGGCATGCCATTCACATACCCTACCTTGTGCTGGCAGTACAGTGCAGACCGGTGTGGCCTGTGTGCGGGAGGCTCAGGTTCACTGATTCCACCTCGTTTCCTCCAGTGGCTAGAGAGAGATCTGCAAACTGACAGTGCCCATGTTGGGGGTGTGACTTGTACATGGGATAAAAATTCCTAGACGGGGGTGTCTGTACTTTCCACAGCATGATGAATAGCAGTATTTCTGTTTCTGAAAGCTGGGATGCATGTAGGTAACACCTGCCTGACAAAGATTTACAACTGCTCCCCAAGCTGCCTCCGTAGATTGCAAAACTGGGTCATGCTTTTTACAAGATCCATACCTTGGGGGGGGGGTAAAGGTGGTTTTATTATTTATTTATTTATTTATTTATTTTTTACAAGAATGCACTAAAGGGAACAGAGGCTGGTGATGTCTTAGGAGTTCTGAAGTGCTTGTTAACATCTAGCTGGCCAGCTGCCCATGTACCTAGAAGTTGGAGGGGATGAAAAACGATTTCCAGCTGAACTTGGCTGTTTTCTAAATAACTTCATACTGGGAAGATGAATTGGGCAAGAATGGGTCAGCCCGGAAACAAGTTCCATACTTTTAAATACTGGACACACTGAAGCTTAACCCCTGGGAAATGAACAGGAGCAGCTCGATGGCTGGTGTGTTCACAGAGGCAGGCCCATTATTACACATGGCTCTCAGCTCTCAGGCTGGGGGACGACTGGGCCATCGGCACCTATTTGGAGAGCAAGGCTCCATGTGTGGCTCGTGATCCTTCTGTGGGAGCACTTGCTATAATGGAAAATATCTTTCACTTTTAGTGCGGCGAGCTGTAGCCCGACTCAATTTGTGCAGCCTGGACTGAGTTGCTCTGGGTTCTCATTCAATTAGGTGACTGATGAAGTCACTGAGCCTGCTGGAGCTCAGGTTTTTCCTCTCCAGTGTAGGGCCTCCAGTGGCTGAGCCTCTGCCTCCTACTAGGGCATCAGAGGGCTGCCTGAGACGTTGGTCATCAGGGGAGTTTTTGTAAAGCAGATCCTGCTTTTTCCGGTTTCCCCAAGAATCTTCTGCTGCTTTCCCGTACTTCCAAGCAGTGTCTCTTTGGCTTTGTGGTCCTTCTGTCTCTGCACCACATGTTATGCAGGAGGAAAGAGGAATGGGAGGTTTCTGTGTCTGTCTCTAGAAACCCCAGGGCCCTATGAGTTGGTTCTTTGTCCCTGTCTTTGGTTAGAAGGTGGTTTTCTCCCACGTGCCTTCTTGGCCTGGTCAGCAGCTTTTAACCCCTCATGGGGCCAGCTGCTTTTTGCAATCTCCTTTAGGAGAGCTGGCCAAATGCAGGGGACCTTCTCTTAAAAACAGCACCCTCGGGCCAAAGCAGTCCTTGCTGTGCTTCTGGCAGGACTGTCTCTGCAGGAGAGAAGGGATTCGGACAAGCTTTGGGAGATTTGTTCACTAACACTTGATCCTCTGAACATTCAGGGAGTCCCACTGAAGGAATCTTTTTTTTTTTAAATCGGCCACACAAGAAGAAATGAGGTAGAGCAGTCTCGGCCCCCTGAGATGCTCTTAAACAAGGCACTCATTATTTCTGCATTGCTGTTCCAAGCATGGCTGTTTGCAGAGCTCTTTGCTCTGCTTCGTATTAGGCTTCTTACTCTTGGTTGTCTCTGCAGTGCTGAGAGGTAGGCTGCCTGGGATTCATTTAGCCCTTCTTATCCATGCCAGACTTCTAAAGCTTCTGCTTCTAAGGAACTTGCAGAATCAACTGTGCTCTTGGTTTGTGTCTCTGGTTACTTTTGCCTCCTGCAGCTCGTTGACTTTTTAATGTACCATAATTGGGAATTAATCTGCGAACAACAGCATTTGGAAAAAATTAATTGTGTGTGGAATGTTTGATAATTATGTGCATATGTTAACCATTTCTTTGCTCTTTGTCATTTCAGGCATCGCTCACCGTGATCTAAAGCCAGAAAACATATTGTGTGAATCTCCAGAAAAGGTACTTAGGGCCCGACTTAGGATGTTACAGATCTTACACTGATGTGGGGAAGCCACCCTTGCTTTCAATATAGGTTATTATCAGTCCTCTTGGAATCAGGTATCAACTTGAACTAATTATTATGGACACGTGAGAATGCTGTACCTAACGTGTAGTGTCTTTACATTCCAAGTTAACCCTTGATAAATCCTTGTCTTTGCTGTTTTCAGCAGTGTGATTGGCTTAAGCCTGATAGTTGGTAAAACATATGAGACCCACACAAAAATGAATGTTTTCTAGTCCAATGCACCTACCTTTAGAGCAGTTGATGGGAGTCATAAACAACTCAATCTTACATGAAGCAAATGTCTGCCTATAAATGATGTTTGTGTCATGGTATATATGCCAGCTGGTGTCTACCACTAGAAGTGGTAATTAGGAAGCAAGTTCTTGAAAAGGGTTTCTGTTTCCATTTCTATTGCCCATTAAAAAGAAAACATTTATACTTGGTGTTGAACAAATGTCACCCACTGTAAACTTTCCCTTAACTCAATCTACTAGTAAATGGAAGTGTTTGCATTTCCATAAGCATGTATGAATTTGATGAATTCTGTGTTTGTTAGGAGGGATTTAGGCCCTGGTGGTTTTGAGGGCCCACATATTTTAGTTCTGTGTATGGATACGTGTGTGTATGCATGAACTTGTGTCTTGGTCTGAATTAAGGGATAGCTCATAAATAAGGAACGGCTGTGAATGAATATGTGAGTCAGCCTGCTCCTTACAACTCTTGCGGGGAATAGTAATCTATTAGCTTAAATAAGATCTTGTGACTTCCTGTCAGTGGCTCTGACATTAAACTTTACAATTTATCATTATTAGCATTATGATTATTAACAATACTTATAAACATTTCTTGAGTGCTTACATTGTGCCAGCACTTATACTTATTTTATTTAGTATTTATAAAATCTCCTGAGGTAGATACTATCATCTTCACTTTATGAATGAAGAAACTGAAGCCTAGATAGATTAAGAAGCTTGCCCAAAGTCACTCAGCTGCTAAATAGTAGCGTATAGGTGAAAGTTAAGGTAGTCTGACCCCAGAACTCCGTGGGTGCTGTGAACTACTGTTATATTGCCTCTGGTTTACAGTGTACTTTCATGCTCTTTGTTTCACTTGATCTTCGTGGCACAGATTTGTTGCCCATTTTTTATAGTTGAATAACTAAAATTAAGAGAGACTGAGTGTCAAAAGATATTATCAAGAAAGTAAAAAGACAACTTACAGAGTAGGAGAAAAAAATTCACAAATCACATTCTCTGATAAGGGTTTAATATCCAAAATATATAAAGAACTTCTAAAATTCAACATCAAAAAGCCAATCCAGGGCTGGCCAGGTGGCTCATTGGTTAGAGTGTGAGCTCTGAGCAGCAGGATCACTGGTTCGATTCCCACATGCAGTGACACTACATCCGAGCTGAGCTACTGCTGAGCTGTCAACAGGTGGCGGGACGGCTCAGTTGGTTAGAGCACGTGCTCTTAACAACAAGGTTGCCGGTTCAACTCCCACATGGGATGGTGGGCTGTGCCATCCCCGCCCCCCTCCCCGCAACTAGATTGAAAGCGGCGACTAGACTTGGAGCTGAGCTTGCACTCTCCACAACTAAGATTGAAGAACAACAACTTGACTTGGAGCTGATGGGTCCTGGAAAAACACAATGTTCTCCTTCCCCAATTCCCCAACACTGTTCCCTTCCCCAATTCCCCAATAAAAATCTTTAAAAAAAAAAAAAAAAAGCCAGTCCAATTTAAAACTGAGCAAAGGACTTGATAGACATTTCTCCAAAGACATACAAATGGCCAGTAAACACGTGAAAAGATGCTCAACATCCTTAGTCATTAGGGAAATGCAAATCAAAACCACAGTGAGCTACTTGGATGGTTATAATTTTTAAAAATGGAAAATAATAAGTGTTGATGAGAATGTGGAGAAATTGGAACCCTTGTGTATTGCTGGTGGTATTGTAAAATGATGCAGCCACTATGGAAAAGTTTAGCAGTGCCTCAAAAAGCTAAACATAGAATTACCATACCACTCAATAATTCTGCACCTATGTATATACCAAAAAAAATCGAAAACAGAGACTTGAACTTGAACGCCATTGTTCACTGCAGCATCACTCACAATAGCCAGAAGTGGGACAAAACCCAAGTGTCCCTCAACAGATGAATGGATAAACAAAATGTTGGTATATACATACAACGGAATATTGCTCAGCCATAAGACAGACTGAAGTTCTGATACATGCTACCACGTGGATGAACCTTGAAAACATTATGATACGTGAAGTAAGCCAAACTTAAAGGGATGAATATTGTGTGGTTCCACTTATATGAAATATCTGGAATAGGCAAATTCATAGAGATGGAAAGTAGATTAGAAGTTACTGGGCTGGGGAGAGCGGGGAATGGAGAGTTATTGCTTAATGGGTACCAAGTTTCTGTTTGGGATGATGGAAAAGTTTTGGAAACGGATACTGGTGATGGTTGCACAACAGTGTGAGTGTAATTAATGCCACTGAGTTGTACACTTAAAAATGGTTGAAATGGCATATTTTATGTTCTATATATTTTACCACAATAAAAAAAGAGAGGCTAAGTGAAAAAGAAAAGAAGATAGGTAGAATGTAAGAGAAAGTAAAAGGAGGGAGGGATGGAGGGATGAAGGTAAGAAGGAAAGAAACAGAAGTTGAAAGACTTGTCTAGGCTTCCCCAGCAGGTAGATGTCTGAGCTGGGACTCACAGAACTAGCATTTTTTACTCGCTCACTGTGCTGCTTCTGCCACGCAGGTTGTGTGCACACAAACTGCCCTCCGGCTTGGCTCCAGAGGTGACTCGTGCTATTTGATCTCAGGTGCAGCATCCAGTCCTGGCAGGCTTAGCTGCTATGTTGCTGCCTGCAGTGACCAGCCATCCCAGTGTGCTAGAGCCTGAGGGGTTTCCTCAGGAACGCAGGACTTTTGGTGCTTAAACCAACAAAGTCCCAAGCAAGCAAAGACAAGCTGGTCACTCTGAGCCACCTGAAGTGTTCAAGGGTTTTATTCAAAATTCCTTCTTCCATGAATGGACTGCAAAGAGCCTTCCAGAAATACATACTAACTTCTCTGACTTCTGTGTCGTACCCTATACCTTTGTCGGCAAGAGTTTCATAGGTTTGCTACTTGTTTTATATGGAGTTCACAACAGTCTGATACCATGTAGTGCACACATTTTCTTAGTCAGGAAGTAAGGAAACAGCATGGGGAAGAGGATAACTTTAGGATAAATCCTCAGGTGATTTCTAGTTAACCCGAGGAGAGTCAACATGACCCAACAGGTAAAGCTGGGCTTCAGTGTGGCCGCCACACAGCTGTGCACACACATGGTCACATTGGTCTCATCCTCATGCCCTTTAGTTTCTTACTTACATTTGTAACCTTTGCTTTCTGCTTTCCTTTTCAGGTGTCGCCAGTGAAAATCTGTGACTTTGACTTGGGCAGTGGGGTGAAATTGAATAACTCCTGCACCCCCATAACCACACCAGAGCTGACCACTCCAGTATGTATGGCTGGGCACCCTTCCTTCTGTGCCACTTCCTTCTGAGCGTCTGTACATTTCGAGTGTCCCTGACCCAAAGCTCTGGAGTACAGAACAAAGAGCTAAAGAAGGAAAAGCGAGCATATCTATACCTTCCTGCTGCCTGAGTTGTCATTTAGCTCCCTGCTTTGTACTGATAACATCCTTCCCTCCCCGGTGCTTACTTGCTAATGAGAGCTTTTAGTTTGGAATGGGTCCTCTGCCAATGACGAGACAAATTGTCAGCCTATAAGAACAGGCTAAGCCCTGACTCCTGACCCTAGTAAAGACAGACACCACTCTCAGGCCAACCCTTTGGTATACGAGCATGCGACAGCTCTGAGAGTCCCATGCCCACTGCTGAAGTCGTGGCATATCACTTCGTGATGGAGGATGGGGAGCGGTCTCTGTGGGGAGAACTGAGAGGTCCTGGGCTCTTTGGCCATAGGCTTGCTTGGCTAAGTTGTGCTGTTGCTTTTCTCACTTCACACTTCATGCCCAGATGGTGCTGCTGGGAGCTACTTGTTCCTAAGACATCTCTGAACATACTTGATATACTATAATTATTATGATTCTCTGAGATTTGCATGCTTCATAAGTGAATTTTCCTAATAACCTTTTCTAAGACATGCATTTGAATATGCCCATGTGTTATTCTAAGCAACGTTATTAGAAATGTTTGTGTATTAGCTTTTACGATACCGAGCTACCTTGTTCTCAAAGTCATTAACTCTAATTGCCAATAACAGAGAAAATGTCCTTTCTCCACTTACCATCTTTCCATCAAATTAGTTGGATGTCTCTTGGTGAACCTGAAATAATGAAGAGGAGAGCAAAAAGAATTTGTTTTGTTTTTATCAGCAATTTTCTCTGCAAGGATGGGAGGAAGGAATCCTGGTCCTGGGTTTGCCACTGATGTGCTTGAACAACTAACTCCCTGTCCCATCCTAGTCCTTGGTTTTTCCCATTTACAAATGGGGGAAGTGGGGAAATTGGACTTGTTCTAAGAGCTGTCCTAGCTTTGATGATATCTTAATTCTAAAGCCTTATATTTCCTTGCGCTAAGCTAGCAGGGAAGCTTGGCAGGACTTCACCTTAAGAAATCCTTGCTTTATGGAATTGATCTCTACAGATCTCTGTCCCAGAGCTATGCTTCTGATACATTGAAATACCTGCACATTAAGTGACTAATTACAGATTGCTGAGGCAGGGGGAGATTCCCGGAGCTTCTTGGCCAAGGGTATCTGCCTACTGAAGAAGGACTTGAGAAGATAAAAAGGTGACCTGGAACTGGTCATGTGGATCATGGGGAATGAGAGAACTCAGTTTCCAAATGTTCAGTTGGCCCATCTTTTCTAAGTGCCTTGGTGGCTTCAAGGAAGTGTGCTGGCTGGCTCTCCTGACAGTTTCTTGCTCTGTAACTCTATCCTCTTGCTCAAGTCCCATTACATTCTGCTCTTGGCCATCCCCTCTCCCTGTGACTAAGCCTCTCTCTTCTCTGTCACTCCCCCTGCCCCCCCCCAACCCTGGCTCCCACAGTGCGGCTCTGCAGAATACATGGCCCCGGAGGTGGTGGAGGTCTTCACAGATGAGGCCACTTTTTATGACAAGCGCTGTGACCTGTGGAGCCTGGGCGTGGTCCTCTACATCATGCTGAGTGGCTACCCGCCCTTTGTAGGTCACTGTGGGGCCGACTGTGGCTGGGATCGGGGAGAGGTCTGCAGCGTATGCCAGGTGAGTGCAGCCCCAGGACCCACTGTGGAAGTCCGGCTGGGGTCAGTGTGGTTGTGGGATGCAAGCAGGACTGGGCTGGGGATTGTCCCTGATCTGGAAGGGGGGATATAGAGCCCCTTTCCTTTTCTGTCCAAGGGCAGCGAAATAGAGATAACAGGACATTTAGCCCAGCGAGGAGTTCAGGGGTAGGTCATTGGAGAAGACCATACCTGAGCTGAGTCTGAAAGGGTGAGTCTTGCCTCAGGGGAAGAGAGGCAAGAAATACAAGTAGAAGGAACAGCACAAGCAAAGACATGGAGGTTTGCAATAGCTGCATGTGAGGAGGGAACAAGAATAGAAGTGTAAGGCTGACGGTGGGGGGACATGAGACCTGAGAGGTTGCCAGGAGGAGCCTGTTCATGGAGGGCCCTGTATGAAGGGCCAAGGAGTTTAGGCTTTGTTCTCTAGTTGATACTTCCTGTACATCACCCACCCAGCACTACAAGGAGCACAGCCATCCCAGCCCGTCAAGGGCATTCTGTGCAGTTTGATGATTTAGGGGAGAGTGGCAAGCCTACAGAGGGCGCTGATCTGTGGTGTACCCCAGCCATGAGCTGCAGCTTCCACTGAGGTCATTTGGACTCAGGGTGGCCAGATCAATGACAGGCACATCCTACCTCTCCCCTGGCCAGTGTGGCTTCAGGAGGAATCTTCTCTACCTAGAACAAGCTGTTTGAGAGTATCCAGGAAGGAAAGTATGAATTTCCTGACAAGGACTGGGCACACATCTCCAGTGGAGCCAAAGACCTCATCTCCAAGCTCCTGGTTCGAGATGCGAAGCAAAGACTGAGTGCTGCCCAAGTCCTGCAGCACCCATGGGTGCAGGGGGTGAGTGACCCAGGGAGGGGTGGCGTTCCGCCTCCTCAATCCTGCAGCATGGCCATGCGGAAGCTCTCGTACCCAGGTAGCTGACCTCAGCCAGAGGGAGATTGTATGGTAGCTTCAGTTCCTGTGCACATAGAGTGAACTGACTCCTAACCCAGCCCCAGACTGGTCTAGACTTGACTCTAACCTTGGCCACAGACTAAACCCCTAGCTGACCCAGCCTCTCTGGAATGGACAGAGGCCTATGGGGGATATAGCACATGCTTCCCACTATTGGCATAGACACACAGCCCAGGAAGCAACCTGGTGTTGTCATTGGGGTCTGTAGAACCATCCCCTTGTACAAGAATATCATTAGCTGAGAGCTCCCGGGAGCAAGGCCTTGCTGCCCTGCTTGCTGTGTGACTACACTGGGGGCACATACGTTCTCCTTGTGGTCCTGGGGTCTGGGTGCAGCTTGCCCAAAAGGCAAATGGTAGCGTTTTCCCCAAACTAAGGATCCAAGTCTTCACTAGAAAACGTTAACCATCCTTCTTGCTTAGTCATGGGACCTGACCTCTGCCCCTCCAGGGGGACTGCCAGACCTCCTGGGATTCACTGTGTCTCCTTGGTCTGCCAGGCCCTAGCCACCCTCAGTGGCCTTGACAGCTCCATGTCACAGGTGGGGATCCAACCCAAGAGTTTCTGAGGGGCTAATTCCCAGCCGCCCAAGAGTTGCTGTCTTGACTGAGCACCCACTGCACGCCAGACACTGGTAGTAGTGGGATGAGTAAGATCCAGGCCCTGTCTTCCTAGCAAGAGGGAGATAAGGGAATAAATGACAGGGTCGTGTGACAGATGCTTATCAGAAGTGCTGGGTGCACCAAAGGACAAAGACCCACCTATGCTTGGGACAGTGGTTGGGAGGTGGCAGGGAAGGAGGAATGTCTCAGGGGAAGGGACCCTAGAGCTGGGTCTTAAGGGTGATTAGGACTTTGCCAGGCAAGGAGCGGTCTCTCCATGCAGAGGCAGCTGGGTCGGGGGCTGTTCCTTGCTTACTCTCCCCTTGGAAGGTCTGGCCTGCAGGCAAGTCTAGCCAACTCCCTGTGCTGGGCCGGAGCCTGTAGTAACCCCCCCCCTCCCCCGTGCTGGTGTGGGTGGGGGCAGCTCTTGAAGGAGGGAGCATTGCTTACCCACACATCTGTCCTTCCCATTCTAGCAAGCTCCAGAAAAGGGACTCCCCACGCCGCAAGTCCTCCAGAGGTAAATGCTGGGACCACACCCAACACCCTTCCTTCTTTGGCTTTGACTTTCTCTCGAGCTCTCAGCCACGTTGGGGTGGAGGTGGGGGATGGAGAGCCGTCTCTAGGCTCAGGTATCCTCCTCCTGAAGGGACTCCCTCACCTGCCTTCTCCCCACTTCTCTTCCTCTCTCTACCCGCCCCCCCTAGGTTTGTCTCCTCTCTTCTCCCACCTGATGGCTTCCTCTGCCCTCCAGCACCTTCAAGGCCCCTCCTTGTGCTGTGTGCTGGAGAAAACCCTGTTTTGCATATCCACTTGAACCTTAACCTGAAATTACCATTTGCAGCCCAGAGGCAGACCTTATCTGTGGGTTATTCACACCAAAGTTTCCTTCTGCTACTGTCGCTTGTGAAAGTAGCAGGAATCAGACACTGTGAGGCAGTGGGATCAATGGTGATATATACACCATTAAACGAATAATAATGGCCACCGTATAGTAAATACCATATGCCGGATATGGTGCAAAGGGCTTTACGTACATCCATAATCTTCACGATAAATTTCAAAGAGAAGTGTTGTTACTACCCCATTTTATAGATGAGAAAACTGAGGACTAGAGAGATGAACTTATACAGCAGCCACACAGTGGTTCAACTTTGAACCTGTATCTGTTAGATTCTAGAGCCTTTTAACTCTTGATCTGTTCTTAGTGAGCACTGCCCTATTCCCAAAGGGCCAGGGCTAAAGCCCTGTGGGAACCTCTCCAGGGACCATCTTCATGGCCAGTTTCTAGGAGTTACACAGGAAAATCTTACACCTTTGTAGTCTCAATTCATTTCAGCCAGGATGCTACTTCCTAGCTTGGGTTTCTACCTGATTCCCTGAAGCTGCATCCAAATGCTTTGAGACTCCAAACCTCAGATCCACCGTAGTAGATTTATTCAGCAAACCCAAAGCGCCTGTTTGTCATATGCAAGCCCTGAGCTGGGTTCTGGAGACACAGACATAAAGGCACAGCCCCTGCTCTTGGAGCTCCCTGCCCTGATGAAGGAAAGGGATATAAAGAGGGTGCCAAAAAAATATATACACATTTTTAAAAAGATAAACATTGTATTAAATTTGTAATACTCAACATATACTGATAAATACAAGTCATGCGTATACATTTCTTTGGCATTCCTGGTGGGTCTCATGTGCCCCAGCCCTTCCTCTGATTGAGCTGTGTGCCAAGCTGTGGAGGCTCAGAAGGTGCTCTGAATACAGGGGCATTTGTCCCTCTCAAGTCCAGGGACAGTAAGTGAGGCTCAAAGCCATTCCAGCCTAAGTGAAGTCAGATTCCAAACCCATGCAAGAACGACTTTGGAGAGAGCAGCCTGTGCCAGCTCAGAAAAATGCCGTGGGAGCATAGAACTGCAGCAGCTGCTGGGGTGTCAAGGAGCTGGCCTGGCTGACACACTGAGTCCTGCCTCCCTCTTTTCTCTGCATCTCCCTCTGTCCTTGCAGAAATAGCAGCACAGCGGACCTGACACTCTTTGCAGCAGAGGCCATCGCCCTTAATCGCCAGCTGTCTCAGCACGAGGAGGATGAACTGGCAGAGGAGTCCGAGGCACTGGCCAAGGGCCTCTGCTCCGTGAAGCTTTCCCCTCCCTCCAAGTCACGCCTGGCCCGGCGGAGGGCCCTGGCCCAGGCAGGCCACAGTGGAGACATGGAGCCGTGCCCGACACCCACAGCACTCTGACCCACTCCAGTCACACCTTCCAGGCCTTAGGCCTGTCCAGGCGTTGCCCCCTGGAAACCTTTGAGGCCAAAGTCTGCAGAACGGGAAGAAAGACCTGCTATGCAGCTCCAGCCAGGCCTTTTCATCCACAGAGTCTCTGAGGTTCCCACCCAACCCCCCATTTCCCCAGAGTCCTCAAGGAAAAAGCTTTTTCCAAAGGGGTTGTCTTTGAAAAGGAAAGCAATCACTTGTCACTTTGCATAATCGCCTGAGGCAGGGACATCTCTTTGCTGGGCTCCTGCCCACCTGCTCACCCGCCTGCAGATCCTGGATCCTGCCTGCTCACAGGGTAGCAGTGGGCAATGGCAGTCGGGGCTGCAGCCCGCAGGGAGCCAGCCTTGAGAAGCGTCAGTTGACAGGGGCTCTTCCCTCTCTGCACCATCAGCCTCCTCTGGCGGTCCTTCCATCTTCCTCTGTCCTCCGGATGTCCTCCCCCTGGGCTGAGCAAAGCCATCCCCTCAATTCAGGGAAGGGCAGGAAACCTGACATTCTGGAAGCCAGATCAGTCTTCCAGTCTGTAGCACGGAGAAGCACATAATCTTTCTTTGCCGTGACCGAAATGTGTCCCTCATTTATCATCCTCTTCCTTGTTTGGGATTGCTGCTAAAGTCAGTATTATTTCATTTTTAAAATGTTTGTTTTTTTTAACCATGCTCTTCCAGCAAAGATGGGAGTGTAATCTCCCACTGCAAGCCCATGGACTTGCCAGAGCGTGCAATGGCTCACTCTTTTTTCCTGAATGTCCATGCATTTGAAAGGTTTTAATCAGCTGTTTCCTATTATTTTAACTAATTTTAAGCTATGATGATGAGGAGGAGGAGGAGGAGGAGCACTTAGTGACCAAGTCTGCTGCTACATCCCTCAGGCCTGGCATGGAAGGTGGCACAGGCCTGGGGTAGTTAGGAGCTCTGCCTTATGTGGAGCCAGATCCGAGGCAGCCCAGCTGCCCTGGTCTGAGCATATGGCTCTTGCTGTCTGCCAGAGAGCATGAGGGCAACTCTGTCATCAGATAAGCTGAGCTGCTTGCTGAGTTACCTAAAGGACATCAATATGCATATATCAGACAGACATTTCTACATGACAACGCTATTACACATTGCGCTTGTTTTAATAAAGCTTTTAAATTTCGGCTGTGGCCTTCCTGGTGGTCCTTCTTTCACTGGCAAACCTGAGGAGGCGACAGGCCCTCTGGGGAGGGTCAGAGCCCAGCCCAGTGGGGAGAAGGTGCCCCTTCTCAGGATCTCTAATATAGCACCTCATTGGATTCATAAAACAAGGCAAAAGAGACATGGCTGACTGCTTTTCTTTTTTAGGTGAGGAAATGAAATTCATCAAACATTTGTCAATCTCCTATTGTGTGCCAGGACCCAGAGATGAGTAAGAGACAGCCTTTGCCTTTTAGGACCTCCCCATCAAGTGGATGAGATGGTGTCAGAAACCATCCCACAAGCTGGCTTCAAAAAGTGCTTTAACAAATGTGCCCTGTGCACAGCCCAGCCCACCCACCCAAGTGGGAACAAAGTTGCCTTCTGTCTCAAGAAGCACTAAGCCCTTTTAGAGGATCCATTGTGTGTCTGGGACTGCCGCTTGTTCTGCCAGAGTTGGCAACAAAGAAACATGGTGCCTCACATCTACAGCCCTACAGGTTCATCTGCAGGGGGCTTTCATATGCGTTGTCCCATGTAACCCTAGGAACCAGGCTAGACAGGGCTGAAAGGCCTTTATAAGTTCCCAAGAAGGTGGCAAGAGGAAAGTCTGAGTGTCAGGGCAGTGGACGGGGTGCCCTGTCAGCTTTTCACTGGAGAGAGCAGAGCAGGGAGCTGGGGTTAGGGCTCTTCACTCTGGGGGCAGGTGATGGGCCCAGGTACCAGCTGTCCTGCACTGTGAATGCCTCCATGTCGATGGTGACATACTTTCTGTTGACAGTCTTCCTTTTGCAGTAACCCTTACCACCCTCACATCCGGTCTTCATCTGCCCAGAGTGCGATGGGCTAGAAAAACAGGCCTGCAGGATCTGGACTTGGAACCAGGGTATGAGTTTTGTCTCTGGACTCCAGCCCCAGCTTGGTCAGTCCTCCAGGGTGGCCCAGCAGAGATGTGACTTCCTAGACCAAGCACTCCCCACTCGCCACCCTCACCCTGTCCTGCACGCAGCTCCAGCTGGGCCCTCAAGCCTCTGTGCCTTTGCTCAGGCTATTCCCTCTACCAGCCCACCTCCTTACCCAGGTCCACCTGGCAAGGCCCCTCTCATCCTCCATTGCTCTGCTGAAATGCTATCATGACTCCTCTGGTTTTGCTAGCATTAGTGTGCCCTTACTAAGAAACAGGTATTTTCTGAGAAGCTTATAGGCATTACAGTAAAACCTTGGATTGTGACTAACTTGGTTTGCGAGTATTCCGCAAGATGAGCAAACATTTCTAATACATTTTAACTTGGTAAACAAGTAATGTCTTGCAATACTAGTAGTTTGTTTCCGGAAATAATTATGCTCGCAAACCAAGGTATTACTGTATTTAATTCTCACAGCAGCCCTTTGAGGTAAGGTACTATTATTTTACCCTACTTAACATGAAACACCAAGCAGAGAAAGGAAAAGATGGCTTGCCCAGGACTGTACAGCTAGGAAGGTGGAACTGAAATTCCTCCAAGAGAGACTTGGGACCCAGAGCTGTGCTGCTGGGGTTCAAATCCCAGCTCTGCTGCTTACTAGCTTTGGGCCTTGGGCAAGTTACTTAATCTCTGAAGGTCTCAGTTTCTTCAACGAAAAATTGGGCATGCTATTGTAAAAGTTAAAATTAATAAATGTAAAGTGTTTAGAGCAGTTCCAGGCGCGCACACACACAGTAAGTGCTCAGTAACTGTTAGCTATGATATTTGTAATTTTAATTGTTGTCTTCTGGGGCAGAATTACTCAGCTGGGCCCCAGCGATAGAGATGAGCTTTCCCCCTGTCCTTGGCTTGTGTGGGTGGAGATGGAGCTAGGATTTCCAGATGGGCCTGGCCTCTGGCCATTTGTGAGATCCTCCTCCTGACAGGCTGCTCTGCCCCTCTGGGATGGGGTCCTTGTCCCCAAGGGTCAGCTGTGGGGGCCAGGGGCCCTGGGTTCTAGTCTTCTGCCACTGCTCACTAGGTAACCTTGCCCTTTCTGAGGACCAGGCCATGTGCCTGGCTCTGCTGGGCAGAAGTAGATATGGCAGACACACTGAGAGAGGCTCTGGGACATGGAACTGTGGCAGCAGGTTCCCGGACTCTAGGGCTCATGCTTGGGCTGGGCCTTAGGAGAGAGTTGGTCCCAGACAGCAGAATGTCCCAGACAGCAGAATGTCCCAGACCTCAGGCCCCAGCCCCAGCCCATCCTGGTTCAAGTGGAACCTGAGGACTCTTGTCTGAGCCTTACCTGGGGCCCCAAGCACAGAGATCAAGTCTTTGTCCCTACAGGTGTCCACCTGCCTGAGCTCTGGGGCCCCTCCTCCCACCTCGCTGACTGCCCTCCCCAGACCCAGCTCTGTGAACAGCAGTGCCTGGGTCTTGTGCCAACTGCTCTACCTACTTAGGTCTGGAGGGGATGGAGGAGCAAGGTTCCCCCATGGCTGGCACTCTTGTTGCCATGGTAGCAGTTGCCTTGGAAGCTGCTTCCTGACTTCAGCTTCCAAACAGCCCAGGAAGGCTGCCCGTCCCCCCAGGGGATCTGAATTAATCATGCTCTTTTCCAGGGTCCTCACCCCTCCAGGAAAATAAACAGAACTAAACCAAGCTGAAGCCTTTCGCCCACTTTCTCTCCACCCCATGCCACTCTTGGACTTGGTGCTTCTGGGAAGGAAAGCTCATAGGCAGGCACCCTTCAGTCCTAGCCTCAATGAGCATGATTTTGTGATGGAACTTAGCAGTGACCCATGGCCTGGCCACACTCTGAGTCTGGAGCCTGGAGAACCCAGGCTTCAGGGAGAAGGACTCTGATGCTTGTGGGGTGGGGAACGGGTAGGTGGTCCAGTTCTAGTGTCTTGGGCTTCCATCTCATTTACCTGTTACAGTAAGGACATCACCCAAACACATGCATGTATTTCCTTTTCAGAGATGATACAGCCTATATTGCAGAAAGAACTGGCAAGCCTCCCTCTCTACATTTGTAACCAATGGAGGAGCAGGCATCACATGTTTCTAATGACACTGCTGTGATGAGAGAAAAGATACAGGCCTTGACTGATTCTTTTCAACACAGTATCTTCCTCTGATGGTGGGGTTGTCAATTCTACCCACTTCAAATAAGACAATTTGGAAATTCAGGAGCAGAGAGATGCTAGAGTACTTCCCCGCTGAGCAGGGAATCTGGACACCGAGGTCCTATCAGGGACTCTGGGGCAATCCTTCCACTCCCTACATCTCGGTCTCCTCACCTGTTCTAGAAAGGAGCTGGTGTGTTTCTGTGGTTCTGTGACCTTGTAACTGACCATGGCTTAATGTGTCTCTCCCCCTCCGTATTTTCTCCTCTGATCTGCGCCCTGAGGGATTTACAATGTCAGAGAAAAACTCCAATTTGGAATTTGATCTCCGGTTTTTATAAGTCAGAGTGTTCTGGAATCTGAAACTCACAATGCACAGGCATCCCTGACTCCAGCCTCTGCCATCCCCATCCCCATTCACAAGATGAGCAAAGTGAGGCTTAGGCAGGTGGAGTGGCTGGTCCAAGTCTCATAGTGCAAGGTGGCCTGAGCTCCTGTCTGGTGGGAGCACTGCACTCAGACTTATACCATGACAGCAGCCGGCACAGGCCCTGCCTGTCCAGAGTTATGCACACACGTAATGGGCAGGGGTTCTGTGGAGGGTGTTTCGATTCCCAAAGCTCAACGTCTCAGGAACATGTTTTCATGGACAATTATTTTGACGGCTCCTTCTAAAACTCATCAGTGGGGGATCAATTACGTGTGACAGAGACCTGGGCTGTCATTTGATGCCTAATTAGAGGAATAATCAGACCTCATCCTGGCAGCAGTGGCTGTGGCTGGGGAATGCCTACCTCCAGGGGCTTCTTCTTGTGGGGGCCAGTAACATGGCCCAGGGGGCCCATCAGTGCCCTGCAGGCACCCCTCCTTTCTATACACCTTTGAGTTTACACCCGTCCAGCATCCAAGCAGTGCCTTCCCTCAGCCAAAGCTCAGTCAGGTGACCCTGGCCTTCCGAGGCCCCTACCCCCTCTAAGGAAAGCCTCTCACTAGAGATGGAGGTCCTGTGGTGCCCATGGGTCTCCTCTTTGCCAGCCTGTGCTGGCCATGCAAGCCCAGTCCTTCCCTGAGAGCTGCCTTGTGTCCAGAAGCCTTGCCCAGTTCCCCTCTAGCCATGGCATTCTGTGGAGCTCACTCATTGAACCTGCCCTCAAGGGACACAGTCTGCAGAGGTGACAGAGATAGAATGAGATAGGCACTTTGGTGTGGGGACATGGCAGCAATGGTATGCAGCCCACTCAGGTGCCATCAGGAGCCGCCTGAGCAGGGTCCTGCAGGATGAGGAAGTGTCCTCCAGATGGTTGGGGTCAGGCGGACACTCAGTGGAGGTGAAGGGGAGGGGCGTTGAGGAAGGGGCAGCTGTGGAGGCAAAGACCGTGGGGCTAGCTGTTCCGGACTGTAGATATGGTGGGGAGAGACGGGGTCCAAAGAGAGGCCAGTGGGGCCAATGATGGGACCCTGCGGACTGTGCCCATGTGTCTAGGTGCAGGGCTAGGGCCAAGGCCACATTCTGGGGCCAGGGAGGCCCTGATCCACAAAGGGCCAGAGAATGCAATTCGTGATAAGGGCTGGGCTGGGTGAGCGCTGCCCGGCCTGGAGTTAGTGGACCCTGCCAATAAGTAGGTCAGGTAGGCTGGGCAGAGGAGCTCAGTCCTGAGGTCGGGAGGCGCTGGCCATGTTCCAGTCTCTTAACCCAGGCTGCAGACACCCAGCCCCCACCGATTCTGATTCCAATTCCAGTTCCTCTCCCAGTCCTAACCCATAGTGTTTCCTCCTCCCTCACATCCCCCACCACTGCTCTTCCCTGACGGCCCCAGCCAGGGGTCCCAGGCGGTTGGAAGAGCTCACCTTCTCAACCCACTAGAAACTAAAGGGAAGTGGGTACCAAGCCTATCAGAGGAAAAGGGGGCCTCAAACTAGGACCCCTCAGTCGGAGGTTGCCAGGATGGTAAGGAAGATTGAGAGGGGGAGCGGTACAGAGTGGACTTGGAGGGACGCCTCCCTTTCTCCTATCCCAGTCACTGTTCCTGTCTCTTGAGCCTCGTTGGGGTCTCCTTCCATCACTCTGTCTTCTAGTCCCCAAGCAGAGGCCCCAGGTGCACCTCTAAGCCAAAAGGATGGCAGAATGGGCCCTGATCCTGTGGCCAGGCAGTCTCCTGACATCCCTGGGCTCTGAACCCCATGTGAAGCCAGCAGCTCATCCTGCCCTCTCAGGGACCAGCAGTGGAACCTGGGCTGACTGCCCTCGTGGGCCTCTGGGACCCAGGCAGCAGCTCACATTGCAATCTCATGAATAACTCAGCACCTCCCTGCTGCCTGCCTCTCAGAGGAACCTGGGCCCTGGACCAGCCTCCTCCACGGTTTTAAACTTTAATAAGTAGAGGCTCGGTGGCAGGTGAGCAGGCTCCAGGGAGCCAGGGCAGGATGTCCTGGGCGGGGGGAGCTTGGGCTGAGCTCTCCCAAGGGGAGGCTGGCAGGGGAGGACCCCATGGGGCAGAACTCTGGCAGCCACGGCAGGACGTGGCTAGGCAGGCGTCCCAAGAGTGGCCTCCAGCTTCAGGGGCCTTTAGGGGAGGAAGAGTAAGCTGGGGTGACCCGGCAGAGACCCTAGGTCAAGGTGGGGTGGGAGGCTCCTAGGGTTGCTGTGGGATACGGTTACAGATAAATCCAAGGGTTACCAGCCCTGAATCTTACTACCCTAAGACTCCTACCCTGGATGAAGATAGAGCTCCAACAAGAGGACAGCCAAGAAGACCGAGACCTCCAGGGCTTTTCTGGGGACAGGCCCCACCGGCTGGAGACGGTGGTCTGAGCCGGCCTGCATGGACCTCCCCATCAACATCAGAGACTTTCGCTGCATGCAGCTGGCCTGTGTGGCCCTTGGCCTGGTGGCAGGCATCATCATCATTGGTGTCTCCGTGTCCAAGGCTGCAGCTGCCATGGGTGGTATCTTTATTGGCGCCGCTAGTCTGGGTGAGCAGGTGCTGGGGCATGGTCAGGTGAAAATGGAGGAAAGGACTAGGTCAACAGGTATTGGTTGGGGAGGGTGGAAGCTAGAGGCGTGAGCAAGGCAGCTTTTGGGGGTAAAGGGAGGGGGAGGAAGATTGGGGTGAGGTTCCCTCTGTGGACCACCAGGGTGAGGAAGATGTGGGGGAGGGAGCTGGCTGTCACACGGCTCTCTGGCTGCTCCCCCTCTGGCTCTCCAGTAGCAGACCCGGGCTCTCAGGTTTGTGGTGGGATTCATAAGCTTGTTGGGGGTGGGTTGATAGGGGGCAGGGAAAAGAGGACAGAGTCCCCAGTGGACCCTCCTTGAGCCAAGACAGGATGTAGCTCAAAGGGTTTCCTTTGTTTCCTGGTATGTCTCAGCAGCAGGTATGTCTGTCAAGGCATCTGTCCATCTGTCTATCCGGGCCAGTTCCACGGATATTCCCACAGTGGCGCTGAGTACCATCCCTCGCCCCACTCCACCACTCTGGGCCAAAAACAGAACCAGAAGAACCAGGCTAGTGGGCTCTGGGCATCAGTACGTGCAAACTCTGGCCAAGAGCCACAGACACTTGGTTTGGGGATGAAATGGGAGTGGGCAGAGCAGGACCTGGTAGAAAGCACGCTGTGGAGCCCCCAGTCCTACACTGGGGGCCCTAGGGGAGGGGGAGGCAGGTGAGAGTTGGTGATGATGGTAGCAGCTGGGCCAATTTTCAGCTGCTGAGTGGGAAGGAAGCCAACCTGCCCCTCACCAGGGCTGGGTGGAGCCAGGAGCCTGGACCTGCATAGTCTGTAGCCCCTTTCCCGAACAGGCACAGCTCTCTGTCCCTTCTGGGGCCGGGCGTTAGAGAGCCGCTTCATGCACACACAGGCTCACATGTATGCCCCCACAGTCCCAACCTGCACACTTTGCTCCTCCCATGCACACCATGTCACCCTCATAAACCACCTCCCAGGTTCACAGCCCACACACATCTCCATGCAGCTTGCACCCACCAGGCCCATCCCCATCACAGAGCCCCGCTGTGTCTCTCTTCTCAGGGCTCCTCATCTTGGCCTACCCCTTCTTGAAGGCTCGGCTCAACCTGGACCACATCCTACCTAATATAGGTGAGTCCTCTCCCCACCCCCAGCAGAGCCTCTGCCAAGGACTGTGTGAGACCCTTTGTGTGTAAGTCTGTGGCCCACTGCGTGGGGCAGCCAACCCACATGTCTGACTGCTCCTGGCTGTGTTTGTTGGAGTTGG
>NW_017732093.1:646992-681568 GCF_001890085.2 Hipposideros armiger | reverse complement strand
TCCAGCCTGACGTAAAAGTGCCTAAACCAGCTCAGAGCACCTAGAACTCACATCTCCCCTGATAGGATTCTCCATCTCCCCCAAGCCTCCAAGATCTCCAGATCATCCCACTTCACCCCTGAGCCGTCATAAAGACCCTGTATCTCCCCCCAAGACCTTAGGACCCTTATAGAGCTCCCCAGCTCATCTCAGCTTCCCACATACACGCTCCCATCTCCATCAAGCCTGTGGGGCTTTACATGGCCCCAGTACTCCCCAGGACCCTCATCTCCTTAAAGACTCTACCATCTTCTCCTTCAAGGGCCCATTCCCCACCACCACCACATCAGCTCAGACCATGCAGGAGGCCTAAAGGAGTGCAGTGGAACAGAGACAGCATCAGGGAGAGAGATTAGACAGCAGAAAGGACTTCCCTCTCCAAAGCTGGACTTGGTTTGAGAATGGCTTAGTGATTCTAAGAGGGCTTGGGGTGATCTCATTCTGCAGGGAGCCTGAGAATCCACCCCCAGCCAGGGCCAGACCAGGGGGAGGGGAGATCCAGCACCAATGGCAATAAAGAGGGTAAGTTCCGGAAATCCCAGAATCCATCTTCCACCTTCCTTCTCTGGCTGAGCAGCTCTGTAGGCCCCAGGGGAATCTTTGAGGGGCATGCAGAAGAGGCCTCCCCAGTCCCAAATAGCCTGCAGAGTTGGGTAGTTCTTCCATGTGTTTAGTCAAAATCCTCCTTGCTCCAAGCTAGCTGAGCTCCTCTTGTGGGTCCTCAGGGCTTCTCTGTGGTGCCAGCATGCGCACCGAGACAGAGGGCACCACACTGCCCCTTCCTCTCCCCTAGGCCCCATGCCCCAGTGTATTTTCTCACTCTCCTCTCCCATAGTGGAATCCAACCCTCAGAGCTGGTACCTGAAACTGGGCATCTTCCTCCTCCCCCACCCCTACACACTGGAAAATTCCAGGGCCGGAGTTTCTCAAAGATGGCCCCAGCCCACAGTGTCTGTGCCAGTGGTAGGATGTCTAATCTCAGCCGAAGGTCTCATCCCAGACACTGTTCCAAGCCATTTGCATATATTAATTTGTTCCATTCTCAAGATAGCCATATGAGGAAAGTACTATAGTTAGCCCCATATGGGGTAACTGAGGCACAGGGAAATTAAGTGACACAGCTTGGAAGTGGTAGGGCCAGAACTCAGATCAGGCAGTCAGCCCCAGAGTCCTGCCTCTAACCCCCACAGCTGCTGTCCTCTTGAAGGGCCATTCTGACCATCCGTGCCTCTTTAAACTGGGTTGAAACTGCAGCCTGGGACTCCCCCCTCTCTCCGTCCTATTACACTCTGCCCCCAGATTCCTCTGGATTGCTCTAACCGGTGATCTGTCTACTCAGGCAGCCCTTTCCTGGTCTCTCCCCCAGGCGTCCGAAGCAGCCTGTCCACCGTGAGCAGAACCCTGGAGAAGCTGAAGCCAGGGAGCCGGGGGACTGGGGAAGACTGAGGCAGGGGCCGAGGGGCTGCCCCTGCCCTGTCCACCCTTCCTGCCCACCACCCTGATCTCAGAACCCTCCTGGGTCCAAACCAGAGGTGAACCAGGCCCTGGACACACCAGACCTGAATTCGTCCTGGTGGGAGTTGGGGTCTGAAGCAAGGTGTCAGCTGGAAGCCCCACGGGAGAGACCTTGTTGCAGGTTTTTGACCTGGATTTTCTCTCTGGACTGCAGCTGAGCCTCCTTTCCTTTTTGATCTGCTGACTGGTTTCTCTGGAGTTTGGGGCCCAGGGGTACCCAGTTCCTTGCTCCAGCCTGGCCACAGAAGTGAACCATAGGCCCACAGAAACCACAGACAGGGTCCTGACTAAGCCTGTCAGCCCCCAAGGGGGCTCTATCGCTCACCAGCTGGATAGAGGGGCTGGATCAGATTCTTTGGGGGATATCAAAACTCCAGGCAACCCCTCAGGGACCTTGGCAGCAATGAATCAGACAGGGGCAAATCCTAGACAAAGCGGTCACTGCCATGATGGGAGCCAGGTGAGGCATGAGCCTGGAGGCTTCCAGGAGGAGGTGGCTCCTGAGCTGGGCCCAGCCCTGAGACTCTTGGTGTTGGACCACCATTCAAGGCTTTTTGTGATCTGACTCCAGACAAGACTTCCAACCTTTCTTTCTTCTCCCCAACCCTCTCATGGCTCCTGAACAATCTAAACACGTTCCAGCCTCCAGACCTTGGCTCATGTTCTCCTGAAGGCCCCCTGCGCCTCTTTGCCTATTAAAACCTCCCACCTTTAAAGGCCCAGTTGTGAGAATCCCCTTAACCAGTGCCTTCCTTGTCCTCTTCCACCAGCCTGTGTCTCCCTCTCTCAACAGCCTCCCGCAGGTCGAAGTCTTCTTTCTCACAAAACGATTACTAATCCTAGTTGTAACTACTGTATGTTGCCCTTTTCCAGTCACCATCAGGGCACACAGTAGGTGCTCCATAAATGTTAATGGCTTAAATTTAACAGGGAAAAAAACAAAACATTCCCCAGGCTTTCCCTAGAGAGCTACTTCAAGACCCCATGTACCCACAGGATTTGGGGTGGAGCCTGTGGCCGTGCAGAAAACATTGCTCCTCCTTCCACACTGCTCTTCATATACCTGTGCCCTCAAGGCGGAGCAGTTGTTGGACCTCTAGAGAGACATCTGCTCCCTGTGGACTCTGTCCTGATTTGGTGAGCAGAAGACAAGCTAGGAAGAGTCTCATTCTTGAAGGATCAGAGCAGATGATACCTACTCTCAGAACTTCACTGTGCTCCCACAGCCCCGGGGCCTCCCTCCATCATAGCCCACATCCCTCTGAGTGGCCCTAGTCTATTTCCCCCTCCTGAGAGTAGGGGGCAGAGGACTAGACACAACAGAAGGTAAAGCCAACCAAAAGTAGGATAGACTATCTCACTGTACAGGTGGGAAGGCTAAGGCCCTGCAGGAAAAGGACTCATCGGGTTCCACGATGAGCGATTGTGAAGCCAGGCCTTGCACCCAGGTCTCTTCTCTCTCCCCATGCAAGACTCTACCCTCTGCTATTCTCGTCACAGGCCACGGGGAGCAGCTCCCTGACCACGGAAGGACTGACCTCCATAAAGGGGCTCAATTTCATAAACACTGGCCAGTTGTGAAGCCTTTGGTTCCTCTGGTTCCTCCAGCCTGAGCGGAGTCAACTCCCCTCTTCCATGTCACTCCTCTTCTCCTCCCTCCTGCCTGCTTGCTGTCCTTTCTCCTTTCCTTACTCCCTTCCCTCAACCTCATTATCATCAACAATAACTCAGGTCTGGTGGCCCTCCTCGATCAATAAGGAAACCCTTCTTCCTATCTTCAATCCTCACCTGCAGCACCCACAAAAATGCCCAAGGGTGGGGAGGATGGGAGTGGGGGAAGTGAAGCCTGAACTGTGGAGAGGGTGGTCCCCCTATTCAGACATGCTCTCCCCAAGGCAGGGCTATTGTATCCCCAATGCCTGGCAGGGCAAGACCTAGAGCAATGGTGGGGATCCGAATACAATAAATCGAGGAATGAACACATAGAAAGGCAAGAGCTATGTCCATTGAAAAACTGGGGGGGGGGGGCGGGGAAGAGGGATTCTTGAGTCCCCAGCCCCTGGTTCCTCTATTGCCCCCTGCCTTGGGCTCCCTGAGACCTCCTTTGCCCCAGTGCGGGTAAATGGTCTAGATACCCCCTCCCTGAGTGTATTTCCACTCTCAGTACCTCCACCACCTCAACTTGGTCACAGGAGTGGTCCATGTGGAGACCATGCCTTCTCTCCATCCATGCTTTGGAATAAGGTGAGGCTAGGCCAAGGAGGCAGGGGTGGTGTGGTGCATAGTGTTACGGGGAAGCGCCCGCAAACCTCTGAGGAGCTCATGAACTCTCCAATATTTAAGCACTGGCAGGGGTGTAGACAGGAACAGGTCACTGGACCCTGCTATGCCAGCAGTCTGCTCAATAAACGAAATCAGTTCTATCCAATTGCCTTGTTCCGACCTCACCTGTGGTTGTGCCTGATTGGCCCAGGCTGGGTGCTGAGAATACATCAAAGGTGGGGAGTGCTTGGTCCAGGCAGCTGTCTGGACATCACATCTCTGTGGGGCCAACCTGGGGAACTGACCAAGCTGGAGCTGGAGTCTGGGAGGAAGACCCACATTCTGGTTCTGCCCTCAGGTACCAGGCAAGAGGCTGTGAGGCCTTGTGCCTCAGTTTCCTCATCTACAGATGGAGGATGAGGACAGCACTGCCATCACAGGGCCACTATCAGGATGGAGGGTGCCTGGCACCTGTTCACATCAGGAAGGGTTTATGAATGGATGGGCAAATGAATGAAGGGGGAGATGGAGGTTGTTGATGCTCTTCTAGCTGAACTCCGGGTTCTGGAAAGTTAGCAACTCGGACACCCACCCAGTTCTCCCTCTAACACAGTCCAGCCTGGGGGGCCTTGAGCCTGAGCACTCCCTCTCCATCCTACAACCCCAGTGGGACCTTCCCAATCCCACCAGGAGACAGTGGGTTCCTTAAGGGGCTCATGGCCACACCCCTTTCTGTGGGCAGGATTGGTGGAGGGTGATTCGGGAAGGGTGATTGAGAACAAGAACCAACCCTGGAAAAATCTCCCTGCCCCCACAGCTCCATCCAGGGAAGGTGGGGAACCCGTTTGAGGCTGAATACAGAATTAGTGCGACCTGCACCTCTCGCTGTAGAGTGAGTGGCGGTGTGTCCTCCGCGGACTCGTTAAGTCCAGATCCCAGCGTGCGGGCTGTGGGCGGGCTGGGGTTCTCCGCAGGGGGTTTGAAACCCACGTAACCGAAGAGGGAGGGGAGAAGGGCGGCGCGGAGAGGAAGCAGAACACTTGGAGAGATCTCCGCTCCTCCCGGGGTCAGAGGGGAGCGCAGGGGCCGCGACAACGCCGGAGAGGACGCTGGAACCCACGCGGCCGGCTGCCGCTGGTGCCCGCCAGGGGCGGACCCCCAGAGCCCCGGATCTCAGAGCTGCCAGGTGAGTGAGTAAGGGGAACTGGTCCGCCATCCCCACCTCACCCCACCCCCGAGTCCGAGTCCCAGGGTCCCCCGCTCCGCTCCCTTCCCCCGTCTCTTGAGATCTCTCCCTCCTGCTAGCCCTGGGTGTTCAGGGGGCCATCGCCTACTGGCTCAGGCAAGTGAAAGCCACACGAGTTGGGGGAGGCTGGACGGAGGGCAAAGAGATGAGAGGGAAGACGGGAGAGGGCAGCGAGGAGGGGATGCTTTAAGGAATGGAGGAGACACTCTATCCAACCCTAAACTGCAGGGGAACTGAGTAGCGCCAAGACAAGAGGTCAGGGACCTGTAGCCTTGAGACCAAGTTATTTGAAGAGACAAGAAAGAGAGGGAAGCAGGAGAAGAGGAAACACACAGCACAGAGTGGCTGCCTTGGGCCCCCTCTGCTCTACCCTGATCCCACCCCCTCTTTAACTCAATAATCCACCCTAGAATCCACTTCCAGTCCCCACCCAGCTGCCCACCACACCCTTCCAGGCCCAAAGTGAGGAGACAATCAGAGAAGTGGGCACAGAGCAACTTCAAAACCGAGACAGATGAAGCCAGGAAGGCAGGAGACATATCAGGGGCCCCTCTGACCAATTCCTCTCTTCGCCATTTGTTTAACCAATAGTCCCTGGGCCCCTGGGAGACCCAGGCACTCCACTGGGGATGCAGGCCGCAAGCAAGGCAGATATAATCCTGGTCCTCAAGGAAGACCATTGAGTGATGCAGGCCTGGACAACACAGGATTCAGCAGTCACCCGCTAATTTGGGGAGTTAAGGAAGGCTTCCTAAAGGAAGTGAGGTCCCAGCTGTAGTCTGACAGTTAAACTGGAGTAAGCCAGGTGAAGGTAAAGTGAACACATGGTTCAGGCTCCGGGAGCAACATGTTCACCAGATGACACCTGGTGAGTTCAGCTCTACTCCAGCAAAATCACAAAGGCCACCTGAGGGAGTCAGGACTGGGACTTTAACCCATAGGGAGAGATGGGGAAGGGGCAGAGTGGGGTAGCAGTGAGACCAGAGAGAAAGGGCTGGATTCTAGACACACCTGGAGGAAAGAGCCTGCATCAACCCACCTGGCTTGGTGGTAGATTGGATTGGAAATGTGTGGAGGAAAGCCTGAGGGAGATAAAAGAGCAAGGATGAAGCCCGGGTTTCTGGCTGGGAGAAGATGAAGTTTTAGGAGCCTGTTTCCAAGAGGAAGAGAATGTTTCCAGGAGGGAGGGTTCAACGGGGCCAAAGCTGTGAAGAGGTCTAGTTAGCTAAGGACTGAACAGTGTTCATTGAATTTATCAACAAGGAGACAGTTGGTGGCCTTGGAGAGAGCGGAGTGGTGATGGGTCAGAAACCAGCCTGGAATGGGCTGACGCTTGAGAAGGAGGTTAAGTAGGGAGTGTAGACAACACTTTCAAGAAGGGAAGAGTGTTAAGCAGAAACAAATGTGGGGTTGCAGGAGGCTTTTGTTTTAAGAGGTGGAGGCTTGAATGCCTCCAGGAGAAGGTGCAGGCACAGAGAGGTGGGCTGATGAGCACTGACCAGGAAGGGAGAGGTTTCCTGGAAGCCTTGAGGGCCTGAGACATGCCAGAGACATGGGTGCACAGGGGGCCTGTGCTGCCCAGCTCATGATTTTCTTTTCACCTACGAGGCCTCGTTAGCAGTTTGGGCACAAACTTGGAGGAGGCAGGAAGCTGGCTGATGCAGGATTAAGGTTTGGTTGGTCAGCTTCAGCAGAAGAACAAGTTGAAAAAAAGGTAAATTGCAAGAGAGTAACTGAAGGAAGAGTGCGGGTTTTCGGTAGATGTGGAAAGAAGCAAAGGCAAGAGACTCATGGAGAAAATGTAGAGTTCCAGGATTGCGTCAGCTCAGGTAACAGTTGCAGCAAGAGGCGCCGTGGAGCTATGGTGAAGAGCCCAGGTTTAGAAGACACACAGCCTACGTAGGTTTGAATCCCAGCTCTGCCACATATTATCACCATGTCTGTAACCTTGGACAAGTCATTCAACCTCTCTGAGCCTCTGTATCCCCATCTGAAAACAGAGATGGCAATACCATCTACCTACAGGGTTGTCACAGGGCTTAAATGAGTTACTAATATAAAGGGATTAGAACAGTGTTTGACATGTAGTAGGTGCTGAACACGTTTCAATAGTGGTAGCAAAGGGGTTATAGTCGAGAGTAGGATGTCTGGGTGTCTCAGGTAGAATGGTTCAGGGTGATGACAGGATAATGAGGTCCCCAGGTGATGAGGGGAGGATAGTTGAGTGGAATGGAGGATTGGACACTGGAGATGAGGAGCCAAGGAACTAGGGGGGCCACAAGGTGGGGCAGCTGTGCAAAGGATGCAGATAGGACTTGGGCTGGAGGGGGAAGAACTGGTCCCAAAGCCTTGGAAGGAGGCAGGCAGGAAGGGCAGTTCCACTCCAGCCAGTCTGCAGGCCCCTCCCTCCACCCTTCCGCTGGCTCCAGACAACTGCGTGGTGGTGGAGGCATAGGCTGAAGCTGGAGATCCAGGTCTGGCCACAGACATGGCCCCTACTTGGGCTGTGGTCTGAGGAGTCTGGTGAGCAAGTCTAAGAGCAGCAGGGAGGACCAAAGGAGAGCAGGAGGCCCAGAGCAGCGGGGCCACCTTGCCTGGCTGGGTGCAGAGTTGGTCTAATGAACACAGAACTTGATTGCTGCAGAGAGAGTCTTGTGTCACTGGGACCCCTCAGCTGGGCCAGAAGCCGCAGCCTGGAGTGCCAGCAGAGCCCATCTATACCAAACTCAGTGAAACTGAGTCCTGGTGAGGGGAACTGCGAGCGCTTTCCTGTTGCAGGCATGGAAGCCACTGTAAATGGCAGGATACCATCAGAGCAGCTGGAATGGTCTCTGCCTACCCACACCCCCCCACCCACCCATCACCTCTCCCAGGGGCTCCTGCTTTCCTCACTACCGAAGTAGCTCCCCTCCACCTCCGCACTTCCAGGCAAAGAGAAGTCTCCAGAGGTACCTCTGCTGAGCGGCAGCTCATTTCCACCAGATCGGCAGGCAACTGAGAGTATCTATCTACCTGTTGGCCTGTGTCTGCAATTCCCAGTGTGTAATGCACCTGCGTTTATATTTTTGGGTATGTCTGAACACTGAGTGTACATGTGTGACATGTGTGTTTGTGCATGCACATGCACTTAGGGACGAAGATGATGGGACCCAGGAATCAGATGTAGGAGTTGGGAAGCCACACCTTCAGACTTCATCCTCAAGCCTTCTTTCCAGCATGCACCCATGCCCATGCCTATCCCTTGGGGTGGGAAAGGGCCTGTAAAATTGGCTGGGGTGGGGTGGTGGCAGCTCTTTAGGCTCTGGGGAGGGAGAGTTCGGTTGGCAGAAGCTGAGAGCTTCCAGGGAGATGAATAAGCTGGTAATGAGTAATGGTGATGTGGGAGGTTCCCCGAGGATGGGGTGTAGTGGGGAGGGTAGAAGGCTGGAGATAGAGAGAGTGATGGGGCTGGCTGGGGCCAGGGGAGGGGGCTGGCCCAGACTTTCAGGGACTGAGGGGGAACAGAAGGGCTAAGATTAAGGGGAACAGAGGGGTTCCCAGTGAGGAGTAAAGAGTTCAGACTGAGCAAACAAGTCCCTTGATCTCACATGGAGGACAGGGGGCTGGGACTAGTGGCTAATGTCTGGACCAAAGCCCCAGCCTCCTCGCCCAGAGGCTCTTGGGCCCTTAGAGCAGGAACGTGGGGCCAGGAGGCCTGAAAGCTGCCCCTGGTCAAGTAACTGCTCTTGTACAACACAGACATCCCAGATCCATGCACTGGCCAGGGGTGGGGGGCAAGGTCTTGCCTCCACCTACTGAGGACCACCCTCCTTGGGTCCCAAGCTTGTTGATGGTTTGTTGGATCATAATAATCAATTACTATATATTTTTAATAATCAAACGTCTCTATACCTTCCAGTAAGCAGAAATTCTGGTGTAGCAGAAACAACATGGGCTCTTCAATCTGACAGAACCAGATTCAAATCCTAGCTTTACTTATTACAGCTAAGGAAACTAGGAAAGTTCCTTCACCTTTCTGAGCCTCCGTTTCTTCACTCTGAATTGGGTTCAGGACTGCAATAGCTCACAGAGTTGTGGTGAAGAATAACTGGTAGTTCAGAGCACAGAGGCCATGTTCAATGTCAGCACCCCTCCCCCACATTCAAAACCTCTGTGCAGCAGGTTACTTCTCAAGGGAATGACTTAATCCCAGCCCAAAGCAAAGAATAGCCATATACAGATAAATGTACCATTTTCATGACCCCTTTTGATATATCTATTCACAGTAATTTCTAAACAGGTTCCACAAACCACAGGTAATTCAAGGTGGGAAAGCAGGTTGACAAGTTCAGAGACAATACCTGGTTAAACCATTCCCTTTATATTCAGAAAACTGAGGCTCAGAGAGGGGTCCCAGCCCTCCCAAGTTGCCCAACCAGACCAAAATAAAGAGCCCTGGTCACCTGAGGCCCAGCCTTGAGTGTCTGCCTCTGCCCCAAACTGCTTCTGGCCTGGACTCCCAAATAGAGACCACAAGGCCTCCCCTGCCAGAGGCAGGGCAGCAGGAAGGGTGACTGCTTGATCAGGGCCATGGGCAGTTTAACAGCAGTGATCAGAGCCCTGACTGGGCAGGGAAAAGCCAGATTTGGGTCTGGCTTGGCCACAGACCCCCTCCATAACTTTCCCCATTCCAAGCTTGATTCTCTCCCATCTGTAGATGAAGGGTCTGAACTAGGTGATCTCTATGGGCTCGGCAGCATGGAGTGCTCACTAAAGAGAAGGTCTGTTCCAGTCCTAACAACTCGAGATTCATAGCAATGACCTTCCTTCCTGCTCAAGAAATGTGAGTGAGGGCTGGGCATGGGATGAAGTAGAAAGGGCTGGAAGGATTTCAGATAGCAACAGCATCAACTCAGAGGGTCCTGCTTCTGAAATTAAATACTCCAGCCTGGAAGTGAGGCATGTCACAATTCTTTAGCCACAACTAATCACACATCCCTACCTAATCACAAATTGGCCAGGAAGTACAACCTTAACTTGTGTTCAGAAGGGGGACGAACCATAAAGATTTAGTGAACAGCACCAGTGACACCACACAATAGAGCACCCACAACAAAACAGTATCCAATACTGCAACAGCCCCAATTAGAGGGCCACAGTCCACCAGGTGAAAATGATGGTGCAAATTGAATTGCAACAGCTAAGTGACTTCAACACTTTATCCCTGTGCACCCCAGATCCCAGTTAATCAGGGTGGAGGCAGAAAGAACCCTTAGCCCTTTCTTTGCCTGGGATGGAAACTCTGGGAGTAGTTTTGTCTTCCACTGAGCTCTGCCAACCAGGAGGATGAGAATCGTTCATTGGTAATTAGCTCCTGGCATTTGCTTTTGTTGAAAGTGTGGTAAGCCAAGGAAAAAACAAAGCGAGTTTACCTTCTGGAAAGACACACAAAACATTTTGTGTCTGCTTCCTCCTCTGCTGTTAACATTTGAGCAGTGTAAGTACTAATTGCAGGAGCTTATCTACTGGGCCTTGAGGAGAGTCTAGTCACTGTGCTTCCATCATTCAACAAGCATTTAACAAACCTAGCACTGTGTGAGGTTGAGAGCTCAGGCTTTGTGGTCAGGACATCAGGTTTAAAATCCTGGCACCACCAGTGCTACTCAGTGGTCTTGGGTAAGTTTAAGCTTTCTGTGCCTCAGTATCCTTATCTATATTAAATGGAGATATAACAGTAATAACTTAACCTTATGTTATTACAAGTGCTCGGCATAGCCCAATTAATTCAGCAATCTGAAAGTGCTAATTTCAGATTCCCATCTCGACTTGCTTCTGGCTAAGACAGACCAGCCTGTATCAGGTCACCTCACTCACTGAGGATAAGTAAAATGCTGAATTAAACATGTAGGAACTCTGTTTAAGGACATGGGAGAGCTACCAAGGCAATAAGGACTTGAGGGGCCAAGATCTTGGAGAGAAAAGAATACTGTTTCACTTTTTCCCTTAAGGCATTTTCCAGTTTGTAGGGGGCAGTGGCCATGGAGTTGGGAAGTCAAAATTGGAATTGAGGGCTTAAAAAGGGGAGAGACCCTGTTAAACATCTGCAGCTTTTAGTTGGGGGGGGGGGCGGGCAAAGGGCCACCCTCTGGGAATACCGGCTAACCAGATATAGACCAGACTCAGAAAGACTGAAGTACAGCTCCTAGTCAGTGCAATCTCAGATTGGGTTAAGATGACCTCTCCCTTCTTTAGCTGCCTGTAAGAAGCAAAAGTAAATATCTTCTCTGGAGGAAGATGACATCATCCAGAGCCTCATGCTGTCTCTACAATGTTGGATATTTAATAAAAAAAATTATCTGGCATTCCAGGAGATAAGACTAAATGACCAAAGAACAATAAAACAGACCACAGAAACAAGAGATCTGGATGTTGTAGTTTTCAGACATGGACTTCAAGGGTTTAATACGTTCAAGAAAACAGATAAGAGTCTCTCAACAGAAAACTGAAATCTATGAAAAATAATCAAGTAGCAATTCTAGAACTGCAACCTGTTAACTGAAATTAAGAACTGAATAGATGAATTTTATAGCAGAGAAGACACAGGTGAAGAGAGGATTACTGAAATGGATGGTCGATCAGTAGAAAATAACTAGACAGAGAAAAACAGACTAGAAATACAGACTAGAGTGTAAGAGACATGTAGGATAGTGTCAAATGGTTGAACACGTGTGCAGTTAAGGTTCCCAGAAGGAGAGGAGGGAGAGAATGGGGGAAAGGATAATGGCTGAAAATGTTCCAAAACTGAGAGCCAGAGGGAGGGGAAGGGAATCAAGCCACAGATTATAGAAGCACCAGGAAGTCCAAGAAGGATAAATACAAAGAAAATCTCACTGGAGCACATCATAGTAAAACTGCTAAAACCCAAAGACAAAGAGCCTTCCCTATAAGGGAAAAGAAAGGAGAGCCATAGAGCCGCCAGCCACTGAGGGTCTTCCCCTCTCTTGTCCAGTGTCAGCTTTCAGGAGACTGTTATGAGGTGAGATTGAAGGGCCAGATTCCAGCCCTTCCATCAAGGGCTCCCTCCTCCATCAGCCTCAGACTGAGCCTTCCCTACAGGAGGGAAGACCTGCCTTTGTCAGATAATGTTGGATATCGATGAGGAGGGGAGGGGCTTGAAAGGGGTAGAGGGGGTGGGAATCTCATGCCCCCCCTGAGAGCAACTGGAAGAAAAGGTTGGGATTTACATCAGTCCCAAGGTGATCAAACCCTTCTCTTTAAGATGAAGCTAGATTGCATACAGTGTAAACCAGATCATGTGTTCTCTGGTCTCAGGGCATCTTGTCTTTCTTTTAGTCCAGCCACGAGAACCCAGCTCCACTTCCCTCTCTGAGCCTGCATTTCCTCAGTGGTGGTTTAATAATTATGAAGCAATTTTACCATTCAATAATGTCATGAATGTGAAGTGTTTTGCAAGCTGTAAATCTCTGTACCCCTTTAGTGGTTACTATTTCCGCCTGGCAGAACCAACAGCTGCAGGTTAAAGAAAGCAGATGGTTCATGCATATGTGGAGCTTCCTGAGGAACCTGTGGTCTGTAAATGCCCTCGAGGGTCAACATGTGCTTTCTTTGCCAGGATTTTGGGATTTCTAAATTCCTGCCAACACAGTGTGTCAGCCAGGTTCTTCTGGCTGCAGGAGTCCCAGTAGAACTGCCACTTCTCACCATGGTGCCAAGGAAGGGAGCCCTGAAGTCATGAGATCTGGGCAAATATGAACATGGCCCCCCAGGCCATGTGACCTGCTTGTGACCAGGCTGATTCCAACCTTTGTCAAGAGTAAGGACCTGAGCTGCCTCTCCCTGGCACTAGCCCTCATTTTCACTTACCTAGTCTTCAAATTCTCTCCAACCCCAGTGTGCAGACTTTGGACACTCAGGAAGGACAATTCAGGACCTGTCCCTAGGGCACTTCCACCTAAGGGACAGACCAGTTGTTCTGTTTGCAAAGTTGACAAGACAACCTCCCAGATCTGAGACCTTATAGCCCCCTTCTCTATCAACCACCATAATGACAACACGGCTAACATTTATCGAATTCTCACTATGTTCCAGGCTCTGTTTTAAGCACTTGATTAAATTTAAAGTATTTAATTATCACTACACCCTATGAGGTAGGTTCTCTTATTAGCCTCACATTACAGGTGTTAACACTGAAGCCTAGAGAATTAGACCACTTGTCCAGGTCATGCTCCATCACTCATCTTGCATACTCTGCTCCTACATGTGGTACTATCTGATTATAAGTCTCTCATCCCCACTCAGGATTTCTAACATTTTTTTCACAATTCCAACACAGCTTCATAGTTATGATCTCACCCTTTGAGGGCTTTCGCACCTGTGATTTCATGTTATAGAATACAATTCTCAATAGAAGTCTTAAATCCCTAGACTGCTTGCATTCCCAGACTTTTAGAATCCTGTGATAGAGCCCAGAACCAGATAAAACTAGAGAATCCTAGAAAGGAATTCTAGCATCCAGTGATCAGGCTTTGAGTCCAGGTTCAACAGTAGAATCTTGGGGGTGTGGAATGGGTGTAGGATTGGAATCAAATAGAACACCCAGTCTAAAGGACCAGGGGCCTTGGATCTGTTCCAGCCCAAGCCAGCCTTCTCACTGGCCATCTGAAACATCAGGAGCTCCTCACTCTCATGTGGTCACTCCAGGGCTTCATCTGATGTTCAGGAAAGTCAATGTCACTGCTATGCCTACCAGAGTCTAGGGTGGGGACACACAGGCCAGGTGTCAGGTCATTAGGTCCTGGTCCTGGATCTTGGGTAAATTGCTAGACCTCTCTGGGCTTCAGTTTCTTCATCTGGACCAGGAGAGCTACACCAGATGATTTATAAGGCCTTTATCACTCAGAAGAGGGAGTTGTCTAGATCCCAAGAGCTGCCACCTGCACTCTAATTAGGACTACTGATAATGATTCTGAGCACTTTACAGCCATTCACTGAATTAGCCCAAGGAGGCTTCCTGGAGGAGAGGGGTGAAGGGCTGTGTCTGTCTAGAGGAGGCAGGGAGGGAGGATGACAAGACTGGCCAGAGAGACTCCAGGTACTGGGTGGGGAAGCAATAGGCAGACTCTTCCCTTATGGGGTTGGCTGTTGCGTCACAGAAGCAGAGGCAGGGAGGGGATTGGCCAAGATGACCTCTGCACTCACAGGCACTGAATGCAGCCCCAGAACTAAGCATAGGGTTGGAAACAGGTGCCCTGCTGACCCCTCCCTCTCCTTCTGTGTCCACAGGACTACTGTGAGCTCAGCCACTGACATGGGAGCTGGTCCAGGCCAGCGGCAAGAGGGAGCTTGATGAGTGCCTGGTGTCCCCAGGCCGATGCTGCCCACAGGGAAGAGCCAGGGACCCCCTGCACGGGCTCCCGCCCAGGGCCTCGTGCCCTGGCTGCCTTCGCCGGCGCTGTGCTGCGCCTGCGGTCTGTGCATGCTGCTGGCAGGCGTGAACGTGACGCTGGTGGGCTCCTTCGCCTCCTTCCTGCCAGGGCACAACGCGCCGCTGGTCGTGGGGCCCGCGCTGCTGGTACTGGCATTCGGCTTCTTCGCGGCCTGCTGCGCGTGTAGCCGCAGGGGCCCTGCGTCCCGCCGGCACTCGGCAGCAGCAAAGGGCCAGGGCCAGGGTGGCAGCGGTGCCGGCCCAGTGGCACTGGAGATGGAGAGCAGCGAGCGCACGGCGCAGGACACCACCGCAGTACAGCTCAGCCCTGCCGCCTCGGCCGCATCCTCCGGCCGCTCCAGCCCGGGGCCCTTTGCCCTGGACGCCCCGGCGCCCGCAGCCGCTTACTCACCTCGTACCGACAGGGTCCGCCTCAACCTGCCCCGGGAGCGCGCCGCCCCCTAGCGGACCAGGCCCAGCCCGAACTCCCCTACCCCGGGTCCCTCCGTTCAGTGTCATGTAAGAAAAAAAGAGGAGGAGGAGGAGGAGAAAGAAAACACAAGAAAAAGGAAATTTAATAAGGGTCGGGTGCTGGGCACAGGTGCCTCATCTGTCCCATCTCGGGAGCTTTTGGAGAGGAGAATGTGATGGTGGTGTCCAGGCTGCCTTGGCTCTTTAGGTGGGGTCTGCGGCGGTCGGCCAGGCCCTACGTTTCACTTCACTCCCTAGACTTGATGAAACTGGGCCCCTGGCCCTTGGATCCCTAACACCAACACCACCCGTGGCATTTGGGCACTGTTAACAGAGCCACCCTGAGAGGAACTAACTAGAGCAAGGCCCACGCCCACAAGGGGTGGAGGAAGGGGAGGAGTGTCAGCCTGGCCTGTGTCCTGTCCCTGCCCGTTCTGCTCCTTCTCACCCTCCTTGTCTCCACCCCAACATGACCTTTTGGGATTAGTTGGGGTGGAGTCTTATTTGTGCCAGGACAGTCCCTAAGGTAGAACTAAATCAAGCACACTCCACCCTTTCTGTCTGACTAGAGCAGGGGCAGCTGAAGCTGGGTGAGTGGTGAGGGGCTCCTCTGACCCTGAAAGTCTCGGGGTGTCCCTCACTGTGCATTCCCACTGTGCCTCCATTCTCAGTAAAGCACCTTTGAAGTTAAGGTCCTCTGCGGTGGTGCAGCTCAGGAGAGAGAGCCTGAGCATCCTGGATTCTGGGGTCTTCCCATCCCCTTGGGGACCTTGAGGAGGACCTGATGAGAGATGAGTGTGTGACTGTAAACAAAAGACTATCTGAGACTGGGGGTGCCTGTGAACATCCTGGAGAACAGGTGTGTCAGACGGGGGATGGATGAATATAGGAGTGTGCCTGTGGGTGAGATTGCCTGGCTACATGTATGAGATGGGGATTGTAGGAGTATTTGGATGACACTGGCTAACATACGTGCATGTGGGAGTGTGTGTGTGTGTGTGTGTGTGTGTGTGTGTGTGTGTGTGGTGGTGGTGATTGAGGGTTGGGTCACCCAGTGGGGATGGTGAGAAAAGAAGGGCTCTGTAAGCCTATGCAAAGCCTAGACCCTTCTCCTGGCCTGGCTGGGCTTGCAAGGTCTGAGCTCAGCCTGTGTTCTGTCCAGGTGGGTAAGGGCATGGAGGGAGGGAGGGTAGAGGGATGGAGGCTGCCTTGTAAGAAGAAACAGGGGTCTGGAGGGAAGACCCTGCGACCCTGGGCCAGTCGCTCTCACTGTAGGGACCCAGGCCAGTAGTGCCCAGTGATGGTGGCCCACCACCCCTTGCTGACCATGACGCCCTGCCCATCTACCCTTGGCTTCATCAGCCTTGCTTTCTCTTTCCGGGGTGGGCTTTGCTGCTCTTCTGCCCAGGCCCAGGCACTTCCCACCAGCCCTGGGGCTCTGTCTCCCTTCCTCTGACCCCCTCTCTGCCTCTGCCTCTCCTGCTGTCGCCCCCTCCCATTAACCTGAAGAAGAGTAAATCTATCTCAGTAGGTTTTGAGCAGGTCGTTTCTATTAATTCACATGGGCCGATGGTCCCTAACCTTGGAAGCATCCAGGCCCTGGAGCTGATAACATCTTCTCAGAGCACTTTCCCACCTGCACTGTGTGTGTGTGTGTGTGTGTGTGTGTGTGTGTGTGTGTGTGTGTGTGTGTAAGTAAGGCCTCCTCCCCAGCCTCCAGTCCTGTCTCTTCGGGTTCGCTGGTCTGTAGCCTCAGATGCCACCTGCTGCTTTGGTAGAGTTGGAGGTGAGAGGGGCCACTGTTGATGCTGCCTTGGGGTGGGGTCTGGTTCACCCTTCTCCCACCACCTTCTTAGGAGGAGACACCCCAGATTCTAGCCTTGGAACGTTAGGCCCAGCCAAAACCCCTCTCCCCCCTGCTGGCAGAGGCCTGGAATCACACCATCAGGGCTCCTTCCTCTTCTCCCCCACCTAGAAGACTTCCAGATCCTGTCTGGGAGCCTGGCTGCTGGGGAGGAAGGGTGAGCAGGCAGTAAGTGCTCAAGGCAGTGGACCACAGATAGATGGCGTGAGTGAATAGAATGGGAGTGGGGTGGGCGATGACACTGGCTCCCTGGCGTCTCCTTTCCACTGCCACCCCCAGTTGAAGGTCATCCTTCGTCCCATCTGTGTTCCTCCCTCTCCATAGGCACACCAGAATATTCTCTATACGCCCTAGGGCCCACTTTTCAATCAACCAGCCCTAGCGAACCCCACCAGCCCTGCATATCTCCCCAGGACTGTCACCCCGGGACTCCTCCCCGTCATACTCCTTCAGGCCCCTCTAGGGTAGTACAGCCAACACTGAGGAGCCAGCAAGGCCCAACAGCAGCCCCACTCTCCCCCACACAGGGAGGCTGGAGGATTGCTGTCCCCACACTTCTGCAGGTCCCCCCCAGGAAGACCCCAGGCCCTGAGGGAGATCTGCAGCTCCAGGGGGCCAGTGGTGGGGCAGGCTTCTGTGGAAGGTGAGGGCATGATTCTGACAGCACAGGGCAGCAAGCTCCCTGACCTTGAGGAATCTGAGCAGGGACTGGTAACTCCTGTAGGGACACTGCAGAGAGGCCCTGGGATGAGGGCTACACTCTCCCACTCCCACTCCTGGCCCTGAGACTGAGAACTGAGGTAACAGGGCCTGTCTGCAAAGGTCCAGGGGCTTCAGTGGAGTACATACATCTGATCCTTCTGAAAAGAGGGGTGCTCCCTAGGGCCTGGGGGTGCTCGGGGATAACACAGTGAGCCCCACCTCCCAGAGGGAGCTACTGATGATCAAGGGAGCCCACTAAGGGCCAGGAATTCAGATCCTGTTGCTCTCTTCCCACTAGAAGAAATGAGGGCAGCCACTTTGGACCATTTTTTACTAATTCAACAAATAATTCCTGAGTCCTACTATGCGCCCAACACTGGGAATGTAGTAGTGAACAAGCTCTGAGTGAGCTAACATTATACTTGGGGGAGAGAGACAATAAAGAATTAAATAAGGGCCAGCCGAGTGGCACGTTGGTTAGGAGTTGGCTTGGGATGCCAGCTCTGAGCAACAGGCCCCGATTTGGATCCCACATGGGCCAGTGACACTACTCTCTACAGCTAAGATGATGAACAACAGCTCGACCTGGAGCTGGGTTGCCGTGAGTCACCAGCAAGGGCATAGGCTGCAGTGAAGCTGCAGTGGGCTGCCATGAGCTACCGTGAGTGGCCGGCAGCCAGTGTGAGCGGCCGGCAACCAGCGTGAGCTGCCAAGAGCCGCAGTGAGCAGCTGTCCTGTGGCCGGTGACTGATCTGATCACCTCACCCGGGAAGAGCGCAATGATAATACCAACATGGGCCAGTGAAGCAACGTCCTCCACAACTAGACTGAAGAACAAAAGGACAGCAACTTATCTATTCCCCTTCCCCGATTCCCCAATGCTCCTCCCCCAATTCCCCAATAAAATCATTAAAAAAAATTAAATAAGCAAACAAGACAAAATACAGTAGCTAATGGACAGGGCTATGCAGAAAATCACAATAGGAAGGTGTGATAGAGGGACTTGTCCGATGGCTAGGGAGATCTCTGAGAAGTGACATTTAAGCTGAGCTCTGACTAACACGAGATAGCCGTGCAAAGGTCTAAAGCAAGAACATGTCAAGCTCAGGAAATGTCTATTGGAAAAGGCCTAAGGTGAGAATGAACTTGGCCTCCGTGTGTCAGGCCAAGAAAGAAGGGCTGTGGAGATAGGGGTAGGAGAAGACGTTGCCAAGGGTGGGGAAGCTGAGGAAGCCAGGGTAAGGAGTTGGTATTTTTTTGTCCACTGGAGGATTTTAAGCAGGGAAGTGACATGATCTGATTTATGATTGTAAAGATCACTCCGCCTGCAGTGTGGAAAATAGAGTGTTTCGGGGCAAGAGGGAAAACGGGGTTGGTTAGGTTATTGCAGTGAGATATGCTGGGGGCTGAGACTTGGAGTGGTGGCTGTGAAGTGGACCGGTTCTACACTCATTGTTGAGGTCTCCCTGTTGGAGGAGTTTAAGGGGAGTGAAAGAGAGGAATCTGGAAGGAAATTCTAGAATTTGGGTTTGAACAGCTGGGCATATGGCAGAAGAAAAGCAAGGACTGTGATAAGAGGCAAGGTCTGTTAGCCCAGTGGAGCTTCCCATGGGAGCCGGAGCCACAGCCCTGAGTTCTAGAAAGAGAGGAGTAGGGATGCAGATTTCGAAGCCCTTGGCATTGGGGTGGTGGCTAAGCCATGAGTCTAGATGAGGCATATGGGAAGAGATGAAGACAGAACCCAGAATCTAAACGAGTCTAACATCTGAATCCAGGGGAGAGAAGGGACCCCAAGTTGCCTAGTTCCGAATCTCACCCAACCTGCTGCTGCTCATGTCGCGTTGATGAGGTTTGAGGACTAGGAATTGAGCATTGGGGAGAAGTGAGCAGAATGTGAGCTCCAGGAGGTTGGAACTTCTGTCTTGTTCGCTGCTGTGCACTCAGTGCCCACCTGGCACAAGGCAGGTGCTCAATAAATATTTGTTGGATGAGTAAAAGGTCTGAATCTTATCTCACAGCTGAGACTCCAGGTGCCACATAATAGAAAATTCTCAAGATGCCCAATTCTGGGCAGGGAGAAAAGCTCCTTATGTGTGTGGGAGTTCCCTTGACCAATTCCTGCTTTCTACTTCTTTGTGAAGAGGTGGGGGAGGGATGCAGGAATGTAGAGCAGGTTAGATGGGCGTTGATGGACATGCCTGAGGACCAGGCTCCCCAAAGTAGGCAACGGCCAAAGAGATGGGCCAAGCCTGAGGAAATCGGCACTGCTAGGGAGTGCCACCAGAGGGCACCCTGGGCACATGGCAGGGGAAACAGCCCAGCCAGACTGCACAAATTTGCCTTTTCCTCTGTTAAGGGTCCCTGAGGAATGGGAGAAGTGGGGAGTTGGGCGTACATGTGTGTGTGGGGGGGGGGCGGGGGGAGCAGGATGTTACTAAATGACACCTCCAACCCTGGAACCTGACCTTATCAACAGAGGGATCCCTGACACTAAACATAGACTTAGCCTTTATCAAGGTCACAGGTAAGTCCTGATCTGGTCATAGGCTGGAACTCTCACCCAAGTCCATACTGAGTCCTGGTCTGAACTTGATCCTGGTCACACTCTGAGCCCTGACCCTGCCTGGTCCATACACTGAACTCTGATCCCGATCTTAGACTGAGTTCTGACTCAGTCCATAGACTGAATACTGAGCTTTATTAAAGATTGAAACCTGGCCTAGATACAGCCTGAGCCTTTGTTGTCAACACATATTAAACCCTTATTCTGAGCCCTGACCCTGATCCATACACTGAGCCCTGGTTCTGATAACAGACTGAGACTGACCCTGGTTAAAGAGCCCTGAATCTGGTCCCAACCTGAACTCTGACCTTGATCCATACATTGAACCCCGACCCTGGACAAAGACTGGCCATCATCATGGTTAGAGACTGAGCCTTGATCCCTAAGACTTATTTCCCCAACACCTCATTGACTTAAGGACCTTCCAGATGAGGCTCCCATGTCAGGCCAGGCTTTAGCCCCAAAAGGAAGTAACTCCTGGAATCACTTTTGAGGGGGAGAGAAGGAACCCTGGGTCTCTGAACAGTACAGAAACTCCTTGACAGTGGATCCCTAAGAGACCAGACAGAGAAAGGCCAATTCTAGGCTGTCTAGGACATGAGGCAGGAAGGACAGCGGGGCCTTCTCCAGGTACTCCTGGGACTCTGGAGTGGGGCCTTCCTGCCTGCCTACGTGTCGGGGCGGGGAGGTGGGGGGGGCCTCCAGGCTGGGGACCTCTTCTATCCGCACTCTGACACTCGTGGAAACTTGGGCAAGTTCCTTCTGCTCACTGGGCTGTGCTTCACAACCTTGTTATCTTTTAGGGAAAATATGAGAAGGTGACCTTCTGTGTAAAGAGAGTGGGACCATGTCCCCACCATGTGCCCTAATAGGAAAAGAAGCTCCCTCACTCTGGGAGCTCACTCTGGCCAGTCACTCTAAATGGACAAGAAAAAGTAAATCATGTTCAAGGTGGCACCAGCCAGGCTTCAGCCCCAGGTTGGCAGCAGCCGATGAGACAGGAGCGCAGAGGTGGCATGGGTCAGGAAACAGAAGTCCCAGAGGTCTGTTTGTACGTTCCTGGGGTGCACCGTCTGAGGAGCAGAGACTATACCAGGGGCCATACAGCCCACTAATTCAGTTTCTGCCCTACCCATGGTGCAGCCTGGATGGCTTGTGCCTGCAGGGCCGAGTTGTCCTCTGCCAGGCCCACCGGCCTCCAGCTCACTCACCTTGGGAGGCACCCAGGGCGGGGGGTGGGGACGACGGAGCCAGTAGGGGGAGGGGGCCGCTCCAGTCAAAAAACGCTGACGCCAAAGACAATGAGCTCTCCGAGGCTGAGGCAACTCATTTGGTCCCGGCCACGCTTTATTAAATTCTCATAAACCTGTCAGGGGGGACAGGGCTCGCTTCAGTTTACCTCATTAGCCCGACACAATGACAGTGGGTGGGGGGGCAGAGGGAGGGGGCGGCAAGGGGAGGCCCAGGCTCAGTGCTGAGAACCAAGCCAGCCGGGAAGATAATTGAATTAAGTGGCTTTTGTTAATGGTTTTTAAGATTCCGAAGTGTAAATAACATTTAGGGGCTTTCTTTTAATGGGGCTGGGGTTTTAGAGACCCATGGAGCTTACAGAAGGTCCAGCCCAGTCCCTGCCCCTCTCCCACACCCCAGGGAAGCTTGGGAGGGGAGAGGCTGTAGAACCGGCACTGGATGAAATGAAGATAGGCTAGGAGGAGCTAGGGGAGGGACCAGAGAAGGTAAGACAACTTCCTGGGGCGGGGGAGAGGGGGTTGGCCTTTGAACAGAAACAGGGAGGATGTGAGCAAGAGAGTACATAAAGACTGGGGTTGACTACAATCACCTGCCCAAGCCTGGAATGCCACCACTGGAGAAAATGGCCAGGGATGTCTGTGAGGTGTTACTGGTGGCATGGCTTGTGAGTGTTCAGGGAACCTGGCCTCCTGGGATAGCCAGTGTTCATTCCTCATTGAGAGGTCAGTGAGACTAGGAGGTTATGGCTTTATTGCTTATTGCCAGTGGGAGGAGCTCTCCTGGGAGGCACTGAGTGCCCCATCACAGGACAGGGGGGAGGCTGTGGTGGTGGATTAGACTAGATGTCAGGCTTCCTAAAGGAGACTGGATTTGAACTGAGTTATTAAAGAACCTGCAGGTGGGGTGGAGAGCTCACTTTTCTGGCGGCACAATGGCCTGGGCAACTGGAAACAGGGACGTGGACAAGTTGTCCTAAGAGTCCATCCTCTGACTTTTCTCAGTTACAGCTTCTCTTTCCCTGCAGACCAGGTCCAGAAGTTGGCTCTAGGCTGGAGGCAAAGTGCTCTGGGTTAGGTCCCAAGAAGCTGGAGGTAAGATGGGGTGGGGCTGACCCTAGGCCAGCCCATAAAGGGTTAAGGCGTTAATCGCCCTACATGTGACAAAGGGAAGTGGGTTTTCTGATCCAGAAAGGATCAGTCCCTGGGACGCCCCATCAGGCCCTTCAGCGTGAAATTACACCCCAGCGGGGTGCTCCCCTCCCCCCCCACACACTACCCGCCTAGGCCTGGCATAGGATTAGGGCCTGGAGTCATCAGCTTAATAGATCCCACCTCCTCTTCCTACCCCTTCTCCCCTGGGAGCCTTCCCGTCTTGCCTGCAGGCCTGCACCAAACTCTTTCCTCACCAGCTATCCACCGGGCTATCGATCTGTCTGGTCATCTCTGTCCTACCCTCTTGGTCTGGTCATTCCATCTGTCTCCTTGGCTGGACCCTGACCCCAGCTATGCACTGAGGAGACTGACCCCACTCCTCATTTTAGCTTCTTTATAACCTTTAATCAGCAAGCCAAATGTATTTGTTTCATCGCTTATCTGTTTGCTGTCTGTCTCTGCAGTAGCACCAAGCGCCTTGGGTGCAGTGACTCTCCTTCAGCACTGTGTCAGCACCAGTGCCCAGGCTGTGTCTGGCACATAGATAGTGCTCAATAAATATCAGTTGACTGAGGCCCCTCCCACCCACCTCACAACAACTGGACATTGGTTCTCAAGACTGAGAAGAGGGAGCTAAAGCCTGTACCAAGACAGGGCCATGTCCTCAGGAAGACACAGGGGACTGTGCCATGGCCTCTGCCTCAGGCCCAGCCTTATCTCTTAAAGATCCCAGGGGTGACACAGACCAGAAAAGGCAGAGCCCCTGCATGGGCAGAGGGTGTTCACGTATCCTTGGGTGACATCCCTGGAGCCTTTCATCCCACCTCCTTGGGCCACTGCTGGGCCTTTGCCACATGAATGCCTTTAAGCCCCATCTGAACCCACAGCTGGGTGTACCCAGCATGGGAAGAGGTTCTGAATGGAACAATTGAGGAAACTGGGGGATGAATATCACAGAGAAGAAAAAACCCAGCAGGACATTCAGAAAACAAGGCTGACTGAGGCAGGGAGGTGGACTGCATAGACTACCCTCCAACCTTCCTGTCTACACAGGAAACAAAGGCCCAGAAAAAGCCATGGCCACATAGCAAGGCCAGACAGGAACCAGGTCCCCAAGGTCCTAGGTAGAGCTTGTCTTTCACACTCCTCCAATTCAATTCAACAAGTACAGTATTGGTTGAACACCGACTGTGGGCCAGGCTCTGGGCCATGGCAACTCCTGCTCCGAGAGCTTCATCTGAGTGTGGATAGAACTACACATGGTGGTCAAGAGGGGGCAAGAGAGGGAGGGGGCTTGCCCTCCCCTGGAGTAATCAAACAAGGCTTCCTGGATAGGGTGGCATGTGGATGGGCTCTGAAGAGTTGAATAGGCTTTGCCCAAAAGGAGGGATCAGCAGGGGCAAAGACAGATGGGGAAGGGCACAGTGAGTGTGTGAAGTACCTCCGAGTCCAGTTTCGTTGGACGCTTCAAAACAGTGTGAATTTAAAAAAGTTCTGTGTGCCCTCCAACAAGCTAGGTCTGATGAGGAGGTGGTGGCTTTCAATTCAATATGAGGAAGAACTTCCCAACAGCCAGACATGGAGCAGGCTGCCCTGCAAGGTGATGCACTTCCTGTCCCTGCAGGTTTGTGGACAGGAGCTGGGTGTCAGTGATTCCTGCCCAAATGGGGACTGAACTAGAGCCCCCTTAAGGATGCCTGCTCTGAGAACTTGACTATCCACAGGCCTGGCCCTCTAGTAGATAACCCCCACCCCTACCCTCATCCATTCACTTCGGTTTGGCAGGATCCTGGTGGCTGGAACAAGGGAGAGGGAGTTGAGAAGACAGGCAGAAGGACTCCTTTTGCAGTTCCAGCTACTCATGGTCCTGCTTGTATAGCTGTAGCTTCCACTCAATCCAGTCGGAGGGACTTAAGTCCAAGCCCGACTTAAAAATAGGGACTGAGGCCCAGAGGGGACTTTTCCCATATCTCCCATCCAAGAGGTAGGCTGGGGCCTACCAGCTGCACAGCCTTTCTCTAGTTGGCTTGTCAAGAGCAAACTGAAGGTAAGTCTGAATGAGGCGAGCCTTTTAGGCTACCGGTACCTTGTCGGCCCTGCCTCCAAAGGGGCTGTGTATGCCAGGAGCAAGGCCCAGGGTGAGATGTCCTGAGCCTTCTAAAAGAACTAAACTCCCTTTCATCTCTCCAGTTTTGTCAAGCATCCACCGCAGCCTAACCTGTATTCTTCCTGAGACATCAGGCTCCTGTTTTCTGGACTTCTCTCCTCCGGGAGAATCTTTAGGTAAAGAAAGAAAATGTGGGGGCCGGCCGAGTGGCTCAGTTGGTTAAGAGCTCGCTCAAGAGTTTGAGCTCTGAGCAACAGCGGTTCGATGCCCGGCCCGAGCTGAGCTGCCACTGAGCTGCCAACAGGTAGCAGGATGGCTCAGCTAAAAAACAAAAAAAAGAAAATGTCCCCTCCCAGCTGGCTGCCCAACACATCTGTGTGAAGGCAAGGGGATGGATGGGGTGACCTACGAAGGACTCAGGCTTCCAGGTCTGCCAGCCTGCTCAGGTGGGGACAGCAACAAAGAACAGCTTTGTGTGCACACACTTACACTCACAGACCGCACACGCCCCACACAAGCTCTTTCCAAGAATGTCTCTTCAAGCCGGTTGCCAAGATAAAGGAGCCACTGGGCAGTCAGCCCCCAGGAGGAAATATTGCTCCTGGGGCCTTTGTTGTTTGAAGAGCTTTGCAAAACCTCCAGTCTCTTCTTGGAAAGGATCCCAGGCTGAGGTGGCAGTTTCCCACAGCTGGGGGCACGGGTGATGATGGCACCACTTCCCTGGCCTGGCAGGGGAGAAGAGTCCCAGGGAGCCAGGTTTGGAGTCATCAGCTAAAGTGGCAGCAGTTTAATCCTCCCCTTCCATTATTCACTCACTCAATTCCGACAAGCCTGAGGATAGGCAGAGATCTCCCCGTTTTGCAGTTGATAAACAGAGGTTCATAGAAGCTTATTAAATGGCCCCACAGTGAATTAATGCTAAAAACTGAAACTGACTTGGCACCAATCACAGACTTAGCTCAGCCTTGGCCCCATTCTCAACTCTGACCTCTCACTGAGCCATGACTTACCATAGACTGAGTCCTACCCCTGGCCCCGACTGATCCCTGATCCCAGCCACACACAAAGCTTTGGCCCTGGTCCCCATTCTGAGCCCCTAGCAGAGCTGTGACCTGTCCCACACTGATCCCTGATCCTAGCCTCAGATTGCCTCTCCTGTTAGCTGTAAACTCCATGAAGTCGAGACCTGTGCATCTCATGCACCGCTGCTCCTTTACATTTATGTATGTGTGAACATCCCAGTAATCTCTATTTTACCCACTAGACTCTCTACAGGGCCAGGGGCTGAGTCTATTGTTGTTTGCCAGCAGTAATAAGAGTGTAATTATAGCAATAATAACAAGCATTTACTAAATGCCAGGGCTTATGCTAAGTGTTGTCCAGATGTTATCTCATCTAATCCTCACAAGGAACCCTGAAGTAGATGTTATCATGAGTCCATTTTACAGATGAGGGCACTGAGCCTCAGGAGGAGGTGTGTAGAAGCACAGCATGTTCTTAGTAGTTCCCTGCACCCATCATACTCAGCTGCTTGGTGAAGGGTGGACATGGAAGGCTCAGCTGTAAAAGGAAGGGGAGGCATTTGGGCAGGTGGGAGAGGCCAACGGCTTTCTGGAGACTCTGAGTTTCTGAAGCCACAGAAGGGCCAGTTGAGTTGAGGGAGACTGTGATGAAGGTGCAAGACCAGCTCCATAACTTGTGGAGTCCAGTGCAAAATGAAAAGGCAGGGCCTCTTGTTTAAAAATAAGGATTTCAAGATGGAGATAGCAGAACATCACAGGTCTTGAGCCCAGGACCTTATGTGACTGCACTGGTCACACGCCCATGACAGTGGCCCCATGGGAACAGTGTGTGAGGATGGATGTGTGGATCAGGGGACATGGGGCAGCTAGGGCTGGGTCTGACTCAAATGTGGGTATTTGGACAGTACCTTCAGCAGGCACAGGGCAGCAATCATGGAGTATGTCTGGGCACTGAGCTGGCAGTGTGGCTGGGAAGCCTGTATGGAGAGGGAACTTGGTGCCACTATCTGAATGTTGGGGGTGGCGGGGAGGGTGCGGGGCTGTCTGGAGTGTGAGTAAGTCAGGAAGAATGCACATCTGGAGGGTGGGGCAAGTGTGTGTAGCATCCAGGCGACAGACCGACCATGGGCTGTGTGTCTCAGGGCATGTATGGGGGGCGGTGTACATGAGTAAGAGAGACAGACAGACACCCTGAGGTTGTGTGGTCTAATGCAGAAATCAGCATGTCTGTGTGTCTGAGAGAGAGGGTATGTGTGTAAGTATGTGTGGCTGTGAATGGGGGGAGGGTATGCATGCAATCGGGGTGTGTGGGAGAATGTCTGCATATCCCCACCCATGCTCCTTGGTGCTGGCCTGTGCTGCCTTCCCTCCCGTGAGGGGCTCCCAGGTGAAGATGTCCCCCGGACTGCCCCTGCCTAGCCCCCAGACCTTTGTGGAGCCGCGTCCCCTCTCAGAGACATTCCTGCCGGCCATAGGTCGGGCAGAGCCAGAGAGCTGCCTCCTAGGCTGCTGGGGTGATCCTGGGCCAGTGGTATCAGGTTCCTGAGCCCCGGGCCCTCCCTCTGCAGCCCTCTGAGGGCCTTTGTTGGAAGTTCAGACAAACTTGTCAGGGGGGTGGGCAGGAGGCCGCCTCCTAATCGGCTTTCCCAGAAAGGAGAGGAGAATGAGAGATTGGGGGAGGGGGGTACTTCCAGCCCAGGCAGCTCTGTGGGAAAGGGCGGGCGGGGTGGGCCCGTCTCTACCAGCCCTAAAGAGATCCATCCCCCAGGACCCTCTCACCCTAATGAACCAGACCCCTAGGCTGAAAGAACACTGGGGCCAAGGCCTAAGAACAGAAGGGTTTGGGAAGAAGCTTCAGGGGGTCCCCCTGCCTTTCTCAGCTCACCCATCATGGGCTGTCTAAGCACCTCTGGCATGGCAGGAACACAGCTGCTCAGCCCCTTGGCCTCATCCGGGCCCTTCTCTTAATCTCACCTGAGCCTCCCAGAAAGCAGGCTGGACACGGGTAATGATTCTCATGCAACCGAGCCCGAGGACCAGAGAGGGGCAGTTATTTGCCCACACTAAACAGCAAGCCAGGAGTAGCTTATCCTAACTCCAAAACAAAATCTTCTTTGCTTCATAGTCAGTGTTCCCCTAAGGTCCCATCCTCAGCATCTCCCAGTGTGATCTTATTTAGTAACATGGCTTCATTCGCCATGTCTCTGTTGACAACCACCAAGGTTAAGAGCATAGGTTCGGAGTTTAGCTGGGTTCATATCTTGGGTTCACACCTATTACTAGCTGTGTGGTCATGGCAAGTTATTTAACTTCTCTGTATCTCAGTTTCCTCATCTATAAAATGGGGATAATAACAGTACATACCACATAGAGTTGCGTGAGGATTAAGTGACTTAATATTTGTCAAGTGCGGCACAGAGAAAGTGCTATATAAGTAGTTGTTAAGTAAAGTCTAAGTCAGCTGTGCTGACCCAGTACATCCCAACACCTTCCTTTAAATAAACTGAGGGCTCCTCAAATGCAGCAAACAAGACCAGCCTGAGCTTAGGCTCCTTCCCTCACACTCGCCCCAGCCCAAGGGTCCCCTTCTAGCTTGTTGCCAAGCCAGAGACTCAGGAGGGCCCTTGACCACTCACTCCCATGCCTGCATCACCACAGTCATTCTGCTCCCTAAATCTCTCATCAATTTGACCCCTTTTCCTCATCCCATCCCCCAGTCCACATTGATGCCACCCTCCTCTCACCAGGACATGACAATGGTCTCCCTGCCTCCTTGTGAAACACCATGTCTCAAAGGTTGGGGAGGCAGTACTAAAATGCAAGTCTGATGACCCCACTCCCCACTGGGAATAGCTTCCAACACCTCACCTCCCCCTGCCCCCACAGCCCTAGGACTTGAGTCCAAGCTCCTGTCTTCCCTTTCCATCCTCAGCCCCTGACACTACCCTTCACCATCTTAAAGCCCCACCCAGACAGGGCCCCTGCTCTTCCAGGGCTCAGGGGCTCACCCAGCCGATAGTGCTGTAGGGCTATATGAGATGTGCCTTTCCCAGGACACGCTTCTCTCTTGCCCTTCTAGCAAACCCCGGACCTATGGGACTCAGCTCAAAAGCCTCCCTCCCAAGGGGCCTTCTTGACCTCCCTGGGCTGAGCTACAAGACCCCTCTTCTGTACTCCCACAGTTCTCTATTTTTTAAACCCCAAATCACCCTGTGTTGTAACTATCTTGAGAGTAGGGACCATGTTTTCCTTACTTGTTTCTATGTACCCAGCACCCAGCATGGGGCCAGGCATACAGCAGGTGCTCAGTAAGTGCTGAGTGGGTAAGTGATTGAAACTGCAGGGTTACCTGGCTCTCTCTATGCCAGGGAATGTGTGTACCATGGGGCTGAGGTATGTGATGGCTCAGGTCCTGGAGGGAGCAGTGAGAGATTTGGGGCAGACATTTGATCTAGCAGTCCCTCCTAGGGAGGTGGGATGGCAAGGTGAAGGGGGGGGTGCTTGCCGCCCTAATCCTCAGCCCCACAGGGCAGACAGGAATGCATCTCCTGGGGTTTGCCTGCTGCCCCTGGGAAACCCAGCAGGCAGCTCCCTGCACACTATTCAGGCTGCTGAGGTTCTCCTAACAGGAAATCCCCAGAGGTGACACTCACCGCCCCCATACCCCAGCCTCAAGCTTGCACCACCCCTTCTGGCTCAGAGGCCCTGTGCGGATGCTCAGGAACCCTGGGGAAGGGCAGTAAAGGCTGAGCAGAGGAGATGCCTGCCACCTTTTTCTTGAAATGCAGAAGGGACTGAGATTTCACAGCAAGAAGAACTTCTTAGTTGTGCATTTTCTGCAAGTTATTACCTATATATACGAATACAGTCTCACAGACTTCCTCCCTTTTGCTTATGCACAAGCACATACACGAAGTTAAGCAGACACTATGAATTGACAGTACAGGTTCTCACATGTACATATAGACATACAGGCTATAATCACACACACACACACACACACACACACACACACACACACACACACACACACACCGCTCACCCTGAGCTGAAGGGACCTTTCCATGCTCTAATCCAGGGATTGGCAAACTGCGGCTCTTTGGGTAGGTTCCATCTCAAAAGTTTGCCGACCCCTGGACGAGCCAATCCTGTCCCTCACAACAATTTAAAAATTATTTGAGAGCCATAAATATATTTTTACATAATCATCATTATGTGAGTAATATCCTTTAAAATTTTTATAAATGAAACTAGTTTTATTTTCATTTCCAATTTTACTTCAGAGCCACCGTTCGCGAGCCACAGTTTGCGGACCCCTGGCCGCTCTTCCGTCTCAAAAGTTTGCCGACCCCTGCTCTAATCTATGCTGCCACCCATAGCAGAAACCCCTTCTTCATTCTCTGCTTGCTAATCTCTGAGGACGAAGAGCTCACTGCCTTCAGCGGCCACCCGTCCCACTGGAGAACAGTTCTGCCTTTAGATCCAATTGTGCCTTCTTGTCATGCCCCCTTGGCCCTGGCTTACTTGCTGTTTTCCACTGAATCCCTTCCCCTCCCCATCCCACAGACCCACCCTCCAGGTTGCCCTTAATACCCCCAGGTGCCCCTGACCCAGCCCACCCTGCCACATATGCCTGGATGAGGTCCACACAGCCCAGAGAAGATAGAACCCTTCTCCACCCTGTCCCTTTGCTCCTGTGACCACTCTAGAGTGACACACTAGCAGCAGGATGGTAAGAGCCATAGAGAGAGCTACCAGGCCGACAACAACGGAGTGGCCAATCATGAGGCAGGCCTACCTCCCTCCCCCACTGGCCACAGTGTTGGATTTGCAGTGAGAAGACCTTGAGAGGCCCCCTGCTCATCCCACTGCAGGCATCTTTGGGAATTAACCTGGACCAAGGGCTGTGCTGCCAGGTTCTCTTTTATTAGCCAAGTAGGACAAAGAATAGGTCACAACATCACAGGAAGTCAGACAGACAGACTGATACAAGGGAGAGAGTGTCATGCTGCACTACGAAGGGGGCGGGGCAGGGCAGGGGAGGATTTGAGTCTTGTTTTTTTCAACTAACAGAATAAATAAATACGGTACACAGTGTTTTTGCCATAGGCTGGTACAACCTCTAAACACAAATGGTCACAAAACAGCTGATTTTGAAAGCAGTCTGTACAGCCCACAGGCCATGGCATCAGGTAGAGGCTCAGGCCCCTGGACCATGCTCTGGGGAAGTGAGGAAGCAGGGAAATGGAGGGAGAGGTGAGGAATGAGGCTTTCCTGGAAGGGACAGTCAGAGGTCGAGCCTCAGGGTGACCCCGGGGATCTGGGAGAGGCTTCAGCTTGAGTCTCAAAGCGGTGAGCCGCCCCAAGCCCATATCTGATCCTGTAGGAGACACTTGATACACTCTGTCTTGCTCTCTAGCTGCTTTCGGTAACTAAAGCTGGTTCTCTAAACTAGGTGGACATCCACCCAGGCACAGAGACCACACTTCCCTGCCTTCTCCGGGCTGGTGGAATTGGGTCAATTGAATGAGGAAGTGTTGACAAAGATCTGAGGGAACCTTGGCTGAGCCTGAGGTGGCCCTGGCTCCAGCCATGACAGAACATGATTCTGGGTGGACTTGCCCCTTAGGAGGTGAGGAGAGGCTGCCTGGAGGAGGTGGTGATGTCTACAGCTGTTGGATTCCAAGGCCCAGTGACAGTCATTTGCATCCAGGGACAGGCAAAAAGTTTCAGTCCCCAAGCCTGGTCCAGATGAGATTTTGTTCAGTTCAGAAACAGACCTTCCTGGAGCTGATTCCAGAGGACAAACCAAAAATGTCTTCTGTCTCCTAGAGTCTCTGCCACCGTCCTGTGCCCCTGCTTCCTCCTTCTCTGGTACTTCTCTGGCTGTTGAATTCACCTTCCAAATCCCAGATCCCAGATCCTGGTTCATCTGATCCCCTATTCAGAAACCCTCACCTGCCTGTCTTGGTGTTTGCCACATGGAGGTGAAGGCTTTAAACTGGATCCAAGGCCCTGAGTCCCACCTCTCATGAAGCCAACTACCCCTTCCCTGTTGTCTAGTCTCGCTCCATTGCTTTGTTCAATCAGCTTTCCTGGTCCAAGTTACCATCCCCCTCACTTTTTCCCTCATCCAAAGCCTTCTCCATCTGTCCCAGCCCAGAAAGACCCCCAAGGATGAGGGGCATCAACTACTCTGCAAATTAATCCTACTGAGACACCAATAGACTCACCTCCTCTTCCCAATGGGAATATCAAGCCTTAGGACTTTCAGATGCAACTTCTCTAAGCAGAAGGTGAACAGTTCAGTGGTGAGCCACAGAGGGTTGGGGATCATGACCTGGAGTCTGTGCAAGCCAGACCCTGCCTCCCGCCCTAACCCCTGGGACCATGTGAAGGCATGGAGATGGAGTGACCACAGAGGCTGGCATTAGAACTCAAGAAAAACGGGATCAAATCCAGATTGTCTCAACTAGAAGGAACCCATTATACTTATTGGGAAACAGAAGCCCAGAGACTGTAGCCGTGTCCACAGAGAGGCTTGTGCATGCAACACCCAATGCTCCGCAACAAGGCAACAGTAATTTTCTAATTCATACTTTGTGCCTTTGAGAGCTGTTTTATGGTTGTTGTGAGTTTAACTAAAAACTTCTAAGTACAGACATGCAGACCATTAGAGCCAGACAGGATGGCACAGGCCATCTTAGCCAGGTGGCGACACGGGCCCAGAGAGGCTACTGGCTAGCTCAAGGTCACATTGCTTTGAAAGGGAGTTTTCTGAGCTGGGTTCCCTCATAAACAGGAACACACCTTTCCGTGCCAGTAACTATCTGGACAGAAGCCCTTATTACAACAATTAGCTCTGGCACAGGATGCCAACAGCAGCCTGAGACTACACACTGCTGTGTGGTTTACACTCACTGTGATCAGGAGCTAGAGTTCAACCTTCATTCCCGGCTCAGACACACCGCTGTAATGGACACTAACTGCTGAGCCTGGAGGCCAGTTGTGGCAGAGGAGTATCGCCTCTGAGAGCATCCCTTCCCCGGCTGCCTCCCTCCAACTACGAAGTCTCACCAAAGGGAGGTCTAGAGCCTTGTGGGCAGTCTGGGTGAGTGCAGGCAGCAGGCTTCTGTCTTGGAGGTCTTACAGGCAGGGAGGCTGCCATTCTACTGCCTGCCCCAGCCTGACTCCTGCCTTCACTCCCCTCTTCCTCAATCTTAGGAATGGGGCCTCAAAGCTGAGAAAAGAGAGAAGAGAACGTGATTCACTACCCCTTCTAGATGTCAGGCCCGGGGGAGGGTGTGTGTGAGTGCCAGTGCCACCTCCTGCCTGCAGCTCTAGTGGTTACCCACTATAGGTCTCCAGCTAGGGCCTGATCACCTCTGCTGGGGATGGAAAGGAGCAGCTGCCTCAAGAGTGTGCCAGTACAGGGAGGGGATGGGCAGGCGGGAAGAAGCAGCAGGAGAGGAACAGGAAGAAGCAACATTACTAAAGCTAAAAAGCCACCACTTCAAACAAAACACAGCTTGGGAATGGATGACACCAACATAGCCAGAGCCAAAGAAAGAAAACAGGAAAGGGTACAAGAGCCATGGGGAACAGATCCAGAGTGGGGAAGACAGAGGCTGGGGGAGGGGCTGTAGGGAACAGGACAGAGGCAGGAAGAGGAGGTCCGGGAAGAAGGAGACAGAGAGAGAGAAGGGAAAGCCAGAGTGAGATGCAGGAGCTGTAGGTGGAGGCAAGGGTGACAGCGGAGGGAAGGGACAGAGTGGGCAGGGGGCCTGGGGCAGGCAGGTGCCTGAAAATATAGCTTTATATATTTATATTTATATCTCACATTCCACACATCAATAGACTATGGGGCAGAAGGGATAGGACGGAGGGAAGAGAGGAGGTGACACTGAGGTGGGAATCTAGCCAGCGAGAGCCTCTCGCTCCCCTGGGAAAGCTGGGGGCACCCCAGCCTCTCACCTCCTCCCATTAGCCTCCATGGGATCCAAGCAGGGCCATGCAGAGGGTGTGTAGGTGCGGGCTTCACCTAGGGCTGGGGTTTTGAGGGAAGGGGACAGGGAGCAGGATTCCAGGCCCCAGGATCTCCGGGCTCACTGAGTTAACTCTGTGAGAGCCATCTGGAATAACCATGGGGCTGGGAGAGGGGCACCCAAGACCCCTGGCTGGGTTAGAGGCCAGCAGTCAGTTGGGCAGCGTATCGAGTCCCAGGGAGGCCGCGTGCTGCTTGGCCCGAAGCCGCAGGTTCTCGATGCTCGTGGTTTTACTGTTCAGGGCAGCCGAGGCAGGTGCCAGGCCTGCCGGGGGTGCAGGCAGCAGCGGGGACCCCCATACGCCCTGGTGGGCAGCTGCAGCTGCTGACAGGGACTGGTAGTAGGACTGGCAGTGCAGTGAGCCCAGTGGGGCCATGTTGACACCCAGGTAGGGCACTGCGGCGGCGGCGGCGGCAGCAGCAGCAGGGGCCGGACCCCCCACTTCAAAGGAGGAGTAGTGTACCAGGTTGTTGGTGGCCGCCATATGCTGGCGGAATTGTTCCTGCAGACGGAAGAGGCTCAACGGGGATGAGGAATAGGAGTGAGAGGGGCCCAGGAGGCTTCCCCCCGGGGCTGCAGGAGCAAGGGCCAGGCTGCCTGGAGAATCTGCAAGCAGAGAACCAAGAACTCAGGACAAGGGCATTGGTCTGCCAGGAGGTGCTCCCTCAGCCTTCCCACCCCACTCATCCCCCCAACCCCACCCCCGCCTTGTGCTGCAGACAAGGCAGGTTTTAGCTAAAACCCTATCCACCCATGTCAGTCAGGGCACCCCCTGAAGCACCCCTCAGAATCCCGAGGGTGGGACTCAGGCTTCCTAAGAGAGCCCCAGGGAAGAGGCTTGATCACTGCACTGTACACCTGAAGCTGATGTTGTATAATATTGTATGTCAACTATAAGTGAATATATATATATA
>NW_017732093.1:630673-646093 GCF_001890085.2 Hipposideros armiger | reverse complement strand
CAAACTCTTGAGCGAGCTCTTAACCAACTGAGCTACTCGGCCGGCCCTAGGCCGAGTCCTTTCTAATGGGTCATGCGCAAGCACCACATGTTACAGGCTGACTCTACCCCCTGCTCTTACCCACATCACATACCCAGGCCCCTATCCAGATGGGCCTGGCTATTCTCCCTGAGGTGAGCCCCCTGCCCACCTGCAGAACCTGCCCAGCCTCACCTGCCTTGGGGCTGCCCCTCTTGCAGCCCAGACCCTTGCTCTCAGCCCCAGGGCTCTTCTCAGTTTTGGGATCCTCGGCCCCTGCCCTGGGGTCCTCCTCCCGGTCCGGCTGGTCCTCAGGGGCTGACTCACTGGCCGACTGCTCTGACAGGCTCAGGTGCATCTCAGCAGGGGGGTCGCCGCTGGGCAGGCTGTGGGGCTGGTCAGTCTCCAGTTGGCTGTCTGGGGTTGGGGCCTCAGTCTTGCCTTCCCCGTGGGAGCCTTCAGCCTCCTTCTGCTTCTGGAGCTGCTCTTTCTGCAGGCTGCGCTGCTTCTTCCGGAATTTGGCCCTGCGGTTCTTGAACCACACCTGGGGACAGCGGTAGGGAGGGGAAGGAAAGACGTGGAGTTGCAGAGCTGGGCACTCTAGGAGGGGATGTGCATGATAACACTGCCCCTGCTCCTCCAGGAAATACACACCCTCAATCCCTTCCAAAATTCCCCTCCTGCCACTGAAGGTGTTCATGGAGATAGATGGCAGTCACACTTTGGCACTGAGGGCTGAAACGCTGGCTTCGGAACAATGGAGAGCCAGACTAATAGGCTGGTGCTTTTCCACAAAATCTAGTTAGAGGAGAGAGTCCTACCTGCACCCGAGCCTCAGGCAGGTTGGTGCACATGGCCAGCCTCTCACGCATCACCACATCCGGGTAGTGAGTCTTCTGGAAGGTCTTTTCCAAGGCCTCGAGCTGCTGAGCAGTGAACGCTGTGCGGCTGCGACGCTGTTTGCGGTGCTGGGAGCCATAACGGGCCTCCAAGATGATGTCTTGAAATGTACAGCCGTTGGAGGGCAAGGAGAGGGGGCCCATTTAATTATGGGAAATAGGTTTTGCATCTTACCCTGCTCTGGCCCATTTCAGACACCCGGGCTCTTGCCAGAGCTGGACCCTGGTCCTTTCCCCTTGGAAATCACCCATCCCCTCTCCATAGGGCTGGGATTTAAAGATTGTGCCACCCCATCACTCACTATCAGAACCACAGAGGTCTAACTCATCTCCACAAATGACTGTCAGGAATGTGATTGAGAGGAGTCTTCTTTATTTGGTTTAGGAGGGAGGTGGATAGATGGATGGGCATTGCCCTGAGATTCTTAAAGTCCTAGGATACTATGGGTATAATACTCTGGGACTACATAATGTTAATAATCTGTAAATCCGTGTCACAAACGTTCTAATATCTTATGACACTTAGATTCTGAATACCAACAGAATACTGGCCCCTGGCCATAAGAGACCAGGCTGTGAGCTGGGATTTATCTACAGGGTCCAGTTGGGCGAGGTCTGCTAGGCAGACAGAATTCCCTGGCACTTGACTCTACGTCCTCTTGGTATGAATTTCATCATTTGGTGGGCCTATGAGTTTCTGATGGCAGGACCTGAGGCTCCTACTCCTATGTCTCAACAGGAAGCCTGGCCTCCGGCAGGGCCCTGAGAGCACAGGGAAGGCTTGTTGCATCCAGTCTTGACCCTTCTGGCTGCTTCCTCAAGGAAGGAAGGACAGAGACCAGGCTCTAACCACTGCAGGCTTGGAGGGGACACAGGGCTGGTGGACCACTGATCCCACAGTCTAGCCCAAATGCTGGTAACATGAAAACCACCCAGAGTAGATGTCTGCCTAGGGCTGCTGTCTAGTCTCCAGCCCTTCCGCTTCACTCGTCCCTGGAGGATGCACAGTAACATAGCTCCCCCTATTTCCTATCGCCTGTAAGTAGATACTGGACTGCCTATGCTGAAGGGAACCCAAGCTGTGTCAGCCTCTGCACAGGGCTGCTAGCGTCCTTCCCCTGCACTCCAAGGACCCGAGAGCCATCTTCAACACTCTGGATGAAGAAGAAGGAGGCAACTGGGTGTCCAGGAAGCCTCAGATTTGGGGCTGCTCCTTTTTCAGCTTAAAGGGAGCCCTGAACCCTTCACAAACTGGTGCCAGTCGTGATCCCAGCCCTGACTAAGCCCCACACTCATGCTGGTCACCCTGAGACAGCTGACGGAGTGAGAACCCCCCTCAGTCAGCCAAACCCTGGTTGGGGGAGCAATAGCTCAGCATCCTGTTGCTGACTCCAGGGACTACGATGGGTGGGTGGTCGCAACCTGGGAGGCCAGGCTGTCTGCACCATGAGCAAAACCCCCTGCTGGAAGGCAAGGTCTCTATACAAACGCCCATCTGGAGCTCACATCCTTCCTGCTTAAGAATGAGAGAATTGCAGGACAGGGGGCACAGAGTGCTGAATACTCCAGTTCCTCCGGCGCCACCAGCAGAGGTGAGCCTCCATCCCTGATTCCTCCTTTCTGGGTTCTGGAGCACAGTCAGGAGCTAATGTCACCAACCAGGTCGGGCACAGGGAATTCACTCCAAACAAGAGAATCAGCCATACCCAGGGCAGGACTGCACCCACATTCCCACACTGGAGACTAACGTCCCCGTGTCGATCTACAGAAGGTGACCAGGGGCTCAGTTTTATTCACTGAGTCCTGCCCATAGGCCTGGCAGTGTCTAAAGAAGTGCAAGTGCTTACCCCACTCTCCCTTCCCAGCCAGCACTGGCTCCCCCTGCAGGGTCCTCATATCCAATCCCATCTCTGTGCCTATGCTCATGCTAATCTCCCCTCCATACCCTTTTAAGGGCTAGCTCCTTAAAACTGACTACACCAGTTGATCATGCTGCTCTGAGCTGCCCCACCATATGATCCTAGCTACATTCCTCTTGCCGTGCCCTCTCATGGGTATATGGGCACCTGATCTTCTTGGGGGTGCCCTGAAGTCCATGAGGGCCTTATGACACAGGGTTGGGTCCACATGGAGTCACCAGCTGTTCAAGGTTTGGCCTGGGACAGGATGGGGTGGGTGGCATCACCTCCCAGGAAATTACACTCCTCACTTATGCCGTCAAATCCTTCCCATGCCCACTGAGAGCTGTCAGGGTAGGGCAACAATCAGTTGAACCAGGAGTCAGGGGGCCAGGCTACAACTCCCTCATGGGCACTTACCTTGGGGGTTGGGTAATAATGACCTCTGAGCACCTACCAGTCTCTCCTGAATACTCTGCATATGTTACCTCGAATAACTTCCCAACCATCCTAGGGATGATCACTGCCACTGCTCCCTGTTTATTACGAAGGGGGAAACTGAGGCTCAGAAAAGAGAGGTGGGTGGGCAGACCCTGCAATGGCTGCAAGTCTGTGACTTCAAAGCTCATATTTTTAGCCTTAATGTCATAGTCCAATCCCCCGCCCCAACCCAGCCTAGATTTAACCACTCTGAGTCTCAGTTTCCTTGTCCATAAAATGGAGCTAATAACCTCTCCTTAATGGGGTTGAATTGTTTGATGCAAAGAGAGACAGAGAGCCTCACACAGTGCCCAGCATACCATCAATGTTTGAAACATGAGACCCCTCATTATTTATACGACTCTCTGTGCCTGAAATATCTTTCCCTGGGCATTGCAGCTATAAAATTCTAGGCTAGTCCCTTATGTTCCTACCTCAGTCTCTTCATCTGTAAGATAGTCTAACAAATCCCTCTCTCACAGGGTTGCTAAAGGAATTTGAAGTCATAGGGCAGCTCCAGCCCCCAGCACAGTGATGGCAACAAGGGGTGCTCTGGATAGTCACGCCTAGATTTTGAATTGACATCTCTGTGATGCTAAGTGACCTGGGTCTTTTTGAAAGAACCTCCCAGAGGAAACCTTCCAATGCTCTCTCCCTCCTGTCTTCATCTTCCAGAGCCTCCTCCCTCAGACCTCTCCACCACCCCCAACCTTCCCCCAACTTTTGTAGTCCTGTCCCCAAGGGCCTGTCCCCACAGCCCTTACCTGCCAGGCGCTCAGCCAGTGTAAGTGCGTGCACTGATGGCCGGTAGTCGGGAGCGTGCTGGGCCTGCTGGGCCGCCTGCTGGTGTAGGTTGTACATGGCACTGAGCGAGTTCATGGCATGCAGCGAATAGCCGTTCACCCCGTAGTGCTGCATCGCGGCATGCGCCTGCGGACAGGGAAGAGGGAGAGGCCACATGAGGCAAGGTGTCACATACTACCCTGGAGGAGATACTACCTCCAGCCCAGACCCTGATGCCCACCTCAAGCCCAAGAACTTATGCCCTACCCCTCCCCCCTCATCAGAAAATGGCCTGTCTTGCACACAGCTGAAGTGTGTGAGGACTCCTGCATTTATTTCTTTATTCACCTTCTCATTCATTGATTCATTCAGCGGGGATTATGTAGGGCTTAACACTCTGGGCTCTGGAGTCAGGCTGCCTGGGCTAGAATCTCAACTCTGCCACTTAGGAGCTTTGTGGTTTGGGGCAAGTCAATTAACTTCTCTGACCCTCAGTTTCTCCATCTGCAAAATGGGGCTAATAATCATAGTACTTATCTCATGGGGTTATTGCAAGGATTAAGGGAAGCCTTTACAATGGGGCCTGGTACACAGTATGTGCTCAAATTGTGTCATTTTGTGATTTATCAATCCATTTGCTGCTCTACCCAGTCATTTCTTCTTTTAATCACCCAGGCATTTACTCGTTTGTACATTCATTGATTCACTCACACACTTATTATTTATTTAACAAACATCCATTGAGGCCCACATAGGGCCAAATCCAGAGCTAGACTGGGGACATTGAGATATTCGCTCTGATGAGATTGTGGATTAAAAACTCAATGTGCGGGCCGGCCGAGTGGCGCGATGGTTGAGAACTCGCTTGGGATGCCAGAGGGCCCGGTTCGGATCCCACATATGAGGGCCAGTGACACTGCCCTCTACAGCTAAGATGCTGAACGGCAGCTCAACCTGGAGCTGGGCTGCCCTGAGTCGCCGGCGACGGCGTGGGCTGCAGTCCCTGTGGCAGTGGATTGCCATGGGCTACCGTGTGTGGCCAGCAGCCAGCATGAGCGGCCAGCAGCCGCAGTGAGCGGCCGTCCAGAAGCCAGCGACTGATCTGCCTCGCCAGAGAAGAGCGCAATGATGGTGCCAACTTGGGCCAGTGAAGCGACGTCCTCCACAACTAGATTGAGGAGCAAGACGACAGCAACTTGTCTGTTCCCCTTTCCCCAATTCCCCAGCACTGTTCCCATCCCCCCAATTCCCCATAAAAATCTTAAAAAAAAAAAACTCTATGTGCTACACAGACATAAGAACACGATTGGTATGACTGTTATACATTCACTACCATTACCTCCCTCTATTCTCACCATATTCCCAAGAAGTAAGCCAGCCAAAAGCAATGAACCCCAATTACAGATGAGTCTACTGAGTCTTAGAAAAAGAGCACTGACATGTCAAGACCACACAGTCAGCCAATCCAGGGCCTGCCCCGCCCCACGTTGCTTCAGCCTCACTCTTTAGTGGCCAATTCATTAGAGAACACATTCCTCCCACTGAGATGGCTCAGATCAGCACGAGGCTGCCAAGATCCATCAGTCCCAAGTCTCCTCCAGACCCTCATAATTATCGTCTATGCACCCACCCTGTGCCGACCTGAAATGTCATTTTTGGAAGATGGTCCAGTGTCTGCAGACTCCCAAAGACATACAGGTGTTTTCTGTTTGCTGGGTGTGGTAGGGAGGGAAGACTGGGGCAATGGCAGGTCCATTTGATAAAAGAAAGAATGTGCCAGGTGTCCCAGCTCCCCACCCTCACTGAAATAGACACGGGCTATACAGAACCAAACATCCACAGAGCATGCACACACACACACACACACACACACACACACACACAGACAAGCATATACACATTTCATGCACAAACACACATACACAAATATTCTTGGCATATTCTTGGCAAGGCAGTCACAGAAGCAGTCATAGTCACACACAAACTCAGCAATAGTCACAAGTTCAATGTCATCATTCCCACAGTCCCACACACACACAGACATTCTCACAGATATCTATCCATGGGGAAGATATATCTACACACAAATATTACAATCACACACATTCACATATTACACAAATTCAACAGATATTTATTAAGCACTCACCTACTAAGTACCGAACAAAGTCCCTGCCTTGTTGGAATTTACATTCCAAGGGAGGAGGGCTATATAACAACAAATAAATATGTGTAATAATTTCAGACAGGAATAAGTGCTCTGAAGAAAAATAAGGCAGAGGAGAACAACAAGAGGAAAAGGCGAGATTATTTTAGAACATGTGACCAGGAAAGTGCTCTCTGATATTTGAAGTAAGTCATGTGAAGCTCTAGGGGAAAGGCTTTCCAGGCAGTAGGAACAGCAAGGACAATGGCATGAGGCATGAAAAATCCTGGTATGTGTGTGGAACAGCAAGAAAACCAGGAGAACTGGAGCACAGAGAGGGAGGGAACAAGTGGAGGGAAGGGGCTGGAGGGAGAGGAGGGGGCCAGATCCCAGAGGGCTCATGGTCCATTGTAAGGAGTTTGAATTTTATCCTAAGTGTGATGGAATCTCCTGGAGGGTCTTGAATAGGGAGTAACATGATACAATTTATTGTTAAAATCTCACTTTGGCTGCTATATAGAGAACAAACTGCAGAGGGTCAAGAAGAAAAGCACAGAGACCAGGCGGTTGCAGAAGCCAGCGACTGAGGTGCCTGTGGAAGACGCCTGCAGGGCTGCAGGGGTGGAGGTGGTGAGAAGTGGTCAGATCCAAGACATATTTTGAAGGCAGAATCATCATGATGGCTGGTAGGTTAGTTATAAAATGTGAGGAAAAGAGGGCAAAAAAGGGTGACTCAACTCAAGCTTTTGGTCTGAGCAACTAAGTGAAGATGGGTCATTTGCTGAATCAGGGGCGCTGAGGAAGTAGAGGGTATGGGAGGGGGGACTGGAAATCAAAGTTTTGGGGGGACAGGGCACGCGTGAAATATGGATCCAACTTCTAATACAGATCCAATGTTGAACTGGCAATTGGATACACAAGTTGGGAGCTGAGGGCTGGATTTATAGATTTCTGAGTTAACACTCACACATAACGCCTACCAAAACATTTACTTACAGAAGCCCACTCTATGCACCATAAATATGACCCCAAAGGCAGAGATCTAAGAGAAAAGAATGATGGACATGGTGACATAATATGTTTAAACATTGTATAATAGAATATACCATAAACAATAAACCTGGAAAAATATTTACCATATAAATGACATAGCAAAATTGATTTAAAAAATATTAGCACAAATAAAAATAAAAGAGAATATTCCTAATATATAAAGGAATATATAAAAATATATTCCTTATATATATATATAATATATAAATATATAGAAACAAAAAGATGGCCACCTTAATAAAAGGTGGCCAAGTAAATGAAGAGACAGCTTATTAAGGAAGAAACACAAATAGCCATATGACATATGATAAGAAAAGCTCAGCCTTATTTGTAACCAAAGAAATAAAAATAGAAACCATTTTTTTGCCAATCAGATTAGCAAATATGAAGGAAAATTATTACCCAAGGTTATCCAGGGGAGTGGGAAATGGTCCTTCTCCTACCTTGCTGACAAAAGAGCTTTTTAGACCCTGCAAAAGCCTTTAGAGAGAGCATCATTTGACTCAACAATTCCATTTCCAGAAATTTATCCTTCAACTATGCAGAGATATGTGTATAGGAATATTTATCATGGCTCTGCTTATAATGGCAAACACTTGGAAACCTCACTGTCCATTGAGAGAGGATTAATTCAGCAGATGAGGGGACAGTGGTGCCAGAAATGGAATACGGTGCCACAGTTTAAAACAATGATGTGTATCTGCATGTGCTGATGCTCACAATATATTGTTGAGTGGAAGAAATAGGTAACAATATGCATGATGTGATCCCATTTTTGTAATGTATGTATAAAAATGCATAGGAAAAAAAAAAGTCTGGAAGGTTATACCCTGAAATGTTAACAGAGGTTATCTCTAGGAGAAAGTAGATGGGATTTCAGGTGATTTTTACATTTATATTCTTTCCTTTTTTCCTTTTTTGAGGTAGGGGATGGGTTCCAATGGAGCCAGGCTCCAAAATGTGTCACATGCTCCAGGTGGAAAAGAGGGAACAGAGTTTAGAAGTAATTTGACCCATCCCCTCCCCCCACCCCTACTGGGCTGGAATGCTCCTCCCCCACAAAACTCTGGCTTTGTTGCTTTAAAACTCACTGTTGTTAATGTGGTGACATTTTAATTGACTTAGTTATTGCTGATCCCAGAGTTTTTGACACACGACCAGTCTTTATTTATTGAAGGCAGGAGAGGTACCTCTCTCAACCCCACAACTTCCCCAGCTCACTAGCCCTCTGAAGGTCTCTAAGACCTCCCCTTTTGGGCTTCTTCCCATCCCTCCAGCCTGACGCTCTCCCCCTCCTCAGCACCCAGCAATACCAGATTAGCTGCCACTCCCTCCTGTCACCTCCATGCTATTGCTTCTGCTGGGCCTTCCACCTGAAACACCATTCCCTGCCCTCCCCCTTCACCTGACCACTTCCTCCCTCTCTATCAAGACCTAGTTCAACTGACACCTCCTGGAAATGGGGCCTTCGTCCCTAAGAAGGTATCTCTCCCCTCTCTAAGCTCCAGGTAGCTACACTAAGGTCACAGAAATGATGGTGACAACAGCAATAGCTACCATTTACGGAATACACTCTCTGTGTGTTCACCACACAAGGCACCTTCCATGGATTTTCTTAATTCTAGTACCTGAGTACACTTCTTTGTCCCCTGATAGATTGAGTTCCTTAAGGGCAGAAAGTGTATCTCATACATTTCTATACTCCCCAACCCAGCCCAAATCACAGGGTCTGGCACAGAGACAGGCTCAAGATCAGATGAGGATCAGATGAATTAATTAAGAATAACAGCTATTTATTAAGTGCCTCAGATATAGCAGACAGCTCCATCATTCCTCCCAACACCCCAGGACTGTTATTATCCCCATCTTACAGATGCAGAAATGGAAGGTGAAAAAGACTGGGTAATTTGTTAAAGGCCACGCCCGCTAGGTAGGAAGTGGTAGAACAGGTTTCCACAGGTGAGGTTCTTCCCACTAGCTAGTATTTCCTAACCCCAGTCACCCAGGCTCTTACTCCAACATGTTCTATTCCCTGACATCTAGCATCTCTGATTTGACCCAAAGTAATAGGACAACAACAAAGAAAAAGCACGTTTCCCTTGGCGTGTATGCTCATGTGTGCACATGTGCGATGTGTGCATGTGTGTAACGAGATGACGCTGTGTGTGAGCCCAAATCTTCCCAGCTGAGCTCTTCTGTCCCCAGCTTCACACTCCTCCTCCTCCTCCTCCTCACTCCAGGTGGACACCAGAGCCCCAGGTCTCCTCTGAGGCCACAGAGGGGCCCTTGTCTGTGGATGCTGCTTATCACCTGAGCTGCACACATGTGGTATCATACAGTCACCTGTCTGCAGCTCATCTCACTGTTCATGTGTGGCCATGCCTGTACTCAGCCTGAATGCAATCGATCATATAACAGTGCGTGGTGCATCCGTGTTTATGTAGGTATCTGTAGTTATTTATATCTCTGTGTGTGTGCACGTCTGGGCCTGTGTATGTGACCAGAGCAATGTACGCTAAATGTCACCCTCTTAAGTCATCTGACCCTGAACAAGGTCTGAGAGAGAAAAAGAGCAAAGTACAAAGAGAAAGAAAGAAGAAAAGCAAGGAGATGAAGTTGATGTAGCGGTGTAGAAAGACCGATCAACACAGAGAAAATAAATAGATTTGTCTTTTCCATGTTTTGTTTCTGCAACACCTAGCACAGAGCCTGTACACAGACAGTGCTTAGTAAATAATAAATGTTGACTGGATAGTAAAGAACCACAGGCTAACACATAGTGAGAGAGGCAGGTCTACCATAGACCAGTACGGTCCTCAGGGTGGAATGGGCACTCGGAGCCCAGGTCCCACAACTTCCTCCATCCGTAGAACTATAAGCCTGAGTTTGAGGGGAACACTGCCCAGGGGGTCCTTTTCCAGCAATAGGAGCAGTCCAGACCTGCCGCTGGGGTTCTCAGCCAGGCCCAGCAGCTGGAGCCCTACCGCATCCAGTTCTGAGTGCTGTCGGTCCTACAGGGAGGCCAAGAGCCACCCAGGCTGGAGTCTTGCAGGGCCTGCGGGAGCCTCTAAACAGGGCCCTGCACTCCTGGCCTCAGGCCGGGCCCTGCGTGGGCTCAGCCCACTGCACACTCCAAACAGAATCAATTATATATTTAAAAGGTGCCGCCCCGCAATTCCTGGCGAGCCAGGAGAGCCATCCATCATGGCGCGGCCGCGTTTCACAAGCTGTCGAATTGTGCTTACATTGGTTAAAAGAATCTTTATATTTCATTAAGCAAGCAGATCGGCGGATCTCCCGCCACAGGCGCCATATAGATGGCTTTAATTTTCCAAATCTGCAAATGCATCCGTTATGTCCCCGCGTCGCTGCTGGCTGCGGCCTAATGCCCAGCCAATCGAAGAATCAAGCAGAATTTTATTAGGGAGCATTTTTTATAAATTAACAGCAGCACTGCTAGGAAACCACACGCAAAGCGTCTTTGATTAAAAGGAAAGTGGACCCTTCCTTTGGTCACACCCAGGCTCAGCCACCCCACAGGCCATTTCTCTTCACCTCTTCCTCTCCTTTTCTGAACTTTTAATTCTCCTCAGTTTATTCTTGTTCCCCCACAAAGTGGGGGAACAACTTTGTTTAAAGAAAAGGAAAAAAAGAAGGGGGAAGAACCAACATTCTCTGAGCAACTTGCCTCCTCTGTCCCAAGAATGATCAGACACATTATCTTATTAACAATGACAGCTGCCTTTTACTGAATATTTACCACGAGCCAGGCCCTCTTCTACTCACTCCACACAACCCTACTAGGTATGATCACCCCATTACATGAATGCGAAAACTGAGACTCAGGGAGGTAGTCACCTGCCCAAAGTCTCACAGTGAGTAGGTGGTAGAGGCAGGCTCCAGGTCGCTGAGTATCTACCTGGTATTTATTTCCAGTATGTGGCCAAGAGATAGGCCCTGGTGAGGACTACCCCTGATGTCAATGGCAGTGGGAGGGACTGAAAGGTAGACTGTTGTCATGGACTTCCTTCCCTGAGAAATGGTGCTGCACCTTTGGCCCTGGCCATTCTCTAGTGACCCTCTAGGGGAAGAGGACCCTGCAGCTGTCCCTCCTACCTAGCAGTTTGGAGACCAAAAGGACTTTTGTTCAGCAGATAGAAGAACACGAATACATGAACCCAGGAGCACCAGGCCAGAGCTCCTGCCCCAACCCCAGGCTGCTATGTGACCACAGCTAAGGTCCTACCATTTCTGACTCCTTCTGCTATGACACTGATCCAATGACTTCCCCAGGAGGGAGAGAAATCTCAATCATGAGAAGAGCGTTACCTAGAGCTAGCCAGCCCATTGAAAGAGGCTAAGGAGGAAAGATTCCTTCGTGGGTGCGCGCGCGCGCGCGTGCGTGCGTGCGTGCGTGTGTGTGTGTGTGTGTACTGGGGGCTAACTAAACAAGATGACCTAGAATTCTTCCAGCTCGGAGCTAGTGGGCCCAAGATTTTAAGGGAAACCTGTGCCCGGCACATGTCAGATACTCCACTATAGTAACCTCATTAATTTCTTCTCCCAACTCTCTGAGGGAGGCAGTATTATTATCTCTCCACTTTACAGATGAGGAATTGAGGCTCAAAAAAAAAAAAAACCAGATCATCCTTGGCTGTTTGGGAATAGGGAAGGCTGAGCTCCCATCCCAATAAGTACCCCTAATCCCACATCAGTCCTTAGTCCTGAGTCGCCAGGCATTCGCAATGGGAGCAGATGATATAAGTGGGTACCCAGACCCCTGCCCTACCCTGACCAAGGAACCTGCAGGCACAAGGTCTGGAGGCAGACTGGAGATGAGGATATCCAAGCTGCACCCTTTCAGATGCTGTTTATTTTACAGGAGCTCTAAGAGCCCCAGATCCATTCTAAGGTCCCTGCTGAACCCGCGAAGCTCCCTGAAACGCCGCTGTCAGTATCAGCCTTGCAAAGGTGCAGAAAGCCCAGGAACCAGCTTCTTCCTCACCTTTGACAGGACCAGATTGCCCCCCAGCCATACTCCCCCAGGAGGTGGGACAAGACACCAACAATTCAGTGATTCTATGTGGCCAGCAAGGCCACAGGGAATGACCAACGGCACATTCTAGAGACACACAGAAGGACTAATGGCTGAAAATGTGGCATCACTTACTTCTGGGTGTCTAAAAGCTAAGGAGTCTAGGGCACATCCACTTTCCTTAGAGCCTCTTCCCCCTAGGTTGCGAACATCTGCCCTTCTGCTCCATCAGTGCAAACTTAAACCTGTTTCTATTTCCCCCACTTAAAACAAATATAAATCCATTTCTCAGACCAATTATTTCTGGTACCTTCAAATCCAAATTTTTTGAAAGGCATTTCCAAATTTGTCATCTCCACTTCCTCCCCTCCTGCTCACTCCTAACCCACTGCACCACCACCCTCCCACCCACCACTGAGACACAGCTCTCCAGAGTCACCATGTTACTGCCTCGTCCTCTGGGAACACTGTCCCTCTACCAGCATTACCTGGAGAACTCCTGAGCCCTCACACTGGGCTTAGGCACCCCCTTCTCCAGGAAGCCTCCCTCCCAGATACCACAGGCTGGGTCAGGTGACTTTTTAGAATTTCTATCATAGCATTACCTCACCAAATTGTAGTTGCCCATTTGCCTGCCTTTTACCAGAGATACAATAATGACTATTTTTGCCAGCCAATCTAATAGAGACCTGACAGGCAGCATCTAATTTAATCCTGATAACAATCTCATAATTCCCATTTGATAAGAAAGCTGAGATTCAGAGAGGTAAAGTCACTTTCCCAAAGTCACACAGCTAAGCAGCTTAGCCAAGATGGAAACCAGGGAGTCTAACTCCACAAAATGTGAACTCAGTGCTCACCTTCTGCAGATTAGGGTCTGGCTCCAGACCCAGTACTTAGTACCCAGCACAGGGAACACCAGACATTCATTTCACAAATAAAGATAGAGCCACAGTTTATCAGTCAATGGACTCTGGGGTAGTGTAATGAATTCCAGTTCCAGGGCTCAGACTCCAGGGGAAATGCAGATGGTCAGATGCCCTGGATGAGGGGGTACCAGCTCTGGGAGATGTGTGAATGGCAGCAGAGCCTAGAACTGAGTGAGCCAGTTTCCTCCTCACCCTACCTGCCCTGCCCTACCCCATGCCCCCACCAAAAGACAAGCCTCCTCCTGGCCATAGCTGCAGCCCTGACCTTGCCACAGACTGAGTCCTGACCTTGTCCCACACAGAGCCCTGGTCACTGCTCTCACCTAAGCTATGCCCCATCTCCTAGTGGCATTTGATATAGGCACCATGACCCCTACATTGCTACCATTAACACTACACTGCCTGATCCATGTAGGTAGGGAATGGCCTGTTGTTGAGGTCCAGCATCTCTGGCATTCCCCCTCCAGCTCAGTGACCCCAAAGTGGTCCTGGAGTTGGAGCCAAGGACCTCAGACAGGTGGGTTTCAGGGTGTGTGGCTTTGCAAGAGTCAGATCAGATGAGGTGCTGGACTCTGAGCACCTAGAACTCAATTCCTCAAAGGAGAGTCACCTCCCCTCTTGGCTCAGGGATCAAGGAGGGGGGGCGCCAGCGGGGGAGCGCGCCAGAGTCCGGGGTGGGAGTCAGGACATACCACGCCCCCCCGGCCCTCCAGAGGAGCCCAGGCGCTTAGATCCCTACACAAACTGTTATCCATTAACATCCAATTATCCCTCGGTCCGAGCCATTAATTATAAATCAGCCGCTAATTGGGGTAATTAGCCCCCCGCAGGCTAATGGGCCGAGACTGAGGGAGGCCCCTCCCGCCTACTCCTCGGGTTTTCCGAGGTCCTTAATTTGGGGGAGCGGGTGCAAAGAAATCAGGCGGCTGGAGTTTTTTGTTTTTTTTTTCAGGCAGTGAAATGCGGCAGGGAGAGAGAGAGAAGCTAGAGAGGCCAGTTTTTTTTTTGTTTTGGTTTTTTTTCTCAAATGCCGTCCAGCATGGGCTCTTGAGGGCAGGCTGGCACGGAAGAAGCCTGACTGCAGGCTCTGGGAGTAGAACTGTTGGGATAATTGCTTGGTTCTCCGCTTCCTTTCCAGCATAGATGCAGCTAAAGTGCCAGAAACGAAGACCGAGGAGACTTGGACGGAGCCGGGGTAGAGCCGGAGACAGGGTGCGCCACCAGCATGTTCTTGGCTTCTCATGGCGTGGAGGCCGCCTCGCACTCCCAGTTCGCTGAGGCCGGTGAGTCCCGCGGGGACGAACTGGGCCACGCTAGGCTCGTCCAGACCCAGGCCAGGCCTGGAAGCGGGAACTGTGGAGGCCCTGCGGAATGGCTGCTCAGGCCCAGGTGCGAGTCTCCGGCGGCTGGAGGAACTCGGGGAGGGGTGTATCATGCCGGCTCCGAGAGCCAGGTTCCTGCCTTGCAAGCGGACAGATAGATACAGGGCCTCGCAGCCGACCGGACACAAACAAACCCTGGCAGATAGACCTGCGGAGACTGGAAGTGGACGCAAGACCCGGTGAGTTCCAGTGACCTTGGGGCACACTGAAGCAGCGCCCGCAGTGGCGGTAAACAGTCCGAAAGGAGTGACCACGTCTGGGAAATGGACTCCGGCCTGGCGATTGCGGATCCAGGGTACTGTCCTTTGCAGCTGCCAGACACCTGGCTAAAGTCCAAAGAACAGTTGGGGCCAGAGCTGGGATCCCGGGTCTGTGGGAACTGCAGCACTGGGGCCGGGTCAAATACGTTGTCCGAAGAACGGACGGGTGACTAAAAGGTAAGAGAAATCACTGGATGGCAAGAGGGCAGGAAAGGATAACGGAGAGTCCAGCTCAGTGCCCTTCTTACGGACGGGGAAACTGAGTCGCAGGGAGGCGCATTGACTTGCCTAAGGTCAGAGACGAGAGGTGTACTCAGTGCAGGAGGATTGTCTATACCGGACCACACGCTCCGCTGGAAGCTCACGCGTCCCCCCAGCACCCCTCCCTACCCGGCCTGCCTGCTCTGTAATGGGCTTTGGCGGGCGGAGGCGGCGTCGCCCGGGGCCTTGATTAGATATTTATTGCTGTCATTTACATGGGCACCGCGGGGCGGCCGAGCGGGACAGTGGGGAGGGGCGGGGGAGGGGGGACAGGAA
>NW_017732093.1:626854-630519 GCF_001890085.2 Hipposideros armiger | reverse complement strand
GGCGGGAATGGGGAGTGTAGAGGCTGGGCGAAGTTGTAAAGGCACCAGCCCTTGGGCTGGCTGGACCAGTGAGAGAGGTGGGGCTGTTGGCCTTCCCCCTTGTCTGAGGGGGTGTCTCCAAGTGATACCTGTGAGTGTCCCGTGTGTGTTTAACTTGTGTGTATATAACTGTGTCTGTCAGAAGGCTTTGAGTGTATGTCCAGCAGATCTGCCTGTGTGTCCCTGTGTGTGTGCCTCTACCTTTTTTACTTCTCACCTGGGTTTGCCTGAGTGAGCTACCCATAGTCCAGGTAACTAACCCATGCATCCAACTGTGTGATAGTCAGAGTGTGTCTGTGTGTGTCCCAGTATGTCCATCAATCAGGACTGCCTGAATATGTGTGTGTGTGTGTGTGTGTGTGTGTGTGTGTGTGTGTGTGTCCAGGATTAGTTCAGAGATGGGAGGCTGTGCTGCTAGGTCAGTTTCTCCCCTATTGCCCCCCAAAACCTACAGGCGTTTTGGGTTCGTCAATGTCCAACCCCCTGGGCTGGCAGAGGGCCATGGAGTATCACCAATTCAAGGCCTGACCTGGCCAGAGTACTGTCAGCCCAGGGTTCTCAGAAGCTTTGTTTTCTTCTCAAGATCCACTAGGCAACGTGTGAGTGGGTGTGTGTGTGTGTGTGGAGGGGGTCCCCAGTGCAAGTTATGTTGTGTAGTGGAGCAGAGAAACGGCTACAGTTTTGTGGCCACACAGGATCTCTCACATGTGACAGTGGCAGAAACAGGGGTCCAGGGACACACACACACACACACACACACACACACACACACACACACACCAACACTCACTGCTCGCCCTTGAAGCTGACCCTCCAGGCACCATCAAGCGGAGCACAACCCGAGGCAGAAGTGCTCACCTTCGCGGTTGTCTTCGCCCAGGGCGGGTTTCCACTCCTGTGCACCTTTGCTCTTCTGTTCCAATTTCGATGCGGGGTCTGTGCGGCGGCAGCCAGGGTCTGGCGTCCTTGCAGGCGTCCGTGCCCCTAAGGTCTGCGGGGATGGGGAAAGGCGTTTACACCCCCTCCTGAGTAGCGATTCCCTGCTCCTTTTCCAAAGACTGTGTCTACCCGGGCCATGAAGGAGAGGAATTTGAGCCAATTATCCGGATAATTTGTTCTCACTAGGCAGCAAAATCGATTTTTTTTTCTGACCGCCTAGACACATTAGTACAGCTGGTTTCGCAGAGAGGGGAGGTAGGGATTAAATTCACCGATTCTTAGGTCAGAATGCCTTCCTCCTTTGGGGGACGACTGGCAAAGAGAAGTGAAACGCGAATCCCCCCAAAACTGAAAACAACTCTCATTCCACCCCACCGAAAACTAGTAGGCGACAAGATTTTCTAGGAAGACGTCGGACCAGCCAACCCGCCTGCAACGCACAGGATCCCGAGCTCGGGTGAGGGGAAGAGACACCGACCACCGGCTGTCGCGGCGAACTGGAAACCTGCACAGTTTCCGCAGCTGCGGCGCGAACGAACTCCTCGGTGCGAATAGCCTCTGCCCCGCAAGGCCCATCGAGTCAGTAAAACCCTCCTCTCTCCCGACGTCCTGAAACTGAAGCTGCCCCAGAAAACCAGCAGCCGCCCGGCCGGCCCAGTGCCTCTAGAGACTTTTCTAAAACGAAAAAGACCGTTCGGTACCCCGGGCAGAACCGGCCTTGAAGCTGCGCTCCAGGCTCTGCAGGTTCCCTGCTGGGGTAAGGGGAGCAGACTCCAAACACAGAAAGAGGGCCAAAAGGCCGCGAATCTCAAGCCTCCTCCTGCCCCCCGATCCGGACTCCCTCATCCGACAAATCACAACACTGAGGAGCCCCCACACCTACACACACACACACTGGAATCCAGGAAAAATTGGAGCCCCAAATTCAGGGCAAATTTGGAGAAGTTCGGCTCAGGCCCCCTGCGCGCACCACCAGGACAGCTGCGGCCCCTGCGCAGCGTCCGGGAACTTGTAAGTGATCGGAGAGAAAGTTCAGCCGGCGATGTCCAAGACACCGCTTGTTCCGGTCCAGGAGCGGTCACGGCCACCAGGGTGGGAGGCCGAGAGGAGAGGCTCCGGCAGTTGCCCCGGTCCCGCAGCCCTTCCGCCGCTCCACCCATGCACCGCGACAGCGGCTCCAGTTCGGGCCCCAGCCTACTGGTCTCCGCCAGAGCTTTCCGTACCTTCGCCAGCCGAGGCCGCAGGACGAAAAACGAATTCCTGGGAACTAGACCCGCTGCGCTCCAAACACCCACCTGGGGGACCCTAGGCGGAGCCCGCGTTTATGAGAACGGAGGATGGCTGAGCGCGGAACCACCCCCAACTGGAAAATTCGTGAGGAATCGCAAACCAAGAGAAAAGGCGCGCTTGCCGCTGGCGAAGTTTGAGCGGGAGCCGCGTAGACTGGACCGGAGCCGGATCCTGAGCAATGCCCTGGGCACCGCGGGGCTCGCTGGGCGGTGTGGACGCGGAAGCTGGGGAAGCATGGGAGGCCCCTGCGCTCAGGGTGGGGACCTGAGCCGTGGGCCGCGCCCCCTCCCCAGTCCGGGCCCCAGGCTCCGCGACGCCCCAGGCCGCATCTGCTCCGCATTACCCCGGCCACCTCCTCCCTACCCCCTCCAAACTGAGAAGGATTTGTCTCCGCTTAATATCCAAACCTTTTTTGTATTTATTTTTTTTCAGGGGCGAAGTAATATTTTCCAAATGAGGCAAAACCGTGACGGATCCGAAGCGTTCTCTGAGGGTGCCTACGTCTCCGCGGGCCGAGGCTTCCGTCTCTGCCTCGGCGCGTTTCTGCCTACGGCTCCCTCCCCTCTCTCTTTCGGCCTCCGGAATTTCGAGTCTTGCGCTCTTTCTGGCTCTGGGTTGCTCGCTCTCTCTGACTCCGTTTTCTGCCCTGGGTGTCGTTCCCTCTGCCTTACCCTGTGTGTCTCTCTGTCTCTCCCTGATTCTGTCTCTCTGGCCTTCCCCTTGGCTTCCTCTATCCCTGCGCAGTCCGTCTGTTTGTCTGTCTCCAAGTCCCTGGTACCAAGCAAACTTTCGGATCCTCCTAGCTGTCAAGGGACTGTAGGACCACAAGAAGAGAAGCGGTCCCCCGGGCTCTCCGCCCGTGGCCTCCCCGCCCCGGCACCCTCCCTGCTCTGCCCCGCCAACCCCGCCCGCTCGCACCTGGTCTCCCGGGTCCGCGCCGCCGCTGCCGCCGCCGCCGCTGCCATCTACGCGCGCCGTGGCCGGAGCTGGAGTTTTAAACGGCGTTTCCCGGGCGCCCGGCGCGGGCCCACTGTCTCCCTAATGGCCCCAGTGGCTGCCAATCACGCGCCGCTCCCGCCCCCGGCCCGCCCCGCCGGTGCAGCAGAGCGGCTCTCCGCCTAGGTGGCCGGGGTCCGACCGTCGGTGGGTCTGTGGGCCCGGCCAGCGTCCCTCATCTCCTCCGAATCTCGGTCTCTTGGTTTCCCGGCCGGGATCTCTGCAGAAGCCGCAGGCCAATCCCTAGAACCAGGAGGGGTCTTGAGAAACCTTCCCCTCCCAAGGCCTCACCCGTGCCTTGGTGGGGTCCGGGGGCTTAGCACTACGGTCCCTAGCGATGGCGTAAGGGCAGCCTGATTGACGCCCTTCGCCACGATCCCTCCAAGACTGGCCCCGAGCTG
>NW_017732093.1:584850-626640 GCF_001890085.2 Hipposideros armiger | reverse complement strand
CACACACACACACACACACACACACACACACACACACACACACACACCCTTTCCCCTATCAGTTCCACACCATCCACAGCCCTGCCACCCCCACGCAACCGCACTACCCCACCCCACAACCCGCAATCAGAGCTCACCGCCCACATGCTCAGCCCATGCACAAGATGGCACTCCTAGCAGCCGACCACCTACCTGTCTGGCAGCTGGAGGCCTCTTGGAGAGGCTGTGGGTGTGACAGCTTCTACACACAGCACACATCTGTCTCAAGAGGGACAGACCACCGTACCTTGCCCACAAGGGGAAAACTCCCAGGCCTGGGGCCCTCTAAGTTCCTGCCAGTGCCCCACTCTCTCCAGGCAAGGCCAGTTCACAGGAATACGGTGTTCTGGAGCTGGTTCTGGGGCCAGGCGGTGATGGAGGCTGCCTCCTGAGAGGTGTCTGAGATGTGTGCCAGAGGGGCAGGTTCTAAAGCTGATGCTGCGGGCTGTGCCCAGTGGCAAGTGACTGTATTGAGGCTCTGTGTGTGTGGCTATGTGGAGGTGACTGAAGAGGTGCTTGGCCAGGTGTGTGCAGCAGGTATATGGCGTGTGTCCCTGTATGGCTGGGTTTCTGTGCGGCCTGCCTTTTGCCACAGTGGCAGCAACTCTGAGTCGCATGTGGAGTGTGTGACTGGTACTCCCATGACCACAAGTTCCTGTGTAACTGTGGAGCCTCATAGGACCATAAGTCCTTTTTGTGTGTATAACCAATCTTTGTGCAACTGTAAGTTCAAGTGTGATTGCGAATCCAGGTGGCTGGGTGCAGGATGAACACAGGGCAGGCACATGGTCTTACACTTGGGGACAGTCAGCTGGACCCTGATTTTGATATTCCTCCTCGACTGTAAGTAAAACTTTGGGTTCTAGCTCCTGGGAGCTGGGCTGTTTGCTTAGGAGCAAAGGCATAGAGAGGTGGGAAGTGTTGGCTGGCCGATGCTGCCAGTAGGTTTTAGAGTCCTGGCCTGGGTTAAGGAGGTCAGGAATTTTGGCCTGGGTGGGGCAGAAGGGGCCACAGACAGATTTGAGGGTCGATCCCCAGGCAGAGTAAGGGACTGAGCGCCTCAGGGCTGGCGGGGAGCAGTGGGCCTCAGAAGGGAGGGGAGAAAAGGGGGCGGTAAGAGGATTAGGCCGCTTAGACCCTTCTCTCCCACCAGGATCCCCCACCCCCACCCCAAAGCTCCAGAAAAGATTTCTTCTGCCAAAGTAAAACCGTTTAGGCTGCATTTAAAGGGACAAGAAAGGTGGAGGCGGGGGCTTTAAATAACCTTTTAATTTCCCTTCAGAGATCAGGCCCTGTGAGGGAGGGGAGCAGAGAGAAGGAAAGGGAAGGGAAGGGAAAGGAAGGGAAGGGAAGGGAAAGGGGAGAAAGGGGAGGGGGGGAAGGGGGAAGAGGATGAGAGGGCAGGCTGTTTCTTTGGCTTAGATAATCAGGACTTCTGCTGGGCATTCCAAATGCTGGAGAAATGGTGGAAAGGACACTGCTGCCCTCCTGGCTGCCCTCCACACACAAACACTCGCACACATATATCATCCTGGAGAAAACTGTAACCCCCGACACACACACACACACACACACACACACACAGAGTCATTCTGTCATGAACACAGACCTAGATACAGGTGCATATATGGAGGATCACATTTAGAGTCACACAAATGAAGGGAGAGTCACCAAAGTCCCTTCCATGGTAGCATAGATGTGGAGTTCCTCCCTGCCCCTAGCCATTCCTACTTGGTGGTGCTAAAAGGGTTTGCTGAGGGCATTTCCCCCCGCCCCCCAAGAAATCCTGGCTTCCCCTTCTAGCAGGAGGGAGCATCATTTTTCTTTGCCCAGGGACCCAATTCCAACCCATCCCTCCCTAGTTCCTTCCTCAGACAGGACAGGAACTGCTGGGCAGACTGGAAGTGTGAGGATCCCAATCCAGCCTGGGCCTAACTTGGGGCTGGGGAGGAGGGCTGTTGAGAATAGCACAGGTGCTGCTGGTGCGCTGAGGGCTCCAGGCTGTGGAGCACAGGGCCCAACTAGGTATATGCTTTTTGAAGAAACTTGTCTGCCACACAAACTCGGAGCCCAGCTGAAGAAACCCTTGCTAGCCTCCTATCCCAGGTCCCAGCCAGTGCCAGCTGTCCCAGCCCCAGAGGTCTGGAGGTGGTGGCTGTGCGGCTGGTATGCTCCAAGCCTCATGGTATACACTGGTCCTCCACAAACTGGAATTCCCAGACACCCGGAGCAGCCCCCACTATCAGGCCAGACCCACCCTGGCAGGGACACACAGGGGACACCATGGGCAGAGAGAGCACTGTCTCTCAGCCTCATTCCCGCCCGGGTATACTTCCACAGACATTGCAGCACAATGCTGGGCCCTGGGTTGATTGCGGATACTTATGGGGACGGGGACACAGAATCCCTGGCACATGCTGGGAAGGAAAGAGAGGAAAACGGAGTAGGAGGGATAAGGGGAAGAGTCCTTTAAGGAAGCCTGGGGTGATGGGGAGCTTGGCATGCCACAATGTGGGTGGGTTTTACTGATTTAACAAAATGATTCTGAAGGTGCCACTGTCTAGACAGGAGCTAAGAAGTGGAAATGATTCAGGGCTTCCCTCCCTAGCCCACTCCTGGAGCTTCCTCACCAGCTGCCCCAGGGCTGTGTTTGACACCTTCAAAGGGCTTAAAAGGAAGGCGTTTCCAGACTGGCTGGGAACCCGCCCCCAGTAGACTTTCCTGGGCTGCTGGGGCCTGGAGTGGAGGCAGCAGTGCATTTCAGGATGTGCTTGTGTGTTTGTGCACATTCATTATCCTGTGAGTTACATGTATGTGAGTAGTTACATGTATATACTCCTGTATTTGTGTGTAACGTGTATACACATGTTTTTCTTTCTCTTTTCTTTTACACATTTAAATATGCAATATATGAATGTAGACCGTGCCTATGTGGATTATATATGAGGTTGTTGGGGAGACAGTTCTAAATTGAACCAAGGTGGTGGGTAAAGCAAGGGATAGGTTAACTTGGAAACCTGGGAAAACAGGGTTTCAGGCAGGCCTGGAAACTGAGACCACAGGGGTCTCGGTCTCTGTGGGGAAAGATCTGGGAAGTCAGGGTCCATGGTTCCCCTAGAGTCCCAAGGCAGGCCCTAGCCTTTCCATTTCTGGGTTTTAGGCTCAGTTTAGAGTAGCAATGCCAAATTCAACTCCACCCACCCACCCCCGCTCCATACACACTTTCTGAAAGAGAACCCTCAGGCTCCTTGGGCACTCACAGCGTGATTGGGGAGAGGGGAGGGGGCAGATGCCCGGGTGGGGCCACTCTAGGCGCCCCCTCGCCGGGCAGGGGATAGATACCCTTAAGCTGCGGGAACGCCTGGCTGCAATGGAGGAGGCTAGCCGCGAGACTTGACACCATACCCCTCCACGCTCCTTCCCGAGGCCCACTCTGCACTGAGTCCAGAAAGCTGGGAGTCCTGAGGCCTGAGTCCTGGTTCGTGGTAGGGGACGCGGGTGCCACTTCCCATTCTGAGCCCGCTCCTGCCTCTGCGGCTGGCGCTCCCCAGGTCAGTGGCTAGGTGGTGGGCGGCTTAGAGCTAATTCGAGAGTTAATGGAGGCGGCCCGGCCCCCCGTGGACCCCTCAACCCCCACCCCGCCCCCACCCCTAGGCAGGGCCGCGGGCCGCCTGCATCTGCGCGGTCCGCGGCGATTCATCATCTTGATCCATGGCGCGCGCTGACGGCGGCCCCGGCCGCGCTGACAAGACTAACAAAGCAATTTGCCACGAGCCATCTCCTGGACAGGTTATTAGCGCGGCCGCCGCTTAAAGAGCCCTCCCCCAACCCCCGCCCCAACCCCAGCGCCGGGCAGCTACCTGCTCTGTCCCCACCCTCTGACGGGCTACTGCCCCTCACCGCTCAGAAAATACCCTCGCGTATTGCTGGCCCTCTCTGACCACCCCAAAGTACTACCACCCACACACCCCGCGTCTTTCTTCCTCCCCTAGCTGGGGTCATTACCTGTTCTGCCCCCTCCGATGGTCTCCTGCCTGCACCACTTCCTAAATCTCCCAAGTGCTCCTGGCCCCTTCCCCATCATCTCCCAGCCTTCCCCGCCTCCCCCACCCACCCTCACCCCACCCCAAGTACTACCTGACTTATCCCCTCACCTTCTTACTCCCAGCGGGTCCCTCTACTTCTAATCTCCACCCTCCTCACCTCACCTACACATCCCCTTGCTGGCAGGGACTGGAAAACCTTCTTTATTCCCAGCTGTGGTGGGGAAGGGGTTCTCCTACTGTGCCTTGGAGCAGACCAAGATTCCTCTGACCACTTTGGCCCCTAGGTAACCTCACTGGGGGAGGCAGGGTGGCCAAGGCCAAATGGGTGATTGTGGAGATGGGCGGACACTCTGGCTTCTCCAAGGGTGAAGTGACATGGTGAGTTGGATGGACTTTCTCTGAGGGGTGGCTATGAATGCCAGGAGAAAATGTTGGGCCCCATCCAAACAGAGGCTCAAGAGAAATGCAGGAACTTGTTCAGGGCCACACAGCAGGTCAGGGCAGAGGAGGGACTGGAACCAGGTATGGGTTTATCCCTGGGCTTATCCCTGGCTATAATCCCTCTGGGAAGTAAAGGAGGCCAAGAGACCAGGGTGCCCTCGCTAAGCAATTCCCCTCCCACCTGTGTACAGGTACAGTGAGGGGTAAGGAGAGCTATTTTTGCAAGTGGGTGTGTGTTTGGCCAGATTTACCTGTATATAATATAGGTACATAATGAGGGAGAAGAGTGTGCCACACATTCAGATCCCCAAAAGCAAAGTAACTATTTGGTCATTTCAGACAGAAGTCTATTTCTTGAGAGAATTCACTGGGTAGAGTGGATGTGGTCTGATTCTTTAGATATATGGCCAGTCTGTGTGAAGGGACTGGATGAACACTAGGTGGGCTCCTGGGCATGTGTCTGGGTGCACGCATAAAGACAAGTGTTGCACATGTGTGTACTTGCACAAGTGGGAATGTGTCAAGTGTGTCTTCAGAATATATGTGGGAGTTACTGCATGTATGTGTGCACTGGGGACTAAGTGTGTCCCTTTGTGTGTACATGGAGACCTGGGAGGGGACAGCATGTGGAACATGTGTGAATGTGTCCGTGAACACCTAGGGTAACTGGACTTCAAAACAAGAAATAGCCCCATCTCCTTGTTCACTCTTCTCTTAGACCCAGCCTCAACATTCCCAAACTGTCAATCCCCAAAACAGGGTGGTGGGGAGAGATATAACCCTGCTCTGAGATCCTGGGGGAGCTCCTTCTCAGGGATCTGGATATTGGAGGGGAGGGCTCTGTCTGCAGGGCAAGCTGTCTTGAACCTCCTCCAGGATGCAGGTTGGTGCTAAGAGCCCAGGTGGGGGCAGGGCAACGAACCATGTACCAGGAACCTGGCTTTTTTCTTTTCCTCTGGCCAACCAGGCCATGTCTTCACCCGCGGGCAAGCCCAGCTCTGTCGCTGCCTGCGCCACCACGGTGTCCCTGACGTGAAATATGGGGGGCGCAGGCCGCGCTGGGGAGATTTGTCATCTGTGCTCAGCGGGTGACTCTATCTGCAGACTATTAGAGTATAAAATATATTTTACAAGAGTTTTAGCTACAGGTGACTTGCTCTTTATTACTAGATGTGGGCAAAATCAATACTTCTGTAACTAAAAGATCATTTATTTTGCTTTTTGAAACATTTTTCAACAGGGGCACTGGCTAAGCTTGCAAAGCTATGATTAAGAGTTATGGCGGCGGCTGTTTCCCTTAACCCTTTAAGTACCGCAGCCCAGGCCTTTCTAGCACTGTTACCTGCCTGTGGAAAGCCAGACACACAGATACACAGACACACATTCCCAACTGCAGCAAACACTGACCGAAGTACACAGGCCCTTACTCTGATAAAACCATCACGATACACAGATACACAGATTCTTATACATATATACATACACTGTCCCAGGTGTACAGAGAAATATAGTGGCATACACACTTTCCTACCCAGAAACCCACAAATCAAATGCAAGCTACATGAAAGCCACGAGCACACAGTTCTACACCCAAATATCTCCCACTTCATGCCCTCACACACTGACACCATACACACTGTGACACTGAGATGTGCACACAGTCACATTGTGCTAAATTCTGACTCTGGGTCAGTGGCTAGCCAAAGGTGATGACTCGGAACGGGGTTGAAAATTGCTGAGGGGTCGCATGAATGCGACTGCAACCACTACTGGACAAGGCATGGAGAGAGCCCAGGAATGCCAGGGCCCAAAGATGGGATCTGTGGAACCTGGGCCCTACTCCAGTCAGAGCCCAGCTCTCCTCAAGCCCTCATCCCCCTGACAACCCTGCCCTTTTCTGTCAACTAAAGCAGGGAGCGGTCTTTCTGGAAGCCAAGGTGCCATATATGAAAGCTGTGAAGTCATATAACTCTGGTAAGACTGCTCATTGGTGACCACCCCTCACCTGGGTGGGTTCAGAATGATTAAGAGGCCACATTCCCAGAATGGCATCACCTAACCAGATTGGAGGTGTCCTCTATCCGTTATCTGAATCAGCAAGTCAACATTAGCCAGTTGTTATTTATCTGAAGATGGAGGAGACACACGGAGGAGACTGTGACTTACCCCACCCATCGGTGGAGCTCTAATAGTGAGATTCCAAACAATAAGACTAGCCAACTGTATCAGTTATCCATTGCTGCATTACAAATTACCCTAAATTTAAGTGGCTTGAAACAAACATTATTATATTACAGTTTCTGAGAGCCAAGAATCCAGTAGCAGCGGCTTAACTGAATGGCTCTGGCCTGGGTTCTCTCACAGGTTGCAGTTATATTGGTTAGGGCTATATTACCTGAAGTCTTGATTGGGTCTGGAGGGTTCTCTTCCAAGAAGGCTCCTGCACATGGCTGGCAGTTGGTGCTTGCTGTCAGCTGGGGTGCCTCAGTTCTCTTCCATGTGGTCTCTTCAGCAGGATAGCCTGGGCTTCTTTATATGGTGGCTGGGATCCAAGAGAGAAAGAAAGCCAAAGAGAGAGAGAAAGGTCAAAATATAAACTGTAGTCTTTTATAATCTAACCTCAAAAGTGACATCCTATTACTCCTGCTCTGTTTAGTCACTATAAGCAAGTCACTAAGTCCAACCCATACTCACAGAGAGGAGAATTAAGCTCTACCACTCGAAAGAAGTATCAGCGTATTTGTGGACATAATTTTAAAGCTACCACAACTAGGCAAGGGGACACTTCTATTCTACACAGTTTGCAAAATGACAAGTACCTCTTGATGACTCTAAATCCCAAGAAAACCATGGAGCGTCCTGAAGTGAGGAAGGTATGGCCAGGTGATGGTAAGGACTCAGGCAACTTTTGCTCAGGACCACAGTGTAGCAGTATAACGTGCACAGTAATTAAATGCATGGGCCCTGGAGCCAAGCTGCCTGGGTTCAAATCCAGGCTCTGCCACTGTCTAGCTGTGTGACCTTGGGTAAGTGACTTAACCTCCATGCATCAATTCTCTTATTTGTAAAAAGGGGACATAACAGTATTGACCCCCTAGGGTTGTTATAAGGATTAAATGAGTTGACATTTAACATAGAGCGTGGTATGTGGTAAATACCACATTATAAGTATCAGCTAACACTGTGAATTCCTACCTCTCATTGGCAGCCCCCTCCTGTGGACACTTTCTCCTAAATGATTTACTGAGAACCTTTGATGTTCTTCAAGCCAACCTCCTATACCCAACCACCTATACCCATCCAGCTACCCTGGACCCCACCCTATCCCCCCGCCCCACAGGCTAGGGCCAAGCAGAGAGGCTGGGCTCCATGAGCTCCATTTGACCCTGCCAGCCCAGCACTGCCTTTTGTGGCCTCTCTGGGAATGTTGTGCAATATGTGGCCACAAACATTTTATGAGCAAGAGGACAGAAAGAAATTTTTCTCTATCGACCACAGTCAGGACTGCTCCCTCCCCCCTCCTCTTTGTAAGCCTCCTTGGCAATAAGGGGAACAAGATGGGGGACAAGGTGAAAGCTGCCCTCTCAGAGCTTCTGAGGAGCAGCCCAGTCTCAGGTGCTCTTCCCCCAACCTTCCCAGGGCCAGGCCTGACACAACTATCCCTGGCATGAAGGAGTACACAGACCTGCATCCAGGAGACCTGGATGCATAGAACCTAAGATTCTTAGTCCCATGAGACAGGCACCCCTTCTGAGTTTGCCTAGTCTAGGAGTCCCAAGACATTTCACCCAAACATCAAGAAAGAAAAATGAGATTTTTGTATGATATTGTTCATAAAGCTACATCTATTAAATTTGAAGCTCTATTCTCTCTATTATGGGATTATGTCTTTTTAAGCTTTTTGACACTAACATATTCTTTCTTTTATGAAATGATGTTGGTAGCAGTTGGTAGTTATCCCTCAGTGCCCTTATATGGCAAAATTAATAGCTGACAACTTTATTCTAGGACCCACATTGTTAAAACATCACTCTCTTCTATGCAAGAAGCACAAAACCATTCCCACCTCATCAAGTACACCTGCTGACCACTGTCCTGGATTCAGACACCGGTTAAAAGGAGGAGCTCTGCACACTTCTGTCCCACCTCTGCCAGCAACTCGGTGGGACTCAGGACAAGCCTCTTCCTCTCCCCAGCCCTGGTTGGTCTCCCCGTCTGTTCAGTGAATGGGTTGGACAAGTGTTCTTTCTCAGTCTGTGATCTACACCAGCTCTGGCCTCTACCCTAGACTACTCCCCTCAGTCCTCCCTGCCTTCCTCCCCACCCACCCCCACCCTAAGATGACCACAGGTGGATGCTGATATGCTGTAGGTGGCAGGCTAGGCCTGGGAGTCACCTCTAACTGGCCTGAAATGCCCCTTGCCACAGGCTCTGTAGGAGATACAGTCCGAGCTGGGGGCCCAAAGATGGGAAGGGTCTTCGGCCCTTGGCCAGGGGACCTTCGTGATGCGCCAGGGAGGGAGAGAAGGATTTGTCTGCACTGTGTTCTGGGACCCCCTCCTCCCCTGCCCCTAAGTCTTGGCTAGAGCACAAGGGCCCCCTTTGTGGGGCCTAATCTCAAAGCACTGCGGCTTTAGCGACCTTCAGGGATGAAAGCGCCAAGAGCTGGCGGCTGGGAGGTGGTGTGGGGGCAGTCCCGCTAATCCCTGCGCTTTTGCCAAACAAAGCTGCCAGGAGGGGCTGGCTCCCGGGAGGTGATCCAGAGAACCAATTCCTCGAGCCTAACCCGCTCTGACAGCCCGAAAAGGAGAGGCCCACTGCCCGCCTTAGTGGCCCCATTTCAGCCATTGGAGCTGAGGGAGGCCTGGCCTGGAACCTTCTGCACTTCCTCCCATCTACCCAGGGACACCTCTCACTGTCCATGAGGATGCCTCTCTACTTCTTTCTCTCCATGTTCAGCTGCACTAGCTCCCTAGTTCCTCAGCCCCAAACATTTCCACCTGTTTTCAGGCCCTGATACCCCAGTTCCCCAGCACCTATGTTCTTAACCTACAGCCCCTAAATTCTTCAATATCTCAAATCCTCAGGCCCACCCCTGCCCCATTATCCCAATCCTCAGTATCTCAGACTCAAATCCTTTAGCCCCAAATCTTCTGTCTCCTAATTTCTCATCCCCAGTCCTAACCCCCAGCCTCCCAAGCACCCAGCTTCCCAATCTCCACTCTTTAGATTCTCAACCCCTAATCCTTAACTCTCCAGTCTCGCAGCCCTCCAGCTCATCCCAGCTCCCACCTACAGCCTCCGTAGAACAACAACCCCTGTTCTCCTAGCCCGTCCCCTCTGGGTCTGACCTGATGCTCCTACTGTTCCACAGAATATGTCTGCCTATCCCTGCCCTATTCCATTCAGCCTGACCAGGCTTCCTGGTACCCCGTGTACCCAGACTAGTACTCAGCTTAGCCATGGAGAAGACTGAGGAGGGAAATGGTTCTGACTCAACCCTTGTAAACCCCACCTCCCACCAGACACTCCCTCCAGTTGTGATCACCCTGGAATCCTGATGCTTCATCCCAGTGTCACAGGTGAGCACATCCTCATGACCAGAGGAAGGGCAGTGGTCCCTGTTGGGCTCAGTGGCCTGAGAAAAGCATCCCAGAGAGCTAGCTTCCTGGGGGAAGGGGTCAGCAGGCCTGAGCTTTCCATGGCCCCATCTCTCAACTGGGCTGAGGAGACCCCAGATGCAGAAATCTCAACCAGACCCAGAGATAGCCAGGTGCCAGGTGGGGTCACTCAGATTGGTACAGGCCACTGAGAAGCCAGGTTAGCTTTGGGGCTCACGGGGGAGGGTTTGGGCAGGCCAAGAGGATTGAATTCCCAGAGGAAGGGTGGGGGCCAGGCTAGCCCAGAGCATTTTCCCACCATAGCCTCTGCTGTCTCCACTCCACTAATCTGATTACGATATTTACCAATCCCCCATGGCCTGCTTGGGGCAGAGGGAGTGGGGTGGGGGTGACACTGAGGATCTCAGTTCCAGTTCCCAGCATAATGGGAGGCCCAGATAGGTGTTTATGGGCCCTGAAATGACTGCACCAGGCTATCCCTTCTGCCTGCCTCAGGCCACAGGGCTATCTGAAAGACCCCTCCCCATCAAGTTTAGCTTTCTTCAGGAAGCCTCCCCTGCCACGCTCTGTGTCCAGGTGCCTGGGTCCTCTCTAAACCACTTCTGGGACCCTCATGCTTTCCCATCCCAGAACCATAATTATGATATTATTCAAGTCTGGACTAGTGCCTTCATTCCTAAAAATCAAAACTTTAATAGTGGCGAGATTTTAGGTATTGAGGAGAAAGAGGGTGGTGGTGCAGGCCCCAAGGAGCTGCTCCACCCAGTTGCGGTCAATGTTACACACATTTGCTTTGACCTCACACCCAGGTTCAGACCCTTTCCTGAGAGGGAGGGAGGGGGAGAGAGAGAGAGAGAGAGAGAGAGAGAAGTTTATTTTGTTCTTTTCTCACTGAAACTTGAGACAGGTGCTGCAGTGCCCCCATTCTCTCCCTCTCTCTCTCTCTCTCTCTCTCTCTCTCTCTCTCTCTCTCACACACACACACACACACACACACATGCACATACTATTTATTAACATCATAGACACACACTGTCACACAGCGAAGGCTCACCCCTCCTGTCCCCTTCCCTCTCCTCTGTACCACTAAGCACCCAACAAGTCTGTTGAGGATGCCGTGGGCTTGCTCTCACACCCAGCTGTAGGTGTAAGAGTCCAGTGGAGGAAGAACACAGCCAGTAGATGAAAGTAGAGCACTCTTAGTGCGGTTAGAGGGGACACTCTTACTCCTTATCTCCCTCAAATGGGACCATTTAAAAGGCAGAATGCCAGTCTCCCTGAGAGCTGAGGACAGTAGAGGTGGCCTTTCTCAGGAGCATGGCAGCACCTCTTGCACCTCCCTCTTCCCCAGAGGTCATGCATCCCTCACAGGATTTCAAATACAGAAGTTATTCTAGAAAACAGGTAAGCGTTTCTTTAAAAAGCTAACTATACAAGCCAAATTCAGACTAGTATAAAGTTTACCCTCTACTGAGGGCCTTCTAGGGCTCCCACCCAGTGTACTCAGCACTCTGGGTTATTCCCTCTATGGATAATTACAGATATGGGTTTCGAGACTAGAGAATGGATTGGGCGCCCCCTGCTGTCTAATCTTCAGAACGGCACCTCTTCCCAGGATGCCCCCGCCAGGATCCTTTACATACCCCTCCAATCTCACAAGGGCCCCTCTTCTCACCTCCCCCCTCCAGATGCCTTTGGTCGGTTCAGAAAACGTATTCTGCCTTGGAGCCCCAATTCCCCACTGGCAGCTGCGTGGAGAAGGGGATGGCCTGGCTGAGGTAGGGGCAGTTGTCGAGTTGATGGTGTTTCACAGGCTGAACCTTGGCTTTCTAGCCCATAAGGAGCTAAGGGGGAGGAGAGACTAACACTGGAAATTGGCTAAGAGAGGGGAAGACTGTGACCCAGAGATTGCGGGGAGGGGCCAGGGGAGAGGAATCTGATGGAGAGGAGAGATAACAGATCAGAGGGGCATATAGGTGAGAGGACATAGTGAACAGGACAGGTGAGGTGGACACAAATGATGGAAAGAAGAGAGATGTGCACAGGTGAGGACACAGGTGAACTGAGAAAGAGCAATAGAGTCAGGGAAGGCCACCAAGGGGCTCACGAGCAGGAGTCGGTGCCCCCTGCTGCCTGCCATTCACTGATGCACATCCAGCTCTGAGTGTCCAGCCAGCCCTGTGACTGATGGCCAGGCCCCCGCTGGGGCATTCAGGGCAGGCACTCAGCAGAGGCAAACAGCTTGGATGTCTGTGGCCTCTGGACTATGGGGCTTGGTGGGGGTAGTGGGCAGAACAGATTGAGTTCAGTGCTGTGGTCAGAGGCCCAGACCTGGGGAGGGGGGGCTGTGGTTGTGAGCCAAGCCTTGGGCTCCTCTCCTTTCTACTCCTCAGCATCTGGCTGGCCCAGAGATCCTCGCTCAGCAGGCCCAGGCCCCATCTCCTGTTGTGGAACCCAGAAGGGAGCCCTATCCACCTGGGCTGGAATCCGGAATTCTCAGGCTTTTAGCCTGCCAGGTGCCCTTCGGGGCTGGACAGAGCCCTATGCTCCAACCCCTCCATTTGTGTACCCCAGAACAGATAGCGAGGCCCAAGGAAGGGCCAAGCTCACTTTCTACTCTTAGCCTCGTCTTCCTCCACCCCCTTGGTGCTGTGTGTGCATGGGGGGGGGGGTTAATCAGACCATACCTACAGAGTATCCAGCCCCAGATTCATGATTTCTGCTTCCCAAAGCCTTTACCTGCCCAGCCCCCTGAGGGAGAAAAGCCAGCTTCATTATCTCTCTTTCTCAGCAAGAGCCTTTTGGCAGGCTAGGGTGGACAGTGTGTAACTTTCCCATGGTCACCCAGCAGATGAGCTGGGCTAGGACCTGGGTGTCCTGTACTTGCCCGGGGCTCTGCCCAGTGTCTCCTCTGCCCCTGTGGTCAGTCCATTCATCTGCCCCTAGCCTCTTAGGACCTTTCCACACACACATTTCACAAAGGCCAAAAGATCTGTGACCATGAGGAGGGGTGAGGACCCGGGTAAGCAAACTTGAGATGTACCTCTCTCTCCAAATCCTGTGAGGTTGTCTTGGTTGTGGGGCAAGAGACCCTAATGGGTATCAAGGCCCTGGCACCAAAAAAGGCCCATCAGGACTCGGGATGAGGAAGCACTAAGCAATGAGCAGTGAGACAGGTGGCTGGGGAGGTGCTGAGCTTTCTGTGCCTGACAGAGTTCAAGAAGAGGCTGGAGAAGGAGGCTGGATGGGATGCGCCTTGAGGATCCTTCCAGATGTGAAATCCCAGGACACTCCCAGGTAAGAATGGGGAAAGAAACCCACCCTCAGACTGACTCCTTGCTCCCTACTCCTCTTCCTCCCCAGACATGGTCAGAAGGAAGTATCCGAGTGGCCTCATTTTTCCAACTTCCTCTCCCCATCCCCAGGTTTCCCAAGAGAGCCTGGTGTCCGGGTTTAAAGATGGCACAGCCCAACACACCGCCCCTCCCTGTAGCAACCCCTCCCCCACCCCCAGGGCTTCTTGTAGTCCCTGGCTGAGCTGGGATGGGGATGCCAAGGGGCTGGGGAAGGGCTCATCAGCAGTTACAGTGCTGCTAATAGACCGTCCTTGGCCACATCGTATTACCGTGCAGCCCCTCCTCAGCCCCCCCAGCCTGGCCAGCCTGCGCCTCTCCGCCTCTCTGGGCCCCGGGGACCAGGCATCAGATTGGAGTCAAGATTCTGAGAGTGTCATTTGCCGCCGTTGATGGTGCTGATAATAGGGACAGGCTGGCGGGTGGAGAGCGGCAGCACAGAGGCGGATTCTCTATTAAGGCTTCCCCCCTCAGTGCAGCAGCAAGTGGGAAGCAGGCCAGAGCCAGCACCAAGCAGGCAAGGCCTGGAGTGTTCCACGATGGGCGTCTTGCCTCTGCCGCTGTCTGCTGCATTAGTACAGGCCAGGCACTGGCAGAAAGCTCAGGGACCTGGTAGTGATGGGGTCAAAGGACGCCAAACCCTAGGGGTTTGGGGGTGGAGGACAAATGGGAAGCCCCAATTCATCCCTTCGCCACACCCTGCCTGAGAGTCAGCCAGTTCCCATCCCATTTCACTGCCTGGGGCCCAAAGCCCCCTGCCTCTGAACAGAAAGTGAGGTCCTTGCTGTCCTACCTGCTTTCAGAGCAGAAACCTACAGAAGGCCAGGAACTCTCCCCTCCTGCCCAGAGAAGTCTGGCAGAGCTGCCCCCTCAGCAGCCACAAACCCTGCTGGGATCTTGGCCAGTGGATGTTCTTAGGGCAGGACTTCACTGCCCCTGCACCTCCTCCAGGATCACCACCCCTGCTGCCATCCCTCAGCTCTGTTGTCACCAACACCACTGCCCAGGCCCCTTCCATTACCATCCTCCAGAGTACACAGCACTCACTGGCCCCGACTCCATCAGCATCACAACTCAGTAAGTGGTCAAGAGCACAGGCTCTGGAGATCCTCCAACTACTAGCTGTTTGATCTTTGACCATGTATTTCAACTGCTCTGTACCTGAGTTTCATCATCTTTAAAATGGGGATAATATTAGCTATTCCATAGGATTAAAATGATTGAACAAATTACTATACACAAAATGTTTAGAATAGTGCAGTGAGTATTCCATAAATTGTATCATTGTTATTATAATCCCTGTTCTCACCATTATCAGCTTCATCACCACCATCTCCACCCTCATCATCACCACCTCCACTGCCTTCCTTAATAGTAATAGCTGCTATCACTTATATAGCATTCACCATGTGCCAGGCACCGTTCTAAGTATTTTACATATATAAACTCATTTAATCCTTGTGACAACTCTATGAGGTAGGCACTATTATATCTCTCTCACAGATGAGAAAACTGAGGCACAGAAAATTTAAATAACTTACCTAAGGTGACACAGTTAGCAAATGTCAGAACCAGGAGTCAAACCCAGGCCAAGTTCTTAGCTACTATGTCAATTTATCTCCCACTAGGGCCTACTTCTTTGCCTATAGTACTTCTACCTTTTGACTGTTACTACCATTTCACCATCACCTCCACCATTATCAACACCCCAGCTCTCTCCCCACGTCCGTTACCACATTAGCACCAACACCATCTCCATGGCTCTCTCCATTTCCATGATCATCATCCCTGTGCCAATCTCAACCACTGTCAGATTCTCAGCATTGTTACTCACAGCCCACCCAGAATAGATTCTTGCTTCTGGCCTCCCTAGGCCCTGTGCCCTGAGAAGTGTGAATGTTTCCTGTGATATAGGCCTGTTAATGTGGCCAGACCTGGAAAGGACAGACAGAAAAATTTAAATTGCTACAAAGCTATTAGGTGCCAGCTAGAATTTAAGGCCGGCTGGAGCCTGCAAGACGTGCTTTGCAAAGCTGACTTCTCAGTTCCCCCAGGAACCCAGTATGGTTTAAACACCCTTTTAGCATTCTGAGAGCCTCTGATGTGGAAAAACACCTTCTACCTCACAAATAGCTAAACTGAGAACAGATTTGTCAACACAGACACAATCCCCCCATTTGGCTACTTAGAAGTCTGTCTTCTCAACCTACTGAAAGCCTTGAGGGTGGGGAAACAGCCTCATTCCTCTCCTTGTCCCATTTCTTCTCCAGTACATCTTCTCAACACACCCCTCAACACACACCCAGCACCAATGAATAAATGGACATATGAGCTCTAGCTGGGGCTGGAAGGTGAGAAAGGATCTTGCTGTCCATGGTACTGAGACAGCCTTGCTCTTTAGGGACCCACAGGTCCCCTCTTGTCCTTTATAGGTAAGAACTGGTCTTCATTGTTTCCAGGGTCCATCACAACTTGTCACTCCCATCACTGTTTGTAAAGCCCATTACCATTTGCAGAGCCCGTCCCTATTTACAAGGCCCATTATTGTTTGCTGAGTCTATCATTGTTTGCAGAGCCTTAAATTATATGCCAAGCTCATCAGTGTTTGCAGAGCCCATTACCATCTGCAGAGCATAGCCCATCACTGATTTCTGAGCCCGTCACTGTTACAGATACCATCATAATTTGCAGAGTATGTTACTATTTTCAGAGCCCAAGACTTCACAAAGACTGTCTCTATTTGCAGAGCCAAACCCCACATTTAGATCTCATCATGGTTTACAGAGCCTGTCACCATTTGCAGAGCCAGGATCAAGGCTGAGTACATAGAGGGTGCTCAAGCAGCTCTTATGATTCATCCTTTCCAAGCATAGAGATGGAGAAAGACAGAAAGAAATAGAGCTAGAAGGAAAGAAAAGAAATGAACAACAGAGAACTCTGTATTCATTCAACAACACTCCTATTGGCTGAGGCCTGTGTTGGGCTCTGTAAACAAATAAATGGGGAAATGCAATAAAAATGACTTCCAGTTCTTAAGTTAGGCTCTGTGTTAAGTGTTTTTACAGTCTCATTTTTATCTTCACCACAATTCACCAGAGAGCTAGGTACTGATCCTATCCCCATTTCACAGATGAGGAGGATATCCCTGACTGGGCGAGATCAAATAACTCACCCATCAGCATAGAGCATGTTAAGAGTCGGTCCAGAACTTGAACCTGGGCTTGTGTGAATACAAAACCCATCCTTCTTGCTTCTCATGGGGTAAAAATGGAGGAAAGGGGAGGTGGAGGGATACAGAGAGATTGGCTACTTGTCTAAATAGAGATAAAGCCCTTTATAAACAATCTAAAGGGGGGAGGCTATACCTTTGATAGCTTTCAGAGTGCCCCTGGCCTAACCCAGATTGAGTCCTGTGGAGGATAAGGCCACTCAGAGGGGACACTGAGCACCCAGGACACCCTGTCTCTCAGCCTCAGGATAGGCCAGCTCCCCTCTCCATTCAGCTCTGCACTACTATGGCCTTCAAACCTGAGCATAAAGACCTCATGAGTCACAGAGAGGCTTATCCAAGGCGAAAGACAAGCCTAAAGACAGAGACAGAAAGGCAAAGATTGAGCAAAACCGGGATTCAGAGACAAGCAGATAGAGTCACAGAGATAGAGTCAGACAGAGACAGACACATGGATTCACAGGCCCATGGAGAGACAGAGTCAGGCATGGAGGGACAGAGAGGTAGAAACAGAGACACAGAGAGACCTAGAGCAGCAGAGGCAGGGAATAGGAGCTGGGAGGGCATGAGGTGGAGGAGAGTTCAGTGACATCAGTTGGGAGGAGCACCTGTTCAGGCCCAACTCAGAGGGTCCACAGCACCTGGCAAAGGTGGGGGAGGCTCTTAGTGAAGAGGCAAAAGCAGCTCTTCCCAGGATGCTCTGGATGCTGTAAGAGTCTGCTGGACGTGCTTCCTTTCCTGGGTAAGAATGTGCACACAGCCCAAGCCCAGGATTTAAGCTCATCTCTGTCCCCCTTTACCCACCTTGAGGGTGACTCAAAAGATTGCTACCTTGAGCTCTTGAGCTCGAGTGGATCCAGGCCTGGAATTTGGTAGATGAATGCCTTCCCTGGGCTTGCCGCTTTATCCCTCTCCTCAATCACCAGCTTTCCTGAGCCACCCCAAATAGGCAGGCAATCTTCATAAAATAGCATGCTTGCTGTGCAAAGCCAGCAGGCAGGGTCTAGAGCACCCCCTTCCCTCCAGTCAGCCGTCCCCTGTATGGAAATCCTCTGATTCCCACTGGCCATGTCTTGTTCCCCAGGCTAGATAATTGGATGACTTTTTTGAAAAGGCCCCTGCTGGTTTCCAGCTGTGTCGATGGTATAAAATAAACAGATGCTTGAGGACCTAGCACACAGTAGGTGCCACCAATTATGGAGGTGCTGTGGGGGGGGACCCCTCTCTCTTTGCTGATCCCCACAGCCAGCCCCAGGGCTAGTGCAGAACATGTTCAAACCAGAGAAGAGCAAGTTGGATGTTGTCTCTTCACCTGGTCAGAGAAGGGGAAGTGGGGAGGCAAGAAAGCCCCAGGCAGATCTGGAGTTTCACTCCAATCTGGACTCCGCTAGACCCTGCCCCCAGCCTCAGATGGGCCATGGGCTTCTCTCTCCAGGAAGGTAATAGCTTCTGGCCTGAAACAACTGAGCCACTGAGCCACTTAAGATTGGCTCCTCTCCTCTCCTCATCCACTCCTCATCCACACATATTCAGGGGCTGGAGGGTTGGGGTGGGGAGAGTTTAGGCACCCTCCCCTCAGGGCAGGCTTCCCAGACTGACTCCCCAGCCCCACTGTGCTCTCCTAGGTAATAAGCCTGAATGGGGGAGGGGGAAATTTAGTGGTTCCCAGGGGTCTCCCTTTTACCCAGCCTCCCTCCTTTGGGGGAGGGGGTGTCAAGGTATCATTAGCTGTTGGATTCTTTCTGTAGTCTGCCTCTCTGGACTAATAATAATAGTAACAATAATAGAAGCTCCCACAGCTTGAGCACTTACTATCTGCCAGCCAGTCTGCCACATGCTTCATTTCCTTGGTATAGGTCCTATGAAGAAGGTATTATTTTATCCCCATTTTAAAGATGGAGCCTGGGGCATACTGAGGCTAAGTATCTTGCCCAAGGATACACATCCATTATGTGGGGCAGCAGGATTTGGACCAGGGCAGTGTGGGGGGAGGAGAACCCAGTCCAGCTAAGGATCACTGAGATGCCACTGATCCCCCACCTGGAGGCGCCCTGAGTGTGTGTAGGGGAGAGGGGTGCTTTTTCCCATCCTCATTCCCTCTAGTCTTGCAGGACTCCCCCCGACCCCCTACCCCGTGCATCCTGAGGCCAGCTCCTGCTGAGGGGACCCCTCCTCACAGTCTAGCTAATGATTAATTGTGCCAGAGCCTTCCCTACAGCCAACTAATCAGATCTGCCCACTGGTGGCCAGAGGAATCCTTCCTGAGGATGAAATTGGGCCTGACTGCCCTATGGGGGCAGATACCTCTATGGGGGCGATGGGCCAGGCCAACTAGTAGGTTCTGTCCAGTAGGCTAGGGATGCCCAAGAGAATCTTTTCTTGAGGGTCTAACTCTTCCAGTTTCTTCTCCAAGGAATTTGGGACCAGAAAGACTGGAGCAGGAAGGCCAATGAGAGAATCACACCCAGTCAGGGTCAGGGCTTGGCTTGGCCCTGGTTACACAGCAAGAGGAATAGCCCCCTACCATCCTCAAGAGCCTGAAGTGCCAGAGTACATCTTCACCCTCCCATAGAACCCCCACTCCTCCCACTGGCCAGAGCCCAGAAGTCAGCCCAGACCACCTCAAAGCGGATCCCAGAGTCTGGGAATAAGTCCCTCTCATGCACACTCACCTCTTCCCAGTGTCAACAGTGGTGAGTGCGATGGACACACAGTCACAGATGTGCACACAGCATAGGGGCTGAGGGCAGCAGTCAGTGCCCTGCTTGCTAAAGACTCATTAACCCTGACCCCTTTCCCATTAATTGAGTCGGCCACAGGATCATTATATCACTGCTTAGGACATGGGATGGGGGGCCCTCCATGCCATAGCAATTGCCCTCTGCCACCCTGGCAGCAGTTGCGGGGACAGAGCAGGTGACTTCATTTAGTGTCCACTGTCTGTCCATGCAAAGGATTGGTCTCTCTCAGAGGCTTGACACGTGCACACGCGTGCGCGCGTGTGTGTGTGTGTGTGTGTTAAGAGTGTGTGTCCTTGTTCACTTTGTGTGTCCAGGATGCATGCCTGTCTGTGGTCGGTATGTGTCCACAGTCATTATGTATGGCTGTGATGGTCGTGTGGGGTGTGGGGCTAGGGATACACCTACCAGGGACCACAGATTCACACTGTCCAAAAGCATATATTATATATTACCATGGACGTACACAAAGACTGTGGACCTGCACTGAGCATGAAAACATGTATGTTTCCTGGACACACACTGACCACACACATGGAACATTTTACAGAAGAAAAGAGGCTGAGGCTTTCCTGACATTGTGCCTTGGGTTGGCTTGTATCTGGGCCCTGTGCCCTTTCCCTGGTTAGGTAAGGGGAAGCTGCCATCCTCTCTCTCTAACCTCCTTCCTGCCCCTCAGAGAAGCAGCAGGCCCAGAGGACCTGGTGAGGAAAGTCTTGGACCTCTAGCCCCAGCTAGCGTCAGCAAGGGGACTCATCCCATTTTCCAGGCCAGTGCCTTGCCTTGGTTTCTCCCACCTGCCCTGAGAATATCCCCGAAGTAGAAGACCAACAATAGGCCTGGACTGCAGAGATCTGGGCCATCCTGGTAGGTTCACACTCAAAAATGCATACATGTACACAGATACCACACCCACACTTGTCTTCAGGGTCCTTCCAGGGGAGAGGGGCTGTGAGAGGGCTCAGGGCAGGAGGCCTGTGCAGCTGGCCAGATGTCTGCATCGGCCGTTGTGTAGCTAATATCTAGTCTTTTGTCCATGGGGGTTTCTGATGGGGTGGCAGGGAGGCATCACATCTGAATGTGGGGTTGTGTGTCTGTGAGTGTGTATGTGCATGTTCCTGTGACTGTGTTGTGAGCGTGTGAGCAATCATGGACTGGCTTATGTGTGACGCTGAGCCTCTGTGTGGATGTGTGCATGCCTCCCTGTGTGTTTCCAAGTGTTTATGTGGTTGTGAGCCAATGTGTGTGTGTTGGGGGGGAAGGAGGGGGGGGCTTGTGTACCTGGATTATTGTGGGGCCTGGCATTTAACTCTTCGCGTGTTTGATTGCGTGCCTGGAAAAGTGTAGCTGTGATGTCTCGATGGGCGCACGCCCACCTTTGGCTTCTCTCCGGGACTGACCTCCATTCACCCGGTTAGGCGCAGTGCGGGCCGCCCGCCCGGGAAGTCCCCGCCCCCAACGCCTGAGTAAACTTTTCCCAAATCCTCGAGCTGCTTAGGGCGAAGCCGCCCCCGCGGCCTAATCCGCGCCCCCCGCCGATCTGCATAATCGGGTTAGCGGCCGCGCTCCCTCCCGCTCCCGCCGCCGCTGCCGCCGCGCGCGATTCTCTCGCTGTCACTTAGGGAGGCTCAGCGCGATTTGCGGCCTAATCCCCCGGGATCGCTCGGCCGCCGCTCCCCGAGGGGCCGCCAGATTGTTCCCTTCATAATTGATTGACTCTATTTGCCGGATTGGGACTTCAAAGCGCCGGCGGCGCGGGGGCGCCTGGGAAGGAGCGGGGCCCGCGGCGGATCGGCTGGCGCCTTCCACCTCGCAGCTCTGTCCTTGGGCCAGGGAGGTTGGTGCATGAAATTCGCCAGCGATGACGATGATGATGATGATGACGACGATAATGACGCTGATGGTGTGGATCATGTCATGACCTCCACTACTGGCAAGGTCTGGGCCAGGCATGGTGCTCAGCGCACAACCTTACAACCTCACAACCTTAGAGCCTGTAGGGTATTAATGTCCCCGTTTTACAGATGAGGAAGCCAGTTCAGAGATTTCTTCCTTCTATGGGCCCAAAGCTGTCTTGGGTTCTGAGGATCCAGTTGTGAGCCAAAGTGACTCTGTCTCTGCCTCCACATGGAACTTTATTCTAGTAAAGGAGGCAGGTGGGCACAAAAGGAACAAGAAATACAAGAACAGAAAATAAGGCAAAGTGATGTGATAGTGACTGGGGGCTAGGGAGATAAATTCAGCTTCTTAAGGAGGGGATGTTTAGGAGAACCATGAATGCTATAATATGAAGGAACCTGCCCTGTGAAGAACTGGGGAACAGGCACTGGGGCAGAGGCAAAGGCAGTGGGGGCAGGGGAAGGCCCCAATGCAAGGACACACCATTAACAAGTAGCGAAGCTGAGAGGGAAACTCAGAGCTGCCTAACTTCAAAGCCAAGAGGCACATTTACTTTGCCACCTGCATAGCCTAGACTGAGCCCCAACCTCAACACAGGCTGAGCCCTTAACAAAAATGTCCAGACTCAGTAGCACAGGCACCTGTCCAGCTCCACACAGCCTACCCCACTGCTGGCTCCTGGACTGGCCTGTCAGTGCCCGCCCCTGTGTGGTTCCATATCCAATTGATCAGGGACTGCCTTACTCTGCAGCCCTGTACCGAGAGCTTTCCTGGAGCTAGGGCCTGCTGCTTCCAGCACTCCGGAGGAGGCAGGGGCAGGGGCAGGGGCAGGGCAGGGGGAAGCTGGAGGAGCCCCATGCCCCACCCAGCCATAGCCAAGCTTCCAGGAATCCCTGGCCCAGACTCAGGAATCCCCAGAAATGCTTAATTAATTCTTGATTACTCACTGTCTCTGCAGCTGCTATTAACCACCTCCCCAGCCTGGGCCCAGTTAGGCCACATAATTAAATTAGTGCTGGGAGAGCCCCTGCTGGGGGCTGATGGGGAAAAGCTCAGAGACACCAAGGGGAGCAGCCAGGGTCACACAGTGAGGCTAGAACTGGGGCTCAAGGAAACTCCCTGAAATTAGTTCTGACCCCCTCATCCCACCCCTCTAGAGACCTTTACTCTCAGCACGTATTTTAAACCTTAAATGTCTAAACTGACAAGAGATTTGCCGGCCTTAATTAAATGTATGTGAATTCACTGAGCTCTTGGAGAGATGGATTTGGGACAAGGGAAGGGAGACCCGGATTTCCATGGGGTAGGAAGCAGGAGACAAGGGGTCAGAAATGTGGAGTCGTTTCCCACCTTCAGGATCAAAGGAATGGGGCAGAGAGAAATGGGTACAACAGGGCGGTGGCAGGGGAGGGAGAAGAAGGAGGGACAATAGAGGACTGATGCTCTGTCCACAGTTCCCTTAGTGGAACGTGGGGAGTCACTTCCCTTTTCACAAAAATAACTGGAGAAAATAACCTTAAAGACAGCATGAGGGTGGATGTACGTGAACGATACGCCAAGGCAGAAGGAGCTGGAGAATTTGGGTCTATATAGAGCAAGGGGGGCCTTGCTAGAGTCTCCACATCCCATGAGCCAGGCCTTCCTCCCTGCATCCTTCCCTCCCTCAATCCTGGGAGATGCTTGCTGACAGCCCTCCCTCCCCCCAAACCCAGCTCCTTGTCACTTCAGAAAATCAGAAATAAGCCTTAGTGATTAGAGGGAAATGAGAGTGAGATGGGGCTTAGAGGCCCAGGCTCAGGGAGGTGTTAAGAGGCAAGTGGGACTCAGAGTATTAGGGGGACAGAGCTAATAGCTTCTCTGGGTGCCCCTCCCCACGAGGACTATAGTACCCAGGGGAGGAGGGAGAAAGAAAAGGGGAAGGAGAGGGATGAGAAGATGTGGGGAAGAGAGTGGAAAGATGGTGTGGAAGGGGAGAAGGAAGTGAGGAAAGAGAGGAGAGCTGAAGGAGAGGGGCACGGGAGGGATGGAGTTGAGGAAGAGGAGGGAGTGAGACATGGAAGTAAAGAAGAGAAGGGAGAAAGTACAGGAAGAAAAAGAGAACTGCAAATCAAATAACAAGATGTCATTTTCCCTATTTGGTTAAAAAAATTGTTTTTTTTAAAGATAACACCCAGTTTTGATGAGAGTAGGAGAAATGGAGACTTGGGAGTACAAATTGGAACAACCTTGGAGGTTCTGGAGGAGGAGAGCATTTTAGCAATAATTATCAACATTTTAAATATGCATCCGCAAACAATTCCACGTCTAGGTATCTGTCCACAGCAACACTGGCCTCTGTGCGCAGCAGTGTAAGGAGAGGTGGTCGTTGCAATGATGCTTCTTGTCGCCAAACATTGGAAACAACTCAGTGTCCATCAGGAAAGGACTGACTAAATACATTATGCTGCAGCCATACCATGGAATACTATGTACCCAGGAAGAAGGAGGAAATAGGTCTGTGTGTGCTGACATGGAGGGCTGCAGCCGACATATTATTCGGTGAATACAATAGGTCATTAAATAGTATGAATAGTAAGGTCCCAATTTGAAATAATGAAAAAGAAACCTGTTAAAACTATGTGGAGTTTGTGTGTGTAAATGTATAGACTAAAATGTCTGGAAAGAAGGAGAACCCCCAGTTACTGACAGTGGAACTAAGGGGCAGGGAGGAAAGGGAAGACTTAGCTTTTCATTTTGCATTTTTCTGCACTTTGTTTTTATAATGAGTGTTTTTCAAGCCATGTATTAGTTATGTGCGTTTAAGAATAATAATGTTTTTAAAGGGGGATGAGGAAGGAACGGAGGGGGCAGGAGAGAAGAGTAAGAAAGAAGGAAAGAAGATGGTATAGGGCAGTGAGGAGAGTGGTGGGGAGCAGACTGGCTGGGACAGGAGGAGTGGTGCATGGTGGGATGGTGGGAAGTGTTTGGCCTGTAGAGGGAGGCTACCACCCAGGCACTGTCCCAATACGTCCAGACACATTCCTTACCCCTGTCCCCATCACAGAAAATCTGGCTGAAGCCTGAGTAATTGAAGGCTAATTGGGTTTTAGGCTTGTTAATGCCCCTGCAATGTTTGCACTGAGGAGAGCCAGTCGATCTGGATAAATGACTCCCTGTAGGTCTCTAGATGGGGGAGGAGACACTAGGAGGAAGAGCCTTATGGATGATGAGCAGGAACACAGGTTTTTTAGCCTACTCCAATAGGGGAGGGGAGTGTGCATGGGAAAGGTGAGGAGTCCTTGGACTTGGTGGGGCAAGGAGTGGAAAGGAAAGCCTGGTTCAGGGAAGTTGTGGGGCCTAGCCCTAGTGGACGCAGGGTTCTAGCAGGCAGCAGGGAGGAGACCAGGACGGGGGCCAGGACCAGTGACTCTAGCCCAAACCCTACAGACAGCAAGGTAGGGGTCTGGTCTCCAAAGGGAGTAAGGAGGTAAGCCTGGCTACCAGGGATAGGTAATGGGGGTGCCACCAGGGCCTCTGCCCACACTCCGGAGAAAATTGTTTGGCTCACACAGGGATGAGGCCCCTGTTAGAACTTTTTACTGGGCTGGGCTGAAGTGGGCTCTATGGTCCAGGCCCTTCATAACCACTGGAGCATTCTGCACCTCCAGCCGCAGGTCTCAGCACTCCCTCACAAATTCCCACCACTGATGCCAGCAAGAAGGCAGCTTACTTGCTGGGCTGGGGTCTCTGAGGCGCCCAGTTCTCTAACCAGTGGGCCGTGTTGGCTCTGACTGTCAAACCTCATGGCAGCTCCATGGCTCTGGCATAAATGTGTTGGCAGCACAGACGGAGCCAGAGGAAGGATGGCCTCTCCAGTTCTCCCTGAAGAGGCCAGGTGATGCCTAAGGAGGCACCATGAAGGGGAGTCAGTCCCAGGCAGCTAAGGAAGAGAGGGAGACTCTTAGAGAACATGAAAAGGCTTCGTTTTGCAGAGTTGCTGACTGGGGGAGCTCCAGGAACTAGAAACCCCAAGGAACCCACGGTGAGTTCCTTCCATGGGTAATCCCCACCCTTTATAATCCCCTTTTCTTCTCCAGGGGTCAGAAATACAGGATGTGCTTTTAAAGGATCAGCTGCACATTTGTTTCCTTCTCCTCCTCCTCCTCAGGCCTGACTCAGGGACTGAGGCCCTTGTGACAAGGCAGGGAAACGTTTAATGAGTTTGTATTCCCTGAGAGCACAGTGACTGACAGCCGCCCCGGGGGTCGCCACTCTTCTTGTCCTGGAAGAGGATGCAGCAGCTGCTGGGCTGTGCGCGCGCGTGTGAGTGCACGCCTGTGCCCTCCTCCCCTACCGTGTTTGCACACCTGGGGCTGGGCCGGAGAGGGACTGGCTAGGAGCATCCTTCCTGCAAACGGAAGCCACTGCTAGTAGTTGGGGAAAGGAAAAGCACTTGGAGGACTGCTGTCCTTTCTGGAGGTACCTCTAGCCACAAGCCTCAACCCTCCACCTGCTCTCCTCAGGTCACCCTCCACATACTCAGCTTGGACCAGGTTGATGGGAGGGAGGCCTGAGGCTGCCCACAGTGGGGTTTGAAGGAATCGGGGGGCATGGTCAATATGGAGGCCTGAGTCTGCATGGGTAATGAGGCCAGGGACTAGCTTGTCAATAGCATTTAAGTACTTTTCTCCCATTTTCAGGCCAGACTGAATTATTTATTTGTTTCTGGTCAATCGCTGGTAATGTCATTAGCCTTTGTCTATCAAAGGTAGGCAACAGAGTAGGAATGATCCCCCTCAACTGACCCTCACATCCCAAACTTTCTTTCAAAGGTCAAGCTGTCCAGTTTCCTCCCCTTGCTCTCAAGTTTACCCCAGGACCAGAATTTCTCAGAGGCCCTGCATCCAGGATGTATCCCTGCCACGTGCCACAGCTTCAAGCCTAATGGAGCCAGGTAGTGGGGTCCTTCCTATTCTTCTCACACACACCCATCATTCACTTAGAAACCCAGTCCTCCCACATTCGGGTATTATACTGGCTGGTTGAGCCCTTGGAAATTGAGCCAAGCATGGCAAGGAAAGAGCTAGATGAACGATGGGGAGTAAGGCCCGTGGAGCAGGCAGTCTGGGCAGGGTTCTGCGTCTTCTGTTGGTCTAGAACCCGGTCTGCTTCCTCAGACTCAGCTCCTAGTGTGGAGTCTTTCCTTTTCCCTCAGACTGGGCTCCCAAAACTCTGCTTCACCTCTTAGACCAGCCTCACAGGAAGTGATCTGCCTCCCACCTCAGATTAATCTCTCAGACCAGGGTTCTTTCTCTCTTCAATCAGCTCCCCAGACAGAATCTGCCTCCTCTTTCAGGCTAGGATCCCAAACTGGGTCTCCAGGGTAGGCCCTCTCTCCCCACTCAATCCATAGGACTGCCACACCATTAAAACCAAGGGACTGGAAGATTAATCCCCAAGGAAGGGACTTCCGGTTCTCGCCCAGCTGAGCTATGAACATCTAGGTCAAGAGCTCCCAAATCCAGGCCCTTCACTGATCAACCTAATCTTCCATCCTCGATCTTGGGACTTAAAAAAGAAGTGAAGGGTGAGACTTCTTGCAGAGATCAGGGAGGGAATGTACAGAGGGCTTATTGGGGAGTGGTCTGGGGAACGATGCCTACAAAGCAGTGGGGGAGCAGGACTGGGCAGAGGGAGAGTTTGAGCTGTGGTGCAGTTGCAACAGTGTCCTCAGCCAATCCCAAAGGAAGCTCTGGTACTGGGATGGCCTTCAGAGTTGTCCTAGATTGAGGTAAGGGGGCCAGACCTTTGTTTGCCTATGCTGACCAGTCATTCTATGGACTGCCCCCAGGGAGAGGGCATAAACCATGGGAGAGGCAGCTGAGGGCAGTTTCCTGGGGGAGGAACTTGACAATGACCCATCCATAGCCAACACTCCAGCAGCTGCAGGAATTAATGCCTCAGCCCTTAAGGACAACCTGGGCATCACTGCAGCATCGACTATGGATGTTCTGGGCAGCAAGGACAGATGGGGCAGTAGGAGTCTCAGTGGGATGGCTCAGTTCATGGAGGTGTGAGTAGTTATAAAAATTAGGAGTGTGTGGCTAGACAGGGCATTTTGGGTGGGCACAGAAGGATAAGAAAGTTTGGGGCCTCGCGGAGGGCTGGGGCAGTGTGGGGGACAAGGCAGAGATGGTTTGTAGTGATTCCAGTGGACCAAAAGTTTGGAGGTCAGAAGGGGTAGATGGGTCTTATTCATGCTGGTCTGCCTGGGCTGGGGCCTGGTGGGCCAGGCAGGTCTGAGCAGCCCGAGTAGTGGGAAGAAGGCCCCCCTCCCCAGCACTGCCAGCTCCTTAGTCGCTAAGCAGGATTAGCCTCCTCTTCCTCAGGAGGAGGGGCTCTGCTCCTGCATCAGCCACCAGCTCTGGCCCTAATCCCCCTTGCTTTCTAATCCACCCACGACTTTCTTAGGCATTAACGTAGGGCTCTCAGCTTCCTAAGCACCACCCTGAAGATGGGAGCCAGGCTCTGAAGGGAATTAGGCCAGCCTCAGAGGATGGTTCTGCAGACAACTGGAGGGAGGCCAAGAACAACCCCCAGCCTCTCCAGCAGCCCATCTCTATCCCCAGATAGGGTCCAGGGTCTCATTGGGGTTTCTTCCAGCTCACTGCTAGAGCCAGGTGAGGATTAGGTGGGGGGCAGAGAGGGACAGAAGAGAAAGAGGATTGCCTAGGGTGGGCGTGGCATCTAGAGGTGGTGCCAGGATATGAGGGCAATGCACAGCTTGGCAGAGACAGAAGAGTTCAGGACGCTCTGAGCCATGAGAGACTGGAAGAGTAAACTGAGGCCAGATTATGTAGGGCCTTGAATGCCAGCTAAGAAATTTGGACTTGGGAGTAGTAAGGAGTCATGATGGGAAAGTGGTAGGATTCAGAGCAATTGCTTTGGTGCCTGTGATGGACTGGTGGGGACAGGGCAGATACTGGGGATGAGAAGGCTCCTGCTGTGATGCCAGTGACAGGAGATGAGACCCAAAGAGGACAGCTGCCCAAGGTGAACCAGCACCAGCTCCCAGAGTGCTGGGTAGCACAGTGCCCCATGTGGAGGCATGGGCTCAACGTGCGCCTGTGAAGGAACAAGCTGGGAGTGCCCTGGGGAGACAAGGTAGAGCCACAGTGCATTGGCTGCGCTACTGGGCCTCTTTTAATTGTCAGTTATTCCAACTATTATAAACAGGTGCCTGCAGCTTGCCTGCACAGAACAGATGGACAGGACCTTCATCTGCCCCAGGACACCTCCCTCCTGGGGGGTGGGAAACCCATCAACCCACTCCAGGTCCATGAGAGTGACAACAGGTTTCCTTCCTTTGAGAGAGGCCTGGGCAGGGAGCTAAGAGGGCAGCAATAGGGTCCTGGAAGTGAGGAGGGGCTGTGTTCTGCTCATGAGCTGCTTCCTGGGGAAACCCAGCTGCTTTCTTTTCCCTTTGTACCCACCTTCTCTAACCTATCCCAGGCTAAGTTGTCTGCAGATGTTTCTTGGGTAGTTATTAGTATTCATTAAGTCAGTACTTACTAAAATTCTCCTTACCCGACCGACCCTTTGGGCTGGGCAGCTATTGTTTGCCCATTTTTAACAGATGAGAAAAATAAGCCTCAAAGGAAAATCACTTTTCCTAGACCCGCACAGCTAATGACAGCACTGAAACCAGAGAAGTGGAGGGGACAGGACAACTATTAACCATCCAGGATGGCCAAGTAATGCAGTGGCTACAAGTGGAGTCTAACGGATTGAGGTTCAAATCCAAACTCTGCTTGCTTATTTCTAGCTGGGCAACCTCCTTGAGTCCCAAGTTTCTCATTTGTAAATGAGTTAATAATGCCAACTCACAGGACCCCTACAGTGAGGGCCATGTAGGAGAATATGCAAGCAGTGTCTCAGTGGAAACCCAGGGCGGAGGGTAGGGGTGGGGAGACACAGTTGCTGTTGTCACTGTCCAAGGCCACTGAGTGGGCAGGCAGAGAGGCAGAGGCTGGTTCCCCGTTCTGTCTGCTTTCCAAGCTCCCAGGTGGACCATCCCAGAGGTGGTAGTAGGTGGCTGGGGTCCCCAGGCTCCTTGATGGAAGTGGTCAGCAGGGCAGGTGAGTCAGGGTATTGAGCTGGTGGTGGGATGCTAAACGGCTGGGAGGTTTATCATGGCAGGTTCGTTAGGCTGTCCCAGCAGGCCCTTCTCATTGGGCCCTGCTAATGAGCTTCCACTGGATTATCCGCTCCCACCTCCACTCAGTTTACTCTGTCAAATCGAGTTTGCATTTTAAATGGGAATTTGACAAGACGGGCAATTTGTCTGCTGACGAGGTTAATGGGTATTAGCCCTGCGGACTGAGAAAAGAGAGCCCATGCCCCGGCACAGCCTGGCCTCTGCCCAGATCAATGACCCTAGCCGCTGCTCCTCCCTTCACTGTAGCCACTCTGGGCCTCACAGTGTCCAGAGGCTGTCCCGAGGTCTGGCTCACCACCTGCAGGCACTCTTCCCCAAAGCACCCTGCCCTGAGCCACTGTCTACTGCTCAGGCTGGATGACAGCCCTCTACACCTGGACTCAGACAGGGTTACAAGGGCTTGGCCATGTCACCTCTCTCAGACTAGGAGCTCTCCTCTCAGACCCAGGGTCCCAGGGCAGGGCCAGGTTTTCCCTCACAGTTGGGCTCCCAATGGCTAGGCACTGTCTCCTCCCTCCTGTCCCTACCCTTCCACACCTCTCTCTTCCATGTGGTTCTTGAAATGGAGGCTGGAGGGCTGGTGTTGCCACATCCTGAGCTTTGGTGCTGGAATATGGACTGGTTGGCAAGAAAAGGTTCCAAAGCCATCACTTCCAAGCTTGAGGCCTCACTAGTCCAAGCCCCAGTGCTGGAATTCACAGAGGAGCTGAGGAACCCTTCTGAGATTTCCTGTTGGGGCCCGAGTTGACATCCACTACATGGGGTCCTTCCTCGAACCACCTCCTCCAAGGCTGAGCAAGAACCCAGGTTTCTGGGACCCCAGCCCAAGTCCAGAAACAGCACCAGACCAGGTTAGGCTTGGACTGTGGGAGATACCTCGGCCTCCCCTCATCCCAGTGGCCCAGCACCCTTCCCCGCCCTGGCTAATGTGCCACAATTACCTCCTAAGTGCCCAAACAAATGTGGCTGCTGGGGAAAGTGACACGGGCTCCAGGTGATGGATTCGTGCCATCGGGGAGCCGGGCGGAGCGGGCCCCAAGCGGGGGGGCAACACTAATATTGTATCAGCGTCGGCGCCGGCGCCACGAGCCGGTGATGAATATGTGTCACTTTACACGGCGCACACTCGGGGGCCTGGCTGCGCAGGCATGGAAAATAGAGTGTCTGGGATTAATGATATTGAAAATGATAGAGAGCAGATTGGAAATGGCTTCGCCCGCCCGACCCGAGGAGATGGAAACGTACCTCACAGCTATCTGCCCAGCCCGGCCCCCCATCAGCCCCCCCCCACCCTCCACCGCCACAGAGGCCTATGCACAACAAGGACCCGGAGTCTCATTCCACCAGCAGCTCCAGGGATGGCACATATGGTGGCTACACCTGTGAGCAGAGACAAGAGGTATCAACGAAATCTCATCCCCTGACTGACCTTTGACTTTGGTCCCAGATGAGCCTGACCCCTGTCACCCAGTGAACCTTAACCTTGGTCACAGACCAATCCCTGACCCCAGTTCCAGCTGAGCCCTGCCTCTGGCTGCAGACTGAGTCTGCTGAAGCCTGAGTCTCTCACAAGACCAGAAGGGCTGGGGTAGTAGAGCAGAGACGGTGCAGGGATGAGGTGGGAGAGCGTGGATCACTCAGCATAGTGTGTCTGCTGGAGGGCAGCTCAGAGCCCAGGCTGTCACCCCATGGTGCGGACGCCTGGCTCAGTAAGCAATTGAACAGGTGTCTTCTCCATTGATGTTTTTAGTGTTTAATTATATGGTTTTATGACTGTTTCTGCACACATAAGTACATATTTATAGGTGTGTGTGTGTATGTGTATGTCTGTTCACTCATAAACCTGTGGGGTTGTGTCCAGTGTATGCACGAATGTGGGTTACTGGGCTTGTGCCTTGGTGTGTCCAGGCCAAACTGGGGGATTGTGCGTATGTGTGTGAGTGTGCCTTATTTTAGGCTACTCTGTGCATGGGTATGAGTGTGCCTGTGGTGAGTGTGTGTGTGTGTATGTGTGTGTGTGTGTGTGTGTGTGTGTGTTTATGTACAGATGGAGAGACTCAATGTGTGGGCTTTGGTCTAGGAAACCTCTTTTATGAGTTCTGACCCTAGTCACAGGCTAAATTCCCAACATCAGATCAAGATGCTTCTCCTTGTCGGAATGGAATCTATCACACTGGGATTTCAACAAATTTGCTAGATGGACAGCCACACAGAGACCATCAACCCAGGTCAACATTCATCCCACATCAGTCCCAATCCAAACCAAGATCAGAATGATGCCCCTACCCTAACATCTTTATTCATTCAACAAATTCTTCTTGAGGGCTCATGATGTAGCAGATACTGTCTTTGATGAACAGGACAAACATGGTTCCTGACTTCATGGAAGCTACAATCCATCAAAGGAAAGAGACACTAAACAAGTACACAGGTAAATAAACCAATAATGACAGAGTGTAAAAAGTGTCACAAAGTAAATATTCAAAAGGCCATGACAGAGTTAAACGGGGCGACCATGGGGTGGTCTCAGGCTTGGCTCCTCCATGCCGGTGACATTTGAGCTGAGAGATGAGGTACCAGCCCTGTGGAAAGAGGAGAACAGTGAGTGCAAAGGCCCTGGGCATATTTGAGGCCTTATCAGGAGAGAGAAGTCAGAGAAGAGGCAGGAGGGAGGGGCGGGGCAGAATGCCTGGGCCTCCTAAGCCAGTGTGAAGAGTTCGGGTTTTGTTTTCAGTGGGGTGTGGAGCCATTGGAAGGTTGAACCAAGAGAGTGACATGATCAGATCTACATTTTAGAAAGAAGTTGGGGGTATTGAGGGTACAAACAGGAAATGTTTGAAGCGGTTCTGGTGTTAACACCAGGCCCAGGGTCCACGTCCTCCAGCACCACCAGCTGATCCCTCACGCACCGTCATTGGCACCAGCAGCAGTAGCACTACCTGGTGCTTCACTGAGTCCCTCCTGGCAGCATCTTGGGGGCCTTGGGTTCCCTGTCCACACTGTCCCCAGTCCCGCCACTCTACCCCCACCTGAATTTTCCCTCTACCTCACTCTCTGTCCCATAGGGTGTCCTGGAAGTGCTCTCCCCAAGACCACCTGAGTCTTCCTCTGTCATCTGAGGAACCAGTCCTGAAAAAGCTAAGAGCTCCCATGAAGACAGGAGCTGAGGAGGGAGCTTCTCACTGGGGGTGAGAAGCTCTGGACAGGGACAGAGCTCCCAGGGCAGCCCACTCTCAATCCCCGGAACTATGAAACCTCACCCTGCCCGCCACCCGCAAGTGTCCCCACAGGGTCCTCACACATTAGAAGGCAGGGGGTTCACTTCCCTGTCTGTCTATCCCTGTCTGAGCCTCGGGGGAGAGAAATAGCAGTGTCTGCTTCACCATGAGCACAGTGCTGGCACATGGAGAAGCTCTCAGGGAACACGAGTGTGGAAGGACTAGCAGCAAGTCCCATGAGGCTGGTGGAGTGCTGGGTGACCTGACTCCACCCCCAGACTCAGCACCACCCGCTCCCGCCCTGGTGCCTGGAGCCCCCAGCAGTCAGGCTCCCTCCTGGCAGTTACTTGTTTGTGGAGGAGGCTGGAAGAAAGGACTGAGGCCTGTCTGGGGCTGCCTCTGCCTCCCTCTCTGATTCAGTCTCTTCTGCTCACTGGCCTCCGCTCTCAATCTCTCTCGTCTCTTTCTGCTCCTTTTCTCCCTCCTTCCCTGCCTCTCTCTCCCTGAGTCATTTGTAGAGCGGAGATGGCCTAGCCCATCTGGGAGCGAGAGCACGGCCGCGGTGACGGAGGCGCAGGTAATAGCCGAGTAGAGGAGAGAGACGTGGAAATTTATGACATTGAAAATGACTAAGAGAGAGAGTGCATGTGTGAGTGTGGGAGAAGAGCAGGAGGGGGCAGAAAGGGAGGGAGGGAGCTCTGGCGCATTCTCTCTCGTACACACGTTCCCGGCTCTACCCCTCCCTCCAACCTTGCACAGAGGAGAGGACATGGGGGAGGGGCTGCCAGCCCAGAGAGGGAAAGACAGACAGACAGATAGACAGTTAGTAGGACAGAGAGGGCAAACGGAAGGAGAACAGGTAAGACCAGGAGACAGAGTAAGGCTGTGAACCACTGTGAGAAAGATGAGCAGTGTCTGGTGTGGTGCCTGCTTGTCTCTGACTAGTCCCCACCTTCACGAGCTCTGGTCTGAGGGGAGGGGTGTCCCCATGGCATATGGTGACATGGAGTCTGGAGTCTAAACTGGAGGTTTTCTAAGGAATGAGGTTCAGAAAGGGATAGAACATGTTCCAGGCTGCACAGCAGGTTTCCTTCTTTCCAGTATGGCTGTTTCTCCACAGGTGCTGTGGTGTGGGGAGCCAGGAAGTAGATGGACTAGATCTTGCAACCACTCCCAACAACTCCTCCCTTTGGACCATGGGAGGGAAGGGAATAGCCAGAATAACCTGCCCACATCCTCTTGAAGTTGGAGGAGAATCTGTTTCCTTAGGGTATTAAGCCCATAATTCCCTCTTCTCTAGCCACCCCTAGACCACCCAGGATGGGGTTTCTGGAGACAGAACAAATTAGACATCCTTCAGAGAGCTGAGCACCCTACCTTGACCTGGAGCCGCCCCGGACCCAGCAGAAGACACTCCGCCCGCCTCCTCAGCCCCTCTCTGCTACTTCTTGGCTCTAATGAAGCTGAGTTCCCTCCCAGTCATGCCTTAGCCCACAGCTCAGTTCTTTGCTCAGATTCCTTCCCTCTCTGGACCTAAGTTTCCTCATCTGTGAAATGGGAATAGTAACACCCACCTCTGCCCATCTTCCTTGGGCCAGAGAAGCAATGCCAAGGCACAGGGGGGACTTTTGTCTACCCAAGCCTGGAGATTCCTCTCCATTGGAGAGTGTGGGTCTTCTTAACTCCAGAAGAGCTCTCACCTTTCTGGCTGACTTTGTGAGTGAAGGGAGAGGAAACAAGACTCCCAGGATCCCACATACACAGCCACCTCCCCAAAAAGCTGATATATCGGGTATTCAAAGGGCAGAACCCTCCATGCCCAGGTACAAGCAGAAGATGAGGCCTACTGAAGGGCGGGGCCTCCCCAATCGCATAGCTGGCAAAGCCTGAGTCAGGCCCTGATTTGCTAGCCCAGACCAGGTACCAGCCCCCTTGTCCTGCCAGATGTGGGCAGAACAGGTACCTTAGGATTCTTAGAGACCTTGCCCCCATCCCCAGCATCTTGGGACCTGAATCTGAACAGGTTTCCAAGTTTCCCCAACTAGAAAAAATAAATTCCCCACTCCACAGCCCTGCCCCCCTTCTTCCTACCCACCTTCCTCTGAGGCCCCATCCCCTCCCCTCTCTTCTCCCTCCTCCCCTGCTCTGTAGCCCTCTCTGCTGGGAAAACTTTCTTGCATCAACCCCTCCTAGCACAAGACATCTGAAGAGGTGGTAGAGTACAGTGATTGAAAGCACAAGCTTTAGGGCCAGAAAAGCCTCAAATCACAGCTCTGCCCCTTGGCTGGGCGACCTTGGGCTCTTCATTTAGTCTCTAAGCCTTATCTCCTCATCTGGGAAACGCAGCTATAAATGTCTGGCTCTAGGATTTGGGGAGAATCGCATGAAATCACAGATTAAAGTGCCTGGCACAGAGGAGGTGCTTGGCAAATGCCAGTTGGCATCTGACTTCCTGGTACTACATCTCACTGTGTCTTAGCTTTCTGCTGTACTTAGGTGGATGAGGGTGAGAGATGAGGGTGGGAAGAAGAGAAAAAGCAATGGCAGCAGCTTTAGAAGACTCCTGCTCACTTAGAAGAGATAAAGCCAGAGCTACAGTGGGAGAGACTCAGGTTAGCCCCAAGAGGTACTTCCCCATTCTGAGACCCAGGAGGAAGCCACATTTCAAAGGGCCCACCTGGTCCCGTCTGTTCCAAGGCTCATGTCCTCATCCTAGAGGCAGCTCTAAGGCAGCAGTGGCTGCTCTGTCTGGGGAGCAGTGGGGGAGGTGAAGAGTTCACAGGGCCCACGGGCTATGGGCAGTGGGCCTCCCACCCAGCCCCTGTGCCCTGGCCCAGCCCACCATGGCCACATAAAAGGTGACGGATGGTTAATGGGGGAGATAACAGGATTCATAAGGGAAATTTATCGGTCACTCTGGTGATATAAATATGTTTATAGCAGACCAAGGGGAAATGAAGAAACCCCAATAAATCACTACGAAGCCACCAGCCACTAATAGGCCAGTGGCTGCAGGAACCCCAGCATTGGCGCTTGCAGACACCCCCTCTGGCTGCCCAATAATGGCATGGCGGGACTGCACAAGTCTGCATGATGGGAACAAGTCTGCATGATGGGAACAAGACCCCAGGGGCTGTCTCTGCTGGACCTGAGCTGTCCTGCCCACTGTGTGGCCACCCCCTTAGTGGATTTGGGCTCAGTCAGACTGAAAGGGCTGAGAGAACAGGGCAGAGGGTGCATGGGCCAAGTCTGGGAGGCCCCGTGGTTGCAGGGCTCTGGAGTCTGGCGTGGCTTCAAAACTTGGCGCTGCCAAGTCCCAATCCCTGCCCATCTTTGGGTTTCCTTGTCTACAAAGTGACTTCACAACCTCAGAAAGCTGTTGGGAGAAAGAGAGAGATAATCCACTAATCATAGTGCTTAGCACCTTGTAAGCCTCAATAAAGTGTAGCTATTCTTCTTACTTTTGGCAGGATCGGTCCCACTTGGGGAAAGTGCTATGCAGATGTGAGAACATTCATATAAAAGAGATCATAGTGGATAGCATTGTCCCCATTTTATAGATAAGGAACCTGAGGTTCAGAAGTCAAGAGGCTTGCCGAAGGTCACACAGCTAGAAGAGAAAGGCTCTGTTTGATTCCCAAGCCCAGACTTTTCCATCTGCCCCAGTTTAGACCTGCTCCTTCCTCAGAGTTCCTGGGGGTCCCTGTCCCCATCCCCTCCAGAAGAGGCCTAGGATTCGAGGGGCCCTGAAATACTAAGGGCAAAGCCCTAGGGGCTCTGAGAGCAACTTGCTAGTGCTAGTGAGCTAGGTCTCAGCTGCCCCTTACCCATCCCTACCTCCCCTGCCCTGCACAGCAAGGGCCTGACCCTGCTACTGCCATCTCACCCCAGCACTGAGGGCGCTTGAAGCCTTCTATGTGATCTGCACAGAGTGCTTTACACTACTAGGCCTTTCCCTCCAAACTCTGGGCATTGGTCACAGCCTTAGGCCAGGCAAAGGTGCCCTCTAGCCCAGCTCACGTCTTCATTCTTACATTCAACAATTACTTAAGCAGCTCCCTCTGGATACTGACCAATACTGCCCTAGGTGGGCCAGGGCCTGCCCTTGTGGTACTGTCTGGTGGAGAAGTCAGGCCTGGATCATGGAATAGAATGGAGTGTGTGGTGAGGCTAAGGCAGGCACAGCAGCTGGGGAGGCCCAGAGTCAAAGAATGAGTAGTAGCCAGCAGGACAAGTATTTCCAGAGGAGGGAACAGCTTGGGTGAGAGCTGGGGGGAGGGGGGGGGAGAACAACAGGGCTTCCTGAGACCACTGGGGTTAGTTTCGCCACTTCTTTCTCCATGCTGAGAGAGACATCCCCCCATCAGGCTCTATCCTCACGGTCCCTGTTCCTCACCCCTCCTCCCTTTTCTCACCTCCGCTGTTCGTCTCAGTTCACACTGGGCAATGCTGCAGCCTGCTCCCCATTTTCCTGCCAGGACAGTCCTCTCTGCAAACTATGTTCCCCACCTCTGAGCCCCAGATCTATCCCCTAGTGCTCCAGCCAGGAGTCCAGCCCCCCTCAGCCCTGGATGGCTAGGGTGCCTACACCGACACTTGGGGAGGGGAAACAGGGCCTTTGAAGTCCTGGGGGTGGGGGGGCCCTCACCTCTACCAGCAGAGAAGAGGGACACAAGGGGCAGCCTTGGCCTGGTCTGATTCTCTGCGCGTTGCTTCTCTCTCTCTTCTCTCTCTCTCCCCCCCCCCCCNGCACAGACAGGAGCTTACCTGATTTCTTGCCCTTCACAGCAGAGGCAATTCCAGGGTAGCGCAAAACCCCACCCCACCCAGAGCCAGCTCAGCACCTGAAGGGCAAGGCCTGCTTGGGTGCCAAGGAGGCTTGAGCACCCAGCCAATGCTCTCCCCGAGGGCTCAGTACACAGGAATAGGAGCTGCTTCAACCTTTCCATGACTCACTACTGCTCATAGCATAAATTTTAATCTCTTTGACTGCCCTTCAAGATTCTAAAGTATCAGCTTCCTTTCCATGCACACATATTGCTCCAGGCAAAGTAAGTTGCTTACAGTTGTAGTCTTCTAGACTCTACACCATCTCTACATCTCTATCCTTCAAAACCAAGCTCAAATGCTGCCTCTTCCAGGAAGCCTTCCCTTTCCTCGCCCTGTCTCTGAAAGTTTAAAGTCTAGGCTGTTAATAAATCTCTGTTGAAGAAAATGTTGGCTTCATCCTGTGAATGCCTACAAGCTTTGACCCTCTTTTAGAGCCTGGATTACTTTCTGACTAAGCCATTTGGATATCTAAGAGCATAACAGGGACAGGGGCTGGGTCTGAGAGTGTTCTGTGTCCCCAGCACAGGGGTCACCACAGGCAAGGTACTCAGAGTGGGGATGAAAGATGGGTGGATGGATGAATGAAGGTAAATACGGATTGATGGATGGCTAAATGAGTAGATGGATGGGTAAATGAATGAATTGATGAATGAATAAGAGAAAGATTAGATAAATAAATAGAGGTGCAGATGACTAAATTAATGAACTAATGAATTAATGAATGAGTGGAAGGTCTATTCCATTGCCACCTGTACCAGACATGGTATATTTTGCTGTGACTGAGGCAGGAGTTATTTGAAGCCCTCCTATCTTCACTCACTTCCCCTAGTACTAAGCTGAGTGAGTGAGAGTTAATGTGGGAGCAGTCCCCTGTGCTCCTCCAGACCCCCAGTTCCTCTAGGCTGGGTTGAGCTTCCCCCCACCCCCATCCCAGCATAACCACTAAGTGCCTGAGGCAGTATCCTGTGGTCCNGGGGGGGGACCTCAAGAGAGTTCAGATAAAGGGAAGGTCATGGGGGAGTTGGAGGGATCAAACAAGGCTTCCTGGAGGAAGTGGCATTTGACACAGGGCTTGAACGACAGTGATAATGTTCTAAGGGAATGGTATGAATGGGGGCACAGAGGCAGAAGTGCAAGCTGCACTCCTACTGGCAAGAAGTCTCCAGTTTGCAAAATGAGGGAGGCTGTGCTATAGCAGAGCCAAGACAGAGAACACTGTGGAGGGTTTCAGGAGGTGCTGTCAGGTCAAGAAAATAGCACTTTGTGGGCAAAGCACTGGACTGTGAGCTAAGGTCTGGGTCCCACCTAGTGTCTAAACTGACAATTCCTTCGGCCTTGCTCTCTGGGACTTTCTCTAGACAGCAGTGGGAGCTATGGCAAGTTCTTAATCAGGAAAGTGCCTAGGAGTCACAGCTCACAGAACAGTCAAATCATCAAATCTAACTCTCTCAATTTGTAGATGGGAAAATGGAATCCAGAGAGGGGACGTAACTTGCCCAGCACAGCAGCCAGGGGCGGAACCAGGACTTGGACCCAGGTCTCCAGCCTCTTGATTTGGGACTCATTCCCTTCTGCTGCAATCTTGGATGGAATCTGGGGGACTGAGCTGGAAGAGAACAGCTGGAGGCAGAAGGCCACCAGGAGGCTACAGCCCCACCTAGATCAGAGACCACAAGGCTGGCCAGTCAAAAATGTTTATTGAGCCCTTCATCCTACTCCCCATCTTGGACTGATCTGAGCCCATGGATTGAGCACCCAGAGGGACTACAAAGAAAAAGAATCTGGTGGGCTTCCAGGAGGAGGAGATATGAGGCAGATATGATTTTCATAAGAAGGAAGCGGCATTGAGAGCAGACTTGGATGAGAATGTAGGAAGGTCTCCAGGAGACAAAATGGCCCATCACTTGGGTCCCCTCGCATTCTTGGTCAAGGTCTCCACCTCCTTCATGAACCAAAGACACAGCTCCTCTTCCCATGGCAAAGCAATGCACTGCACAGCTACCGGAAGTCCCGCGGACTCTCTCACCACCTGCCGAGAGAGAGTGTCTGTCGATCAGAGCTTGCTTGCTGCTCACAGGACCCTTGCCCAACCTTCCTCACCACCTGTATCCAAATATCTCATCCCCAATCTATGTTAAGGTAGAGATGTCCTGGATCTCAGAGTTCCAGGCTTCCTTAGCTCTCTGTGAAATCTGGAAAAACTGTTCTGATTTTATTTGTCTGCAATTCTCCAAGGTTAAGATGTAAAACTTGCTTCTCATGCAGAGAGCTGACTATAAGGATGAAATATAAATGTTTCATTGCAAAGCAAACATTTATCTGCACAATATTCTTAGCAAAGGAAAGAAGAATGTGCAAATCCCTGATTCAGAGTCTGGTTACACTTCTGCAGTGAAAAGGGTGCCTTGACCCTAAACACAGGCTCAGGAATATGGGGGCTGAGCCTGAGTCCCTGTCATGAAATCCAAACATACTTGTAGGAATTTAAACATGTTTCATTGCTTTATGATGATGACATCATACAAACCCTTATTTGCCTTTGTCCTTGGAGCCAGGTCACATGGCTTCAAGTCCTGGCACTTCCGTTTCAATTGGCTATGTGACTTTGGTCAAGTTTAAATAAAATATGGCTTTATAGTCATATAATATATATTAAATGGCTTTAAATAGCTCCTGGAACTGAGTAAGAGCTCAAGACACATTAGATACTATCATTGTTGTTACTGTCTCACAATTCAGGTCAACAATTCCACTTGGTAACTATGGTACTAAAATCAATTTCCAGAAAAAGTTAAGTTACTTAATGGCTGACTCAGACACATGCATACTTTTCAGAGTTAGGCGCTCTCTCTCCCTCTCTCTTTCTGTCACCCAAGTCAGGGTGGTTATTTTAGACCCTGCATTAAATAGGACTAAGGAAATATTTTATTTTGGTAAACCACCTTTGAATTAGTAATAGTAGCATTTAGTGAACACTTACCACATACAACGCCTTATACTTCACTTTTTGGGGGAGGGTGCGGGGGGTGGGGGGGGCGGTTAACCTTTAACATAGCCCTGCAGGGTAGATTCTTCTAACTCCCATTTTTTCTGGCAAAGGAACTGAGGCTCAGAGAGGGGCAGCGTCCAGTCCAGTTGTACAAGAAGCTCCTAACCAGGGGCCTTTGCCCTGCTCCACCTTCCTTGCCTCTGGAATCTACCTTCCCTACAGAGATGTCAGGAAGACGACTGTTTTTGTATTCTCCCCTGACAAGGACAGAGGCTGACTTAGAGGTCAAATAGTGTGTCCTCAGGGATGGGGTGAAATTGTAGCAGAAGTAATAAAGGATAAACACTGGGAGCGCCAGGCCCCACCCCATCACACTCCAACCCGCCCACCGGGATTGAGGCAAGAATCAATCCTGGTCTGTGCCCCTGGGAGAGAGGGAAATTTACCTCCTGGAAATTTCTATCAGATCTCCGTAGTATCCCTTGTGGAAGGTCAGTTCTTCCTCATCCTGTACTGTCACGGTGGTGACCGGCACCAGGCCGACAGGGAAGGTCAGCAGGTTGTATAGGGCCATGTAAGAGACGCTCTCTGTAGAAAGATCCAGATAAGCCCAGGAAATCAACAGCTCCGAAAGACTCAAGGGTGGGGGTGGGGGTGGGGGATGTGGGTAAGCGCCCCCTCAGGGTCTTTCTCGGAACTGCAGCCCTCTGAGCTCGCAATAACCGGTGCAGTGCGGTGAGTGGCCTGACAACTGCCTCTGGCTCTCCCCACAGGTGGAGGGAAGGAGAATTAGTATTGTCCAAGCCTTACTGTATTGCTGATTCTTTGAATCCTCTCCACCCCTGTGAGGTGGGGATTACTATTCCCTGAGTACAAACGATGAAACAGAGGTGGCAGACAGATTAGGTAGCTTTTCACAGGCTACACAGCTAGTGGGTGGCAGAGGATTCAGCCCATGCCCTCCAGTACACAGGGCTCCAAGATGGCTGGGGTATGCAGTGCAACCCTGAACTGAAAAAGCAGCTCCATTGCAGCAGCCACCTGTGTGCAGGAAGTGAGCATCAAAGAAGTGACAGTGATGTTGACATAGGACATCAGAGTAGAGCCAGGCGTGGGATGTGCCTTTGGGCAGCCACTGTGGGGGGACCAAGGGGAGAGGAGTCCAGGCTTGAGGTGGGTTTTCATTCTGC